>NC_134085.1:206011080-206611080 GCF_000715075.1 Nicotiana tabacum | reverse complement strand
TCTAAATTGTGATGTTAGAGTTAGAGGCAAATTTAGGCTTCAAATTCTATGAGTTAAATACGTAAGTTTCTTAGCATTAAATCGGTTGTATGTTTACAATTATGAGTTTATAACTACTAATTTTTTTAATTTTAATAAATTTTTATACATTAATTTATGTTTCATGTCAAAAGTAATGAGTTTTAGATTAACTGGATACAACACTCTACATCCCCCTTCTAGTTAGAGTTAGACCCATCTACGTTCTTGGTTTTTTTAATGTTGAGCCCCTATGTTATATTGTTCATGCACCAGGTATCTTGTTCTGTCCGCGCGGGAGGTATTAGGCATCCCTCATTAATTAAGGAATTGACTGAATTAATTTTTTATCCCCTTTTTTTTGTGTCAATTGTTTGCAGGAAGTAGATGATTTTGAGATAAGAAGGTTTCTTCGAGCTAGGGATTTGGACGTGGATAAAGCTTCGGCAATGTTGTTGAAATGCCTTAAATGGAAGAAAAACATTGCACCAAATGGGTCTATATCAGCGAGTGAGGCTCCAAATGAGATAGCACACAACAAAATGTTCATGCAAGGAAGGGACAAACAAGGACGCCCTATTGCTGTCATTTTAGGTGCCAGACATTTTCATAACAAATTAGCATTGTGTGTGTGTGTGAAATCCTTATTATTTTTTTCCCTGTAATTGTCATGGGAAAACGGCTCACCATATTCTAGTCCATAATCATGAAGCTAACTATACTATTAATTGCAGGACTGCTACCCTGAAAGACTTGAAAAAATATTTGGTGTTCATATTCCTTACCTATTCTGGACATTGTGGAAAATTATTTCTCCTTTTATTGATAACAAGACCAAAAAGAAGGTGAGACTCTACTATGGTTTGATGAAACAATGCTAGAGTTTAGTCAAGCTCAAGCTTAAGTTAATGGTTAAATCTTGTGTTAGATTAATTACCTTTACCAATTTAATTTTTAATCCCTTCCTCTCATCAGATCATATTTGTGGAAAACAAACGTCTAATGACAACTCTACTTCAAGACATTGATGAAAGTCAGATACCAGAGATTTATGGAGGAAAAATGCCTTTAGTTCCTATCCATGAAGCCTAAGCAAGAGTAATTATTTAGAGCTCCTTACGTGGAGTTTCAACCTAATCGAGATGATAATACTCTAATAAAAAATAAGACAAAGTTTGTAACTGCGATTAAACATTTGTATACATTATGCATTCATAAACATTTAGCTTTTAAATAAAAGAGAATTGAATTATTCTCTCCTTTTTTTGAGTTCTGATGTATGTAGTGCTGAGGTTATACATTAAGTATACACATTATACTCCTCTGGCTTACAGTTTATGACACTGTCATACATAATTGGCCTGCATGTTTAGACTGAGTAATTAAGAACTACAATAGTTTTTCTGAAGTCGAAAAAATTGAAGACATAAATCATATCCAACATAATAAAAGTTATCGTAAGAATTACAATATAAGTTTTCCCATCCCTTCCTTATCGTCCATCTTTTTCAGATTGCAATATAAATTTCTTGTTCCACCTTCATTTTGTCTCCTTAACCAATATGACATACTTTCACATAAAATTTTCTTCTATCACCTCCCATTCTAGGAGAAATACGTGGACCTAGATCATGCTGGAGCTGAAGTTAGTAGTGTCTAGTAGTTAGATTGGGCCAGGCCATCTCGAATTATATTATTCTTATTTTATCCCAACAAATGAATCGGCCCAATTGTATTGTGTATATATTAAATATCTTACAGTGTATTAGTTAACCAATTCATTTTAGAACCAGTCGTTTCATGAGTTACCTCTCCATTTCCCCCATTTTTGCTTCTTATTGCCTTGTTCAGCTATATCTTATGTTATCGGGTTGGTTGGCTCGGGTTCAGAAAGGTTTTGGTAAGGTTTGAGACACTTAGTCTCTTTTGAGGAAGCTTAAGTTGGAAAAGTCAACCGGATGCTGACTTATGTGAAAAAGGGCTCGGATGTGAGTTCTGATGGTTCAGATAGTTTCGGGAGGTGATTTGGGACTTAGGGGCGTGA
The DNA here is from genome assembly GCF_000715075.1 of Nicotiana tabacum. Lineage (NCBI taxonomy): Eukaryota > Viridiplantae > Streptophyta > Magnoliopsida > Solanales > Solanaceae > Nicotiana > Nicotiana tabacum. The sequence continues at coordinate 206,609,018 of NC_134085.1, read as the reverse complement.
TCGGAATGTGTTTTGGAGGTGCGGAGTAGATTTAGGCTTGAATTGGCGAAATTGAAATTTTGGTGTTTTCCGGTTGGTTGGTGAGATTTTGATATAGGAGTCGGAATGAAATTCCGAGAGTTGCAATAGGATTGTGGTGTCATTTGGGATGTGTGTGCAAAATTTCAGTTCATTCGGACGTGGTTTGATAGACTTTTGACCGAAAGCGAAATTTGGAAGATTTTGGAAGTCTTAGGCTTGAATCTGATGCAAATTTGTTGTTTTGATGTTGTTTTGAGCGTTCCGAAGGTTGGAACAAGTTTGAATGATGTTTTGGGATATGTTGGCATGTTTGGTTGAGGCCCCGAGGGCCTCGGGTGAGTTTCGGATAGTTAAACGGATCGTTTCAAGTTGAAAAAAATTGCAGAAAATTTGTTGTAAGTGTTGCAGACCGTTGGCCTTCGCGTTCGCGAGGGGCTAGGATGAGAGGTTGGATCTTTGGCCTTCGCGTTCGCGATGGAGGTCCTGCATTCGCGAAGGGATGGAGTCAGGAAGCTACGCGTTCGCGAGAAGGAAGTCGCGTTCACGATAGGTTGTGTAACTGAGTCTTCGCGTTCGCGTATAAGGGGTTGCATTCGCTAAGAAGGAGTAAGTGGTATACGCCAGGTTGTGCTTCGCGAACGTGAGGCATTGATCGCGTTCGCAATGAAGGATTTTAAGTGCTGGGCAGAATGTTTAAAAGACTCATTTCCGCGATTTTGGATCTAAGTTCCTCCATTTTTGGGCGATTTTGAATCTTTTTAAAGGGGATTGAAGAGGGAATCAAGAGGGAACACTTGGAGGTAAGATTTATAGACTTAATACTCAATCTTAATGTGATTTCTACCTAATTAGTCATGGAATTTGTGGAAATTAAACCTAAATATTAAAGAACTAGGGCTTGTAATTGGAGACCTAGAATGGGATTTGAGGGGTCGTTTGTGGTTGGATTTTGATGCTTTTGATATGAATGAACTCAGGGAGTGATAAAGATTCTATTGATATAATTTTTATCGGATTCCGAGACGTGGACCCGGGGGTCGGGTTTCGCCAATTTCGAGATATGAGTTGTAATTTGATTTCTTTCGAGTGGGATTTATTCCCTTAGCATATTTTGATGGTTTTGTACTGATTTTGGTTAGATTTGGAGCATCCGGAGGCCGATTCGAGAGGTAAGGGCATCGCGGGCTAGAGTTTGGACCGGATAGAGGTGAATAATGATTGTAAATGTTGTCCTGAGGGTATGAAACCCCGAATTTTACATCGTTGTGCTATATTGAGGTGACACACACGTTAGATGACGAGCATGGAGTTGTGCACTATTGGGGATTGTGACTTAGTCCGCCCCGAATGACTGTTTTACTGCGTATTTGGTTGAAAACTATTTGCTATTATCATGTTTTGGGCTAAATGCCATATCTGGGCCTCGTGCCAACTGTTTTGGACCCTTAGGGGATTTTTACTACTATTCCTCACTGTTTTGACTTTATACTTGTACTCAGTCATGCTATATTCCACTGTTTTCACAACTCAGCCATGTTTATACTGTTTTGGCATCTTAAATGATATTTTGAGCTGAGCATCATATTTTACTGTGCCCGAGTGACTTTTAATAATTTCTGACTGAGTAGGGCCAAGGGCCTGTGTTGTGAGGTTATTATGGGATCGGGCTGCGCGCCGCAGTGGTATTGAGTTGATTCATAATTATGAGGTCGAGGGCCTGAGTTGTATGCCACAAGGTGTCTTGAGATGAGGCCGAGAGCCTATTGATTATGCCACGAGATGACTTCATATTGCGTTTGGGCCGTAAGGGGCCCCTCCCGGAGTCTGTACACCCCTACTGAGCGCGGGTATCCAGTGTGATATGTGATATAGCCGGAGGGGCTGATGTTATTTCATGTTATTGCCTGAAGGGCTAATTCTGTTGATATTGTGCCCGAGGGGCTGATTTTATGTGTTTATCTTTTCCACTGCTTTTTATTTACTTGTTTAACTGTTAAAAGATATTTTAAAGAAGCTTACACTTAACTAAGGTGTTTTATGAGATTTCACTATTTTGTTGCTTTGCAAAGGTTTTTCACTGTCTCTTTATAGCATTTTGCTATGATTTTACGTGTTTTCTTATCGCTCAGCCTTCATTTATTTTTATTACTCACTGAGTTGGATTATTCACATTACTCCCTGCACCCTGTGTACAGATTCAGGAGCTTCGGGCCCGGCTAGTAAGGGTTGATTGTTTCCAGCAGACCGTGCGGAGATCACTAGGTAGCTGCTCGGCGTTCGCAGCCCATTGCTTCTCCTTCCTATCTTTATCTTCTTTTGTACTGAATTGTAGTAGACTATTTAGTCTTTTTCATACTCTTAGACTTATGTTAGATGCTCATGACTAGTAACACCCCGATGTTGGGCTGTGTTTGTTTCCGCAAATTGTACTATTTCACTGTTTCTTTTGGGATTTAATCATGTTAATGACTTAAACTGAATCATGATATCTATTTAAATGAATTGGGTGTTGCGTCGGCTGGCCTTGTTTCACTATAGGCTCCATCACGACTGGGTCTGGGTTTAGGGTCGTGACAAGTTGGTATCAGAGCCTAGGTTACATAGGTCTCACGAGTCATGAGCAGATTTAGTAGAGTCTCGCGGATCGGTACTGAGACGTCTGTATTTATCCTCAAGAGGCTGCAGAACCTTTAGGAAAAACTTCATATTCTTGAAATTCTTGTCGTGCGTGTTGATCCGAGTACTAAACTTCTGTTATTTTATTCTCTCACAGATGGTGAGGACACATGCTACTGATCAGGATGGACGACCACCAGTACCACCAGATGTGGCCACTAGAGGCCGAGGACGCGGTCGAGGTCGCAGTAGGAGCAGAAGTGTAGCCCACACAGCAACTAGGGCAGCAACTGCAGATCCACCACCCGCCCCAATTCAGGATCATGTCTTAGTTATGGATGCTCCAGCAGCACTAGCTCAGGCACCAGTTGTGCCCATTGTTATTCCGGGTCTTTAGGAGGCCCTGGCTCAGATTCTATCAGTATGCACTGGCCTAGCTCAGGCGGTCTCAGTTACTACAACCGAAACTACTACTCAGGCCGGGGTCACACCTGAGCAGGTCGTGTAGGGACTTCAGACACCGGGGGCACATCCAGCCCAGCCGGTTGCAGCTGCTCAGGACTATGTAGCTCCTGCCATGCTAGAGGACAAGCAGCGCAGGTTGGAGAGGTTTGGTAAAGTTCAGCCTCCGACTTTCAGTGGTGTAGAGGGCGAGGATGCCCAGGGTTTCTTGGACAAGTGTTAGAGGATTCTTCTTACATCGGGTATTCTAGAGACCAGCAGGGTCGTTTTTACTACTTTTCAGTTTTCTGGCTTTGCCTTCACTTGGTGGGAGGCTTATGAGAGGCGTAGGCCTATTGGTGCAGCACCCCTTACTTGGCAGCAGTTCTCCGTTCTCTTTTTGGAGAAGTATGTGCCACAATCTCGCAGAGAGGAGCTGCACAGGCAGTTCGAGTGGTTGCATCAGGGAGATTTGACTGTGACGCAGTATGAGATGAGGTTTACAGAGTTAGCTCATCATGTTGTTTTGTTGGTTCCTATGGAGAGAGAGAGGATTAGGAGGTTCATTGATGGCCTCACATATCAGCTTCGCATTCTCATGACCAAGGAGAGGGTGTCTGGTGCTACTTTGAAGAGGTTATAGACATTGCTCGTGAGATTGAGTCAGTTCGTTGCCAGGAGCGAGATGAGAGGGAGGCCAAAAGGCCTCAGGGGTCTGGTAGTTATGGTGATGCTTCTTCGAGGGGTCAGTTTTAGCACGGCAGAGGCCATCCATTCAGGCATGCTCAACCAGCTCGCCCAGGGTATCGTGGGGAGTCATCGGGTCATGGTTCTCACAGTTCTCAGTAGGGCTAGTCACTCAGTGCCCTTCCAGCTTAGAGTTCATCCCGTGCTCCATCATTTCAGGGCTCTTATATGCCAGGTGCATCTGCTAGTCATTTCGATGCTAAGGGGTTCCCTTCAGTCCCCGTCTCCAGCACCCGGGAGTTGCTATGAGTGTAAAGAGATGGGTCATATGTGGAGGCAGTGTCCTCGTCATCTTAGGGGTTCATCTCAGTAGAGGAGTCAGTCATCGGCTTCAGCGCTAGTTACTTCACCACCACCCACCCACCCAGCTAGGGGTGGAGGTCAGTCAGCTAGGGGTCGCCCTAGAGGGGAGGTCGATCAGGTGGCGGTTAGACCCGTTTCTATGCACTTCTAGCTAGACCCGATGCTTTTGCTTCCGATGCTGTTATTACAGGTATTGTCTCAGTCTGCCATAGAGATGCCTATGTATTATTTGATCCCGGTTCCATTTATTCTTATGTGTCATCATACTTTGCTCGTTTTTTGGATACGCCCCATGAGTCTCTTATTTAATCTGTTCGTGTATCTACTCCGGTGGGCGATACTGTTGTTGTAGACCATGTGTATCGGTCATGTGTGGTGACTATTAGGGGTTTGGAGACCCGAGTGGATCTTTTGTTGTTATGTATGGTAGACTTTGATGTTATATTGGGCATGGATTGGCTATCTTCGTATCGCGCTATTTTGGAATGTCATGCTAAGACAATGACATTGGCTATGCCGGGTATGCCACGGATTGAGTGGAGAGGTTCAACTGATTATGTTCCTAGTAGGGTAATTTCATTCTTGAAGGCCTAGCATATGGTTGGGAAGGGTTGTCTTTCATATCTAGCCTTTCTGAAGGATGTCGGTGTAGAGACTCCTAGTATTGATTCTGTTCCTGTTGTGAGGGAGTTTCCTGATGTGTTTCCTGCAGACCTGCCTGGCATGCCACCGAATAGGGATATTGATTTTGGTATTGATCTGGTGCCGGGCACTCAGCCCGTTTCTACTCCACCGTATCGTATGGCACCAACAAAGTTGAAAAAGTTGAAGGAGCAGCTTTAAGAGCTCCTTGATAAGGGGTTTATTCGGCCTAGTATGTCGCCTTGGGGTGCGCCGGTTCTATTTGTGAAGAAGAAGGATGGCACGATGAGGATGTGCATTGATTAAAGGCAGTTGAACAAGGTAACAATCAAGAACAAGTATCCTTTGCCTCGTATCGATTATTTGTTCTTTAGGGAGCAAGAGTGTTCTCCAAGATTGATCTCCGTTCAGATTATCACCAGTTGAAGATCATGGATCGGATATTCTTAAGACGGCTTTCAGGACTTGATATGGTCATTATGAGTTCTTGGTGATATCTTTTGGGCTGACCAATGCCCCAACATCGTTCATGCATTTGATGAACAACGTGTTTCAGCCTTATCTCGACTCGTTTGTCATAGTTTTCATTGATGATATTCTGGTGTATTCGCGTAGTTAGGAGGAGCACGCGGAGCATTTGAGAGTTGTGTTGCAGAGATTGAGGGAGGAGAAGCTTTATGCAAAGTTCTCCAAGTGTGAGTTTTGGCTCAGTTCAGTGGCTTTCTTGGGGCACGTGGTGTCCAGCAAGGGTATTTAGGTTGATCCAAAGAAGATAGAGGCGGTTCAGAGTTAGCCCAAACCGTCCTCAGCCACAGAGATTCACAGCTTTCTTGGTTTGGCGGGTTATTACCGCCGATTTGCTCAGGGATTCTCATCTATCGCATCGCCCTTTACCAAGTTGACTCAAAAGGGTGCTCCTTTCATGTGTTCGGATGAGTGTGAGGAGAGCTTTCAGAAGCTCAAGACTGCCTTGACCACAACTCCGGTGTTAGTTTTGCCATCAGCTTCAGGTTCATATACCGTGTATTGTGATGCTTCGAGAGTTGGTATTGGGTGTGTATTAATGCAGGAGGGTAGAGTTATTGCTTATGTGTCTCGTCAGTTGAAGTCCCATGAGAATAACTACCATATTCATGATTTGGAGTTGGCTACCATTGTTCACGCATTGAAGATTTGTAGGCATTACTTGTATGGTGTGTCTTGTGAGGTGTTTACTGATCATCGTAGCCTCCAGCACTTGTTCAAGTAGAAGGATCTCAATTTGAGGCAGCAAAGATGGTTGGAGTTGCTAAAGGATTATGATATTACCATTTTATACCATCCGGGGAAGGCCAATGTGGTAGCCGATGCCTTGAGTAGGAAGGTGGTGATTATGGGGAGTTTGGCATGTATTCTAGTTAGGGAGAGACCTCTTACAGTTGATGTTCAGGCCTTGGCCAATCGGTTCGTGAGGTTGGATATTTCAGATCTCAGTCAGGTATTGGCTTGTCTGATTTCTCGGTCTTCCTTATATGATCGTATCAGAGAGCGCTAGTATGATGACCCTCATTTTCTTGTCCTTAAGGACAGATTCTAGAATGATGATGCCAGGGATGTGACTATTGGTGATGATGGGGTGTTGAGGATGTAGGGCCAGATATGTGTGCCCAATGTAGATGGGCTTTGGGAGTTGATTCTGGAGGAGGCCCATAGCTCGCGGTATTCCATTCATCCGTGTGTTGCGAAGATGTATCAGGATCTGAGACAATATTATTGGTGGAGGAGAATGAAGAAGGATATTGTGGGATTTGTAGCTCGGTGTCTCAATTATCAGCGGGTGAAATATGAGCATCAGGGACCAGGTGGCTTGCTTCAGCAGATGGATATTCCAGAGTGAAAGTGGGAGCGGATCACCATGGACTTTGTAGTTGGACTCCCACAGACTTTGAAGAAGTTTGATGCTATTTGGGTGATTGTGGATTGGCTGGCCAAGTCCGCGTACTTCATTCCTGTGTGTACTACCTATTCTTCAGTGCGGTTGGAAAAGATCTATATCTGGGAGATTTTTCGTTTGCATGGTGTCCCAGATTCCATCATTTCAGATAGGGGCCCTCAGTTTACTTTGCAGTTTTTGAGGTCTCTGTAGCGAGAATTGGGTACTCAAGTTGAGTTGAGCATAACTCTTCACCCCCAGACGGATGGACAGTCCGAGTGCACTCTTCAGATATTGAAGGACATGTTGCGTGCTTGTGTCATTGATTTTGGAGGGTCATGGGATCAGTTTCTACCGCTCGCAGAGTTTGCTTATAACAATAGTTACCAGTCGAGTATTCAGATGGCTCCATATGAGGCTTTGTATGGGAGGTGGTGTAGATCTCTAGTTGATTGGTTTGAGCCGGGTGAGGCTAGGCTATTGGGTACAGATTTGGTGCAGGATGCTTTAGACAAGGTGAAGGTGATTTAGGAGATACTTCGTATGGCGCAGTCGAGACAAAAGAGCTATGCTGACAGAAAGGTTTAGGATGTGTCCTACATGATTGGTGAGAAGGTTCTGTTGAAGGTGTCATAGTGTTATGAGATTTAGGAAGAGGGGTAAATTGAGTCCCCGGTTCATTGGGCCTTTTGAGGTGCTTCAAAGGATTGGGGAGGTGGCATATGAGCTTGCTTTGCCACCCAGCTTGTCGAGAGTGCATATGGTATTTCATGTTTCTATGCTCTAGAAGTATTTTGGGGATCCGTCTCATATTCTAGATTTTAGCACGGTTCAGTTAGATGGTGATTTGACCTATGATGTGGAGCCAACAACTATTTTGGAGCGTCAGGTTCGAATGTTGAGATCAAAGAATATAGCTTCAGTAAAAATGCAGTGGAGAGGTCGGCCCGTGGAGGAGGTTACCTGGGATACCAAGCGGGAGATGCGGAGCACATATCCTTACCTATTTGAGGTTTCAGGTGTGTTTCTTGACCCGTTCGAGGACAAACTTTTGTTTAGGAGGGGGGATGTAACGACCCAGCCAGTCGTTTCATGAGTTACCTCTCCATTTCCCCCATTTTTGCTTCTTATTGCCTTGTTCAGCTATATCTTATGTTATCGGGTTGGTTGGCTCGGGTTCAGAAAGGTTTTGGTAAGGTTTGAGACACTTAGTCTCTTTTGAGGAAGCTTAAGTTGGAAAAGTCAATCGGATATTGACTTATGTGAAAAAGGGCTCGGATGTGAGTTCTGATGTTTCAGATAATTTCGGGATGTGATTTGGGACTTAGGAGCGTTATCGGAATGTGTTTTGGAGGTGCGGAGTAGATTTAGGCTTGAATTGGCGAAATTAGAATTTTGGCGTTTTCCGGTTGGTAGGTGAGATTTTGATATAAGAGTCAGAATGGATTTCTGGGAGTTGTAGTAGGTCCGTGGTGTCATTTGGGATGTGTGTGCAAATTTTCAGGTCATTCGGACGTGGTTTCATAGACTTGAACGAAAGCAAAATTTGGAAGATTTTGGAATTCTTAGACTTGAATTCGATGCAAATATGGTGTTTTGATGTTGTTTTGAGCGTTCCGAAGGTTGGAACAAGTTTGAATGATGTTATGGGATATGTTGGCAAGTTTGGTTGAGGTCCCGAGGGCCTCGGGTGAGTTTCGGATGGTTAAACTGATCGTTTAAGGTTGAAAAAAATTGCAGAAAATCTGATGTGAGTGCTGCACACTGTTGGCCTTCGCATTCGCGGGTGGGCCCTCGCGTTCGCGAAGGGTTAGGATGAGAGGCTGGAGATTTGGCCTTCGTGTTCGTGATGGAGGTCCCACGTTCGCGAAGGGTTGGAGTCAGGAAGCAACGTGTTTGCGAAAAGGAAGTCGCGTTTGCGATGGGTTGTGTAGCTGAGTCTTCGCGTTCGCGTATAAGGGGTCGCATTCACGAAAAATAAGTAAGTGGTCAATGCCAGGTTGTGCTTCGCAAACGCAAGGCTTTGACCGCGTTCGCGATGAAGAATTTTAAGTGCTGAGCAGAATGTTTAAAAGACCCATTTCCGCAATTTTAGGTCTAAGTTCCTCCATTTTTGGGCAATTTTGAAGCTTTTTGAAGGGGATTGAAGAGGGAATCAAGGGGGAACACTTGGAGGTAAGATTTATGGACTTAATACTCAATCCTAACGTGATTTCTACCTAATTAATCATGGAATTTATGGAAATTAAGCATAAATATTGAAGAACTATGGCTTGTAATTAGAGACCTAGAATTTGGGATTTGAGGGGTCGTTTGTGGTTGGATTTTGATGATTTTAATATGAATGAACTTGGGGAGTGATAAGGAGTCTATTGATGTAATTTTTATTGGATTCCGAGACATGGGCCCAAAGGTTGGGTTTGGCCAATTTCGGGATTTGTGTTGTAATTTGATTTCTTTCGAGTGTGCTTTGTTTCCTTAGCATATTTTGATGGTTTTGCACTGATTTTGGTTAGATTTGGAGCATCTGGAGACCGATTCGAGAGGCAAGGGCATTGCGGGCTAGAGTTTGGACAGGATAGAGGTGAGTAATGATTGTAAATATTGTCCTGAGGGTATGAAACCCCGGATTTCACATCATTGTGCTATATTGAGGTGACACACACGTTAGATGACGAGCGTGGAGTCGTGCACTATTGGGGATTATGACTTAGTCCGCCCCGAATGACTGTTTTACTGCGTATTTGATTGAAAACTGTTTGCTACCATCATGTTTTGAGTTGAATGCCATATTTGGGTTTCATGCCAAATGTTTTGGACCCTTAGGGGATTTTTACTACTATTTCTCACTCTTTTGACTTTATACTTGTACTCAGTCATGCAATATTCTACTGATTTCACAACTTAGCCATGTTTATACTGTTTTGACATCTTAAATGATATTTTGAGCCGAGTGCCTGTGTTGTGAGGTTATTATGGGATCGAGTTGCGTGTCACAACGGTATTGAGCTGATTCATAATTATGAGGCCGAGGGCATGAGTTGTACACCATAAGGTGGCTTAAGATGAGGTTGAGAGCCTATTTATTATGCCACGAGATGACTTGATATTGCGCTTGGGTCGTAAGGGGACCCTCCCCGAGTCTATACACCCCCAGTGAGCGCGGGTACCCAGTGTGATATATAATATAGCCCGAGAGGCTGATGTTGTTTCATGTTATTACCCGAGGGGCTGATTCTGTTGATATTGTTCTCGAGGGGCTGATTTTATGTGTTTATCTTTTCCCAGTGCTTTTTATTTACTTGTTTAACTGTTAAAAGATGTTTTAAATAAGTTTACACTGAACTAAGGTGTTTTATAAGATTTCACTATTTTGTTGCTTTGCAAAGGGTTTTCACTGTCTCTTTGTAGCATTCTGGTGTAATTTTACGTGTTTTCTTATCGCTCAGCCTTCATTTATTTTTAGTACTCACTGAGTTGGAGTACTCACATTACTCCCTACACCCTGTGTGCAGATTCAGGAGCTTCGGACCCGGCTAGCGAGGGTTGATTGCTTCCAGCAGACCGTGCAGAGATCACTAGGTAGTTTCTCGGCGTTCGCAGCCTAGTGCTTCTCCTTCCTATCTTTATCTTCTTTTGTACTGAATTGTAGTAGACTATTTAGTATTTTCCATACTCTTAAACTTATGTTAGATGCTCATGACTGGTGGCACCTCGATGTCGGGTTATGTTTGTTTCCGCAAATTATACTATTTCATTGTTTCTTTTGGGATTTAATCATGTTAATGACTTAAATTGAATCATGTTATCTGTTTAAATGAATTGAGTGTTGTGTCGTCTGACCTTATTTCACGATAGGCACCATCACGACCGGGTCTGGGTTTAGGATCGTGACAAATATTTTACATTTCTCCCAAAATATCTCTCTCTAGACAGTTCTGTTTTAGGGTTTGATTCAATTCTCATTGATATCGATTCTCTCTAATTTCACCTATAAACATGGTATCAGAGCCAAAAGATGATTTTATCGGCGTTGAATATCTTATATGCATCAAGGAATTTTGGTTTGCAATTTTGTCGAAGTAGTTCGTGTCTCCGATTGCGGCAGAGATTTACTTTTTCGGTGACTTGCTCTACTATGTATGAGTCTTTAGTGAATATGTGCGGCTATTATTTGGTTTGTTTTCTGTCAAAGCTTTTGTTTTTCAGATATTTGAGGCAAGTTTGGTACTTTTCCCTATATTCTGAAACCCTAATTTTGATTTCTATCAAATTATGTTACACTTGCTCTTGCAATGGGTTCTAATGTCGAAGACATCTCTAATAATTCTGGTGTGACTAATAATTCCACTGTAACACCTTCGTCTCCTTTATATCTGCTTCCTTCTAATTCACCTGGTAAAATTTTAGTCACCAGGACTTTTGATGGCACTGGCTATGGAAGGTGGCGTCAAGTAATGTTATTAGGTCTATCCTATAAGAATAAATTGGGGCTGATTAATGGCACAATTGCATGACCTAGTTCTAGCTCTCCTTTGTTTGAGCCTTGGTCAGGTGTAATGATATGGTTATAGCTTGGATTCTAGATAGTTTAGACAGGGAAATTAGGGAAACAATAATGTACATTGAAAGTGCTGAAAAACTTTGGAAGGAGATTGAGCGTAGATTTGGTCAAGCTAGTGGAATTACGATTTTTCAAATTCGTAAGGAAATTTCCTCAATTACTCAAGGATCTTCAAGTATGTCATCCTATTTTAACAGAATTAAAAAGCTTTAGAATGAGATTTCCTTTTTTGTATCATATCTTGATTGTGTTTGAGGATGCAAAGAGACTTACCAAAGATTAGATAAAGAGCAGAAGGTTCATCAATTTTTGATGGGTTTAAACGAGGGATACTCCATCATTAGGAGAAATATACTTATGATAAAGCCTCTACCTGATGAGGATGGTGTATACTCGATGCTCATTAATGAGGAGAGCCAGTCTGGAGTTCAAGCTAGTATGCCATCTCTCAATTCTGATTCTATTGCCTTTTATGTTGGTGTTGAGAAGCCCTACTCTCAAAGAGTTACTTTTGATTCACAAATAGCTGGTTTTGACTCTTCCAAGAAGAGCAATATTATTTGTCGATATTGCAAGAAGCATGGTCATCAGATTGACAAATGCTACAAGCTTTATAGTTATCCTCTTGGTTTTCAGACTAAGTTCTAAAGGACTTCAACATTTGCTCAAGTGTTGGATTCTCAGTCCATTGGGCACACTGAAAGTTCTGGTGGTGATAACAAAGTAAGTTCAATCTGATGGTGGAAACTCCAGTATAACCAAGGAACAATTTGATCAATTGTTGAGTCTTCTGCATTCTCGTACTTCTAGGACATCACAAGAGATTTCTGTTGGTTCTGCTAACTTTGCAGGTCTGATAGATAATCCTAATTTCAAATCCTGTGGTTTGCTTGCTTGCAATTTTTCTAGGGTAGAAGATAGTCCTTGGATCATAGATTCAGGGGCAACCCATCACATGACCCCACACTTTTACTTTTTAACTTATATTAAACCTCTATTATTACCTTATCTTGTCACTTTACCAAATGGTTATAAGGTAAAGGTGACTTGTACAGGTACTTTTACCCTATCCTCTAAAATTTCTCTAACTCATGTGCTTTTAATGCCCTCCTTCCAGTATAATCTCATTTCCCTTGCTCAGTTAGTTTTACAACTAAATTGTTTGGCTTATTTCTCCTCTATTGCTTGTGTTTTGCATGGCCCTTCTCTGAAGAAGCCAGTGACTCTTTGTAGTCTTCAGAATGGGCTCTACATTCTCAATCCTATAAATCTTGTTGCATATGAGTATACTTTTCATACTTCATTTGTAAATACCATTACTGCATCTACTTTGCATAATTTGAAAGAGCATTAGTTCTACTTCCAACATTGCTTCTTCTGTATGTGTAAATGATGATGTCTCTCTGTTATTCAATCTCATGTGTTGTCTTTAGACCCATTCTTGGCATCTGAGACTTGGACACATGCCCTTTAATAAAATGAAGTCTATTCCTTTCTTGTCTAATAAACTGCCAAAGAAACAAACATTTTTGTGTCATATTTGCCTCATGGATAGGGAATAAAGACTTCCATTTCCTGAAAGCAAAATATACTCCACTTCGCACTTCCAACTAATACACATAGACCTTTGGGGCCTTTATCACATACAAACATACAATGAGTTCAAATATTTTATGACTATTGTAGATGATTTCTCTAGGGCTACCTGGACTCTTTTACTATCTTCAAAGGGTAGTGCTTTTACCTTATTAGTGTCCTTTGTGCTAATGGTCAAAACTCAATTTGATGCTCTAGTTAAAGTATTGAGGTCTGATAATGCCTTTGAACTAGGTTCTAGCTCAGTAGCTCAGTCTTTCTTCTCTGCCCATGGAATCCTACACCAAACTTCCTGTCCACATACACCATAACAAAATGGTGTTGCGGAAAGGAAACACAAACACCTTCCTGAAACTGCTAGGGCACTTCTTTTTTCACTCCAAATTGCTAGTTAATTATTGGGGTGAATGTATCATGATTGCTACTTACCTAATAAATAGATTTTCATCACTTTTGCTAAATAATAAGACTCTTTTTGACTTATTCTATGGTACTGCTCCTTCTGTCAACCATTTTAGGACATTTGGCTGTCTTTGATTTGTTGTAGTCCCAAAACCATATAGGGATAAATTAAAGTCAAGATCCATTCTATCTGTATTTCTTGGTTACAGTTCAAGCAAGAAGAGTTATAAACTACTGTCATTATCCAATTCTAGTATATTTCATTTTAGGGATGTTATGTTCCATCAAAGTGTCTTTCCTTACTCTTCTCCTGATTCTACTCATCTATTTTCTCCTTCTATTTTTGCAATGACCCGATCGATCGTTTTGCTTTCTAGAATCTCGTTCCCTAAATAAGACTTTTCGTACTTGCTTTTACTAATTTATGACTTGTGGGTAGGGCTGCTTATCGGGTGGATTGGACGATTATTTACTCTTAACGGTTTGGTTGATCGATTATCGGCTTTTAAATTTATTAATCTGTTAGCCACCCGATAAGATATCGGGCGGATTGGTATCAGTTTAGATCTTATCGGCCTAATTCAACCTATATATGCAAGAAAATGAGACTGGTGGTAGAATCAAACATCTTAATTTTATACTGCCCACATGATTTCCTTCTGCTTGGACATAAATAAAATCTGAATTCTGTGTATCATAAATGAACTTCCATCCAAAAAATTGAATTGCATCTGCTTTCTGCAGGTAATAACAAAACCAAATACACGCAAAACAAAATGGTCATCCAATAACTTGAATTGTCCAACCAAACATATCGTAAAATCAGAATACTATAACTCTTTTTCCCTACAAGAAAGGCCAACTAGCGAAAAGCTGAATGAAGCAGAGGTACATGGAGGAGAAACCTATATAAATTTAATTAATACATAGCAAGAAATCTTTAATGAAATCTGATATATTTTCTTCCCCATACCAAAATTTTGAATGCAACTTGACAAAATCTTGTATTGTCAGCTGTGTCAAAAAAATTATGTCAGCATTCATTCCTTACCATCTACGACCAAAGTTACAATTACCTCTTCCTCTAGAAAAGTGTGACGACCCGGCCAGTTGTCTCATGAGTTACCACTCTGTTTCCCCCATTTCTACTTTATTATGCTTCGTTATCCATGTTTTATATGATCGAGTTTAGTAGGTTGCATTCGGAATGGATTTGGTAAGAAATGAGATACTTAGTCTCTTTTAAGAAGGCTTAAGTTGGAAAAGTCAATCGGATGTTGACTTATGTGTTAGAAGGCTCGAAAGTGAGTTTCGATGGTTCAGTTAGCTTCGGGAGGTGATTTGTGACTTAGGAGCGCGATCAGAATGAGTTTTGGAGTTGTAGAGAAGATTTAGGCTTAAATTGGCGAAGTTGATATTTTGGCGGTTCCGGTTGATAGGCGAGATTTTGATATAAGGGTCGGAATGGAATTCGGAGAGTGACAGTAGCTTCGTTGTGTCATTTGGGATGTGTGTGTAAAATATTAGGTCATTCGGACGAGATTTGATAGACTTTTTGATCGAAAGCATAATTTAAGAGTTTTTGGAGTTCTTAGGCTTGAATCCTATGTTAAATTGGTGATTGATGTTGTTGTGAGCGTCCCGAGGTTTTGAACAAGTTTGAACGATGTCATGGGATGTGTTGGTGCAATTGGTTTAGAATTCCAGGAGTTCCGGGGAGGTTCCGGGATGTTTTAGGCCAAAATCATAACTGTAGCAGGTCCAGAAGGGTTGCAGGCCTCGGAACTCACCCGCGCGGACCGCACAAAAGGAAGTGTGGCTGCGGTATGTGCTGTGCGGACCGCACAAAATGAAGTGCGGCCGCAATGGTTTTGTGCGGACCGCGGTGCTTTTGCACGGACCGCGGTGGTTCCGTGCGGACCGCGGAGGCTAAGATCTGAGGGGTACTCTATAAATACGAGGTTTGTGTTTTATTTAATATTTTGACCTAGAGAGCTCGGATTTTGGTGATTTTTCGAAGTTTTTTCAAGAAATTCATCGGGGTAAGTGATTATAACCCAGATTTGGATAGAGTACATGAATCTATCATTGAATTCATCATTTAATTCATGATTTGGGATGGAATTTGAAAAGAAAATTGTGAAACCTTTCAAAAATATAAAATGATGATTTGAAGGACCAAATGGTATTGGAATTGGATAATTTTGGTATGGTTAGACTCGTGAGGGTATGAGGATTCTGAAAATGTAAATTTTACCTGATTCCGAGACGTGGGCTCGGGGCTTGTGTTTGGCTAATTTCGGGATTTTTGATATTTTTCAAATGTTTTTGCTTGGGATTTGTTCCCTTAGCATAGTGTGATGTATTCGTTCTGATTTTGGATATATTCGATGCACGTGGAGGCTGATTTGAGGGCAAAGGCGTCGCGAGATAGAAATTTAGCCGGTTTGAGGTGAGTAATAAATGTAAATGATGTCCTGAGGGTTTGAATCCCCGGATTTGCACATCGTAGTGCTATATTGAGGTGGGACACGCACTTGATGATGAGCGTAGGGTCGTTTACTACTAGGGATTGTGATTTGGTCTGTCCCGAGTGATGCTTTTACTGCGTATTTTGGTTGAAACTTATTTGAACCTTCCAGGGAGTTTTATCACTATTTCCTCACTGTTTTGATTTACTAGTTGAACTCAGTCGTACCGTTTTCCACTGTTATACAACTCAGCCACTTTTTACTCGGTGTTGAAACTAAAATGATATATTAAATGATGTTTTGGGTTGACAACTACTATTTTACTAATGCCCGAGGGGCTTATATGATTTCTAGACTAAGTACGGCCAAGGGCCAGATTTGAGGATACTATGGGATCGGGTTGCGCGCCGCAACAGTGTTATACTGATATTGATATGAGACCGAGGGCCTAGATTTGATGCCACGAGATGGCTTGATATTGTGCTTGGGCCGTAAGGGCCCCTCCCAGAGTCTACACACCCCCAGTGAGCGTCGTCGATGATAAATGTATGGATCGGGCTGCACGCCGCAGCGGGTACTATAGGGTACTGTTCTATGTGTTGATTTTATTTATATGTGTGTCACTTAACTGCTTATTTGTTGTAGCATTTCCATATTTCGTTTCCATTGGTTTATTGCTTTCATATTACTTGTTTAAAATGCCGCATTATAGATTACTCTATGCTTCTCCGTGATTTCTTATTCTCAGTCATTATTTATGCTTATTACTCACTGGGTCGGGGTACTCACATTACTCCCTGCACCTTGCGTGCAGATCCAGGTGCATCTGAAGCTGAGTGAGGATTTTTAGTTGAGCAGCGCATATCTGGGAGTATCGAGGTAGCTGCATGGCGTCCGCAGCCCTGATCTCTCCTATCTATCCTTTTGTTTTATCCGCATTCCCTAGATTGATATGTATTAGAGTGATAAACTGGTATTAGAGGCTCAGACTTGTAACACCAGATCTATATGGGCTATGTAGTAGTATTATCATTTGAAATTCTGCCTATTTAACTCTGGTTTCAGACTTTTAATATGGTGTTTTGGTAATTTAACTATGTTAGCTAATAATAAACTATATAAGAAACGGGTTGAGGTTGTTAATTGGTCAGGCTTGCCTAGCAGTGTGTTGGGCGCCATCACTACCGGGGTTGGGGTCGTGGCAAGTTAGTATCAGAGCCTAGGTTACATAGGTCTTGCAAGTCATGAGCCGGTTTAGTAGAGTCTCGCGGATCAGTACGGAGACGTTTGTATTTATCCTCGAGAGGCTGCAGAACCTTTAGGAAAAAATTCATATTCTTGAAATTCTAGTCGTGCGACTTTGTTGATCCGAGAACTAAACTTTTGTTATTCCATTCTCACAGATGGTGAAGACGCGATCTGCTGGACGAGGTAGAGGACCACCAGTGCCATCCACTGAGGCCACTAGAGGCCGGGGACGTGGTCGTGGACGTGGCAGAGGCAGAGCAGCGAGGGTAGCACCTGTTGATCCCCCGACTGCCCCGGCTCCAGATCAGGCTCCAGCAGCACCAGTTCGGGCACCAGCTGTGCCCATCGTGATTCTGGGTCTTCAGGAGGCCTTGGCATAGATCTTATCAGTTTGCACTAGCCTGGCTCAGGCAGTTTAGCCACTACCATAGCAGCTATTTCATAGGCCGGGGCAGGCAATTAGACCCCCGCTGCTTGCACACCTGGGCAGGTAGTGCAGGGACTACAGACGCTGCGGGCACCTCCAACTCAGTCGGTTGCACCAGTTCAGGAGTTCATGGTACAAGTTATGCCAGATGATAAGCAGTGTCGTCTTGAGAGGTTTGGTAGACTCCAGCCTCCGTCATTCAGTGGTGCTGAGGGCAAGGATGCCCAGGGTTTTCTTGACAAGTGTCAGTGGATGCTCCGTACAGCAGGGATCCTTTAGTCTAGTGGTGTAGCATTTACTACCTTTCAGTTCTCGGGGGCTGCCTTTACTTGGTGGGAGGATTTTGAGAGGCGTAGGCCTATCGGTGCAGAACCCCTTTCTTGGCAGTAGTTCTCCGCTCTCTTCTTAGAGAAGTATGTACTGCAGTCTCGTAAAGAGGAGATGCGTAGGCAATTTGAGTGGTTGATGCAGGGGGGTATGACCATGACCCAGTATGAGATGAGGTTTTTTGAGTTGGCTCGTCATGCCATTTGGATGATTCTGACAGATCGTGAGAGGATCAGGAGATTTGTGGATGGCTTTAACTACCATCTCTGTATTCTGATGACTAGAGAAAGAGTATTGGGTTCTACGTTTGAGGAGGCGGTTGATATCGCTCGTGAGATTAAGATTGTTCACCGTAGGGAGCGAGAGGAGAGGGAGGCCAAGAGGCCTTGAGGATCGGGCAGTTATAGTGGAGCTCTATCGAGGGGCCAATCCTAGCATGGTAGAGGTCATTCTTTCAGGACTGCTCAGTTGGCCCGTCCAGAGTATCGTGGGGCATCTTCAGGTCGTGGTCATCAGGGGTCCCAGCAGGGCCAGCCTTCATTCAGCGCCCTCCCAGCTCAGAGTTCATCTCATGCCCTATCAGCTCAGGGTTCTTCTGCGCCGAGTGCATCTACTAGTCACTCCGGTGTGAGGGGTTCCCTTCTGTCCCCATCTCTAGCACCGGGTAGTTGTTATGAGTGTGGAGAGTTTGGATATATGAGGAGGCAGTGCCCTCGACTTCGTGATGGTCAGTTTCAGCAGAGGGGTTAGCCCTCAACTTCTGCTCCAGTTACTTCACCACCAGCCCAGTCAGCTAGGGGTGGAGGTCAGGCAGCCAGGGGTCGCCCCAGAGGGTAAGGTCAATCAGGCGGTGGCCAGGCTCGTTTCTATGCTATTCCAGGCAGGACATATGTTATTACTTCAGATGCTATCATTACAGGTATTGTTTCAGTCTACCACAAAGATGCCTCTGTATTATTTGATCCCGATTCCACCTATTCTTATGTGTCCTCATATTTTGCTCATTATTTGGGTACGCCCTGGGAGTTTCTTTCTTTACCTGTTTATATGTCTACCCCAATGGGCGATACTGTTGTTGTGGACCGTGTGTACCGGTCATGTGTTGTGACTATTGGGGGTCTGGAGACCTGAGTTGATCTATTGCTATTGAGCATGGTGGACTTTGATGTTATTTTGGGCATGGATTGGCTATCTCCGTGTCATACTATTCTAGACTGTCATGCTAAGGCAGTCACTTTGGCTATGCCGGGTGTACCGCAGATTGAGTGGCGTGGTGTGACTGATTATGTTCCTAGTAGAGTGATATCTTTCTTGAAGGCCCAGCGTATGGTTGGGAAGGGTTGCCTTTCATATTTAGCGTTTGTGAGGGATGTGGGAGCTGAGACTCCTAACATTGATTTTGTTCCAGTTGTGAGGGATTTTCCTGAAGTGTTTCCTGCAGACATGTCGGGCATGCCACCAGACAAGGATATTGATTTTGATATTGACCTGGTGCCGGGAACTCAGCCTATTTCTATTTCGCCGTATCGTATGGTACCAGCGGAGTTGAAAGAATTGAAGGAGCAGCTTCAGGGACTCCTAGATAAGGGGTTCATTCAGCCTAGTGCGTCACCTTGGGGTGCGCCAGTCCTATTTGTGAAAAAGAAGGATGGCACCGTGAGAATGTGCATTGATTATAGGCAATTGAACAAGGTAACAATTAAGAACAAGTATCCCTTGCCTCACATTGATGATCTATTTGACCAGCTTCAGGGAGCGAGAGTGTTCTCCAAGATTGATCTCCATTCGGGCTATCACCAGTTGAAGATCAGGGATACAAATATTCTTAAGACTGCTTTCAGGACTATATATGGTCACTTTGAGTTTCTTGTCATGTCTTTCGGGTTGACCAATGCTCCAGCAGCGTTCACGCATTTGATGAATAGTGTATTTCAACCTTATCTGGATTCGTTCGTTATTATATTCATCGATGATATCCTGGTGTACTCGCATAGTCAGGAGGAGCACGCGGAACATTTGAGAGTTGTGTTGCATAGATTGAGGGAGGAGAAGCTTTATGCAAAATTCTCCAAGTGTGAGTTTTGGCTCAGTTCAGTGGCTTTCTTGGGGCACGTGGTGTCCAGCGAGGGTGTTCAGGTTGATCCAAAGAAGATAGAGGCGGTTCAGAGTTGGCCTAAACTATCCTCAGCCAGAGATATTCGTACCTTTCTTGGTTTGGTAGGCTATTATCGCCGGTTTGTTTAGGGATTCTCATATATCGCATCGCCTTTGACCAAGTTGACTCAGAAGGGTGTTTCATTTATATGGTCGAACGAGTGTGAAGAGAGCTTTTAGAAGCTCAAGACAACTTTGACCACAGCTTCAGTGTTGGTTTTGCCATCAACTTCAGGTTCATATACCGTGTATTGTGATGCTTCGAGAGTTGGGATTGGTTGTGTATTGATGCAGGAGGGTAGAGTTATTGCTTATGCTTCTCGTCAGTTAAAGCCCCATGAGAAGAACTACCCTGTTCATGATTTGGAGTTAGCTGCCATAGTTCATACATTGAAGATTTGGAGGCATTATTTGTATGGTGTATCTTGTGAGATATTCACCGATCATCGTAGTCTTCAGCATTTGTTCAAGCAAAAGGATCTTAATTTGAGGCAGCGAAGATGGTTGGAGTTGCTTAAGGATTATGATATCACCATATTGTATCATCCGGGAAAGGCCAATGTAGTGGCCGATGTGTTGAGCCGAAAGGCAGTGAGTATGGGGAGTTTGGCATATATTCCAGTTGGGGAGAGACCTCTTGCAATTGATGGTCAGGCCTTGGCCAATCGGTTCGTGAGGTTAGATATTTCGGAGTCCAGTCGAGTGTTGGCATGTGTGGTTTCTCGGTCTTCCTTATATGATCGCATCAAAGAGCGCCAGTATGATGATCCGCATTTGCTTGTCCTTAAGGACAAGGTTCAGCATGGTGATGCCAGAGATGTGACCATCGGTGACAATGGTGTGTTGAGGATGCAAGGCCAAATTTGTGTGCCCAATGTGGATGGGCTTAAAGAGTTGATTCTGGAGGAGGCCCATAGCTCGCGGTATTCTATCCATCTGAGTGCTGCAAAGATGTACCAGGATTTGAGGAAGCACTATTGGTGGAGAAGAATGAAGAAAGATATTGTGGGATTTGTAGCTCGGTGTCTCAACTATCAGTAAGTAAAATATGATCATTAGAGACCGGGTGGCTTGCTTCAGCAAATGGTCATTCCTGAGTGGAAGTGGGAGAGGATCACTATAGACTTTGTTGTTGGACTTCCACGGACTTTGAAGAAGTTCGATGCTATTTGAGTGATTATAGATTGGCTGACCAAGTACACACACTTCATTCCTGTGTGTACTACTTATTCTTCAGAGCGATTAGCAGAGATATATATCCAAGAGATTGTTTGGCTGCATGGTGTTCCAGTTTCTATTATTTCAGATCGGGGTACTCAGTTTACTTCGTAGTTTTGGAGAGCCGTACAGAGAGGGTTGGGAACTCAGGTGGAGTTGAGCATAACATTTCATCCTCAGATGGACGGACAGTCCGAGCATACTATTCAGATATTGGAGGACATGTTGTGTGCTTGTGTTATTGATTTTGGAGGTTCATGGGATAAGTTTTTGCCACTTGCAGAGTTTGCCTACAACAACAGGTACCAGTCGAGTATTCAGATGGCTCCATATGAGGCTTTGTATGGGAGGCGGTGTAGATCTCCAGTCGGTTGGTTCGAGCCCGACGAGGCTAGGCTATTGGGGACAGATTTGGTTCAGGATGCCTTAGAGAAGGTAAAGGTGATTTAGGAGAGACTCCATACAGCACAGTCGCGACAGAAGAGTTATGCGGACCGGATGGTTCGAGATGTGTTACATGGTTGGTGAGAAGGTCTTGCTGAAGGTTTCGCCCATGAAGGGTGTTATGAGATTTGGGAAGAAGGGAAAGTTGAGTCCGCGGTTCATTGGGCCTTTTGAGGTTCTTCGGAGGATCGGGGAGGTGGCTTATGAGCTTGCTTTGCCACCCAACTTTTCTAGCGTGCATCCAGTATTTCATGTTTTTATGCTCCGGAAGTATATTGGGGATTCGTATTATGTTTTGGACTTTAGCACGGTTCAGTTGGATGATGATTTGACCTATGATATGGAGCCAGTAGCAATTTTGAGTCATCAGGTTCGAAAGTTGAGGTCAAAGGGTATAGCTTTAGTGAAAGTGTAGTGGAGAGGTCAGCCCATGGAGGAGGCTACCTAGGAGACCGAGCGGGAGATGCGGAGAAGATATCCTCACCTGTTTGAGGCTTCAGCTATGTTTCTTGACTTGTTCGAGGACAAACGTTTGTTTAAGTTGGGGAGGATGTGATGACTCGGCCAGTCGTCTCATGAGTTACCACTCTATTTCCACCATTTCTGCTTTATTATGCTTTATTATCCATGTTTTATATGATCGAGTTGAGTAGGTTGCGTTCGGAATGGATTTGGTAAGAAATGAGACACTTAGTCTCTTTTAAGAAGGCTTAAGTTGGAAAAGTCAACCGGATGTTGACTTATGTGTTAGAAGGCTCAGAAGTGAGTTCTGATTGTTCGGTTAGCTTTGGGAGGTGATTTGTGACTTAGGAGCACGATCGGAATGGGTTTTGGAGTTGTAGAGAAGATTTAGACTTAAATTGGCAAAGTTGATATTTTGGCGGTTCTAGTTGATAGGCGAGATTTTGATATAGGGGTGAGAATGGAATTCCGAGAGTGATAGTAACTTTGTTGTGTTATTTGGGATGTAAGTGTGAAATTCTAGGTCATTCAGACGAGATTTGATAGACTTTTTGATCGAAAGCATAATTTAAGAGTTCTTGGAGTTCTTAGGCTTGAATCCTATGTTAAATTGGTGATTGATGTTGTTGTGGGCATCCCGAGGTTTTGAACAAGTTTGAACGATATCATGGGATGTGTTGGTGCAATTGGTTTGGAATTCCAGGAGTTCCGGGTAGGTTCCGGGATGTTTTAGGCCAAAATCATAGCTGTAGCAGGTCTAGAAGGGTTGCAGGCCTCGGAACTCATCCGCGCGGACCGCACAAAAGGAAGTGTGGTCGCGGTATGTGCTGTGCAGACCGCACAAAATGAAGTGCGGCCGCGGTGGTTTTGTGCGGACCACAGTGCTTTTGCGCGGACCACGGTGGTTCCGTGCGGACCTCGGAGGCTGAGATCTGAGGGGTACTCTATAATACGAGGTTTGGATTTTATTTAATATTTTGATCTAGAGAGCTCAGAATTTGGCGATTTTTCGAAGGTTTTTCAAGAAATTCATCGGGGTAAGTGATTCTAACTCAGATTTGGCTAGAGTACATGAATCTATCATTGAATTTATCATTTAATTCATGATTTGGGATGGAATTTGGGAAGAAAATTGTGAAACTTTTCAAAAATATAAAATGATGATTTGAAAGACCAAATGGTATCGGAACTGGATAATTTTTATATGGTTAGACTCGTGAGGGTATGAGGATTCTGAAAATGTAAATTTTACCCGATTCCGAGACGTGGGCCCGGGGCTCGGGTTTTGCTTATTTCGGGATTTTTGATATTTTTCGAATGTTTTCGCTTGGGCTTTGTTCCCATAGCATGGTGTGACGTATTCGTTCTAATTTTGGATAGATTCGACGCGCGTGGAGGCCAATTCAAGGGGCAAAGCCGGTTCGAGGTGAGTAATGAATGTAAATGATGTCCTGAGGGTTTGAAACCCCGGATTTGCACATTGTAGTGCTATATTGAGGTGAGACACGCGCTTGATGATGAGCGTGGGGTCGTTTACTACTGGGGATTGTGACTTGATCTGTCCCGATTGATGCTTTTACTGCGTATTTTGGTTGAAAATTATTTGTTCTCATCAATGTTTGAACTGACTGCCATATTTGGGCTTCGTGCCAATTATTTGAACCCTCCGGGGAGTTTTATCACTATTTTCTCATTGTTTTGATTTACTACTTGAACTCAGTCGTACCGTTTTCCACTGTTTTACAACTCAGCCACTTTTTACTCGGTGTTGAAACTAAAATGATATATTAAATGATGTTTTGGGTTGAGAACTACTGTTTTACTATTGCCCGAGAGGCTTATATGATTTCTAGACTAAGTACGGCCAAGGGCCAGATGTGAGGATACTATGAGATCGGGTTGCGCGCCGCAGCAGTGTTATACTGATATTGATATGAGACCGAGGGCCTAGATTTGATGCTACGAGATGACTTGATATTGCGCTTGGGCCGTAAGGGGACCCCTCCCGGAGTCTGCACACCCCTAGTGAGCGCCGTCAACGATATATATATGGATCGGGCTACACGCCGCAGCAGGTACTATAGGGTACTGTTCTATGTGTTGATTTTATTTATATGTGTGTCACTTAACTGCTTATTTGTTGTAGCATTTCCATATTTCGTTTCCATTGGTTTATTGCTTTCATATTACTTGTTTAAAATGCCGCATTATAGATTACTCTATGCTTCTCCGTGATTTTTTATTCTTAGTCATTATTTATGCTTATTACTCACTGGGTCGGGGTACTCACATTACTCCCTGCACCTTGCGTGCAGATCCAGGTGCATCTGAGGCTGAGTGAGGATTTTTAGTTGAGCAGCGCATATCCGGGAGCATCGAAGTAGCTGCATGGCGTCCGCAGCCCTGATTTCTCCTTTCTATCCTTTTGTTTTATCCGCATTCCCTAGATTGATATGTATTAGGGTGATAAACTGGTATTAGAGGCTCAGACTTGTGACACCAGATCTATATGGGCTATGTAGTAGTATTATCATTTGAAATCCGCTTATTTAACTCTGGTTTCGCACTTTTAGTATGGTGTTTTGGTAATTTAACTATGTTAGCTAATAATAAACTATATAAGAAATGGGTTGAGGTTGTTAATTGGTCAGGCTTGCCTAGTAGTGTGTTGGGCGCCATCACGACCGGGGTTGGGGTCGTGACAAAAAGCCACCCCCACCTCTTCTGTTAGAGAAGCCACCACGACCACCACATCCAAATCTTCCACCTGTTGGCTTCTCTCTATTTGCAACTGAGGCAACACTTCCACCACCTCTAAATACATTGTCAATATTCTTAACGGGTTAGCAGATTATCCATTAAGAAAATTGAATAATACACACCCAAACCGATAAGCCGTTAATAAAAAAAATTTAATTTGTTTCCCGTCCGTTAAACCGTTAATCCGATACCAATAAGCCATTAAGCTTCGGTTTCGATTTTTGATTTTGGATCGGTTATGAACACCCCTACTTGCGGGGATGGTTAGTTCAGGATTTGAAAGGGTTCGGGTTGAAATCGGAACACTTGGTTCCTTAAGGTTGACTTAAAAGGCCAAGTTTATCATCGGTCAATATTTTATGTAAAAGACCACAAAATTGAGATTTGACGGTTTCAATAGGTTTTTATGATGATTTCAAACTTGGGCGTATGTTTGGATCGGATTTTAGATGACCCGAGAGTGTTTCGGTGCCTAATAGTGAAAGTTGATTCTTGAAGGTTTTAAAAGTTCTTTAAATTTGGCTTAGAGTGGGTTTTGGTGAGATCAAGGTCCAAACAAAATTTCGAGACCGGAAATAGTTTGTTTAAGACTTGCACACAAAATTTGGCATCATTCTGAGTTGATTTAATAGGGATCAGACGCACGGAAGTGTTTTTAGAAATTTTTGAGTTCATCAGTTAATTCATGCATTTTGGCGTCCGATTCGTGGGTTTTGATGTTATTTCAGTGTTCTGATTGTGTGAGCAAGTTTGTATGAAGTTGTTAGACTGGTGTGAGTGTTTGGTGTGGAGCCACGAGGGCTCGGGTGAGTTTTTGACGTGTGGAAGGAGTTGAAAACACTCGAGTTGTCTAGTGTTCTTGGCAGCTGCTACAGGTCTCACAAATGCGAGAATACGTTCGCATTTGCGATGAAGCCTGGTCTAGGCCTAGCTCGCAATTGTGAGAGAAATAGTCGCATTTGCGACCCTGCGTTGATCGCATTTGCGATTCCTTTATCGCATTTGCGACTTGGACATGTGGAAGGCCCAGTTCACAATTGCGATGATTTCGTCGCAGTTGCGACCATTGCATTTTCGAACCAGGTGTCGCAAATGCGACATTTGAGACCTGTGCATGACTCATTTATTGCGGGACTATGATGACCCGACCCGTCGTCTCATGAGTTACCACTCCATTTTCCCCATTTTCAGCTTCTTTATGCTTCATTATCTGTAATTGGTGTGATCGAGTTGATTTGGATTGGTTTTGGTAGGAAATGAGACACTTAGTCTCTTTAAGGAAGACTTAGTTTGGAAAAGTCAACCGGATGTTGACTTATCAATTAGAGGGTACGGATGTGATTTCTGGTGATTCAGTTAGCTTCGGGGGATGATTTGTGACTTAGGAGCGTGATCGGAAGGAGTTTTGGAGGTCCGGTGTAGAAATTAGCTTGTTTTGGCGAAGTTAATATTTTGGCGATTTCCGGTTGGTATGTGAGATTTTGATCCGAGGGCCGGAACAGAATTCCGAGAGTTACAGTAGCTTCGTTAGGTGATTTGGGATGTGTGTGTAAAATTTCAGATTGTTCGGAGGTGATTTGGTCGGGTTTTTGATCAAATGCGTGTTTCGAAAGTTTTAGAAGAACTTAGGCTTGAATTCGATGTGAATTGACGGTTTTGGTGTTGTTCGAGGTGATTTGATGATTGGAACAAGTTTTAATGATGGTTTAAGATGCGTTGGTGTGTTTGGTTGAGGCCCCGGGGGCCTCGGGGTGGTTTCGGATGGCAAGTTTGGACTTGTGTTGTTGCAGATTTTCTGGTGCTTCAGGTATTTTCATATTTGCGGTTTGGGGACCGCAGGTGCGGGTTGGGGGTCGCAGAAGCGGAAAAGGCAAGGATTGGCTGGGACCACAGATGCGGATAGGGAGCCGCAGATGCGGTTATTGGACCGTAGATGCGGCCAGGCGGGACTTAATGAGGTTCTGTAGATGCAGAGTATCAACCACAAAAGCGGCTATTTGACCGCAGATGCGGTTATGGCTGGGCAGAAGGTATTTAAATTCTTCTTCGCGAATTTTGAAGGGTTTCTCATTTCTAAATTCGGACTTGGAGAATTTTGGACGATTTTGAAGAGGGATTTCAAGGAGCTTCGATAAGGTAAGGAATTTCGGACCTAAAACACAATCCTATGGTGTTATTACATGAATTAAGACTGGAAATTTTAAGAAAATCATGGACTAAAAATGGAGGTTAGGGCTTGAAGTTAAGAGAGCTAAGATTAGAGATTTGAGGGGTCAATTGAACTCCGATTCTTGTGATTTTTATACGTATGAACTCGTGGCGAGATAAGGAATCTAATGATGTAAAAAATTTTGAGTTTCGAGAAGTGGGCCCGGGGCTTGGGTTTTGCCAATTTCGGAATTTTTGATATTTTCGATTGGGTATTGTTCCCTTAGCTTATTGTGACGTATTCGTTGTGGTTTTGGTCAGCTTCGATGCGCGAGGAGGCCTATTTGAGATGTAAGGGCATAACGAGCTAGAGTTTTGGCCGGCTTGAGGTGTGTAATGATTGTAAATGATGTCCTGAGGGTTTGAAACCCCGGATTGCACAACGTAGTGCTATATTGAGGTGAGACACACGCTTAATGGCGGGCGCGAGGTCGTTTACTATTGGGGATTGTGACTTGGTCCATCCTGATTGATGTTTTTACCGCGTATTTGACTGAGACTTAATTGTTATCATCATAACTTGGGCTTATTGCCATATTTGGGCTTCGTGCCGACTATTTGAATCCTTCGCAGACTTTTATCACTGTTTCCTCACTATTTTGACATACTACTTGAACTCAGTCCTATTGATTTACACTACTTTACAAACTCAGCCACTTTTACTTGAATTTGAGACTTAAATGATCTTTCAAATGTTGTTTGGGCTGAGCACTACTGTTTTACTGTGCCCAAGGGGCTTGTGATGATTTCTGGACTGAGTGAGGCCGAGGGCCATATGTGAGGACATGCTGAGTGATATGAGATACTTTCTATGCCACGAGGTGGCTTGAGTGATGTGAGGCCGAGTGATGTGAGGCCGAATGTCAAGTGATGTTGCCACGAGGTGGCTTGATATAACGCTTGGGCCATAAGGGGCCCCTCCGGAGTCTGTACACCCACAGTGAGCGCGGGTACCCATTATGATCTGAGAGTGAGCCCGAGGGGCTGATACTGTTCTGAGTGATTGATACTGAGCCCGAGGGTTTGATACTGTACTGAGAGTGAGCCCGAGGGGCTAATATTGTTTTGAGCGATTGATATTGTGCCCGAGGGGCGGCTTTTTACTTATTATTTACCTGTTAAATTACCTGTTTTACTTGTTTTTAAAAAGGAATATCATTTGATTTCTTCATTGATTTACTGCTTTAAGTGATTTTACTATTTGATATAGAATTGCTTTGTGCCTTTACGTGTTTTCATACTTTCATCCATTATTTATAATTATTACTCACTGAGTCGGAGTACTCACATTACTCCCTGCACTATGTGTGCAGATTCAGGCATCGCAGAGTCCGCTCCTAAGTGCTGATTCTCCCAGTTCAGGTAGTGATTCGGAGACTACGAGGTAGTTGTTGGCGTTCGCAGCCCCGTACCTTCCTTATCTTGTTATTTTCATGTTTGTAGAACTATTGTATCAGATTTAGTGTTCAGTAGACTTGTATCCGGATTTCTTAGTTGTTCATGACTTGTGACACCCCGGTTTTGGCTGTGTCGGGATGGTTTCTACTGTTGTTATCATTAATTCTGCAATTTATGGATATTATATCATGCTTTAGAACTATTTATGATATTTAACTATTTAAAAGAGGTGTTTTGTTTGGTCTGGCTGGTCTTGTCTTCACGAGAGGCGCCATTAGGACCGGTTTCGGGAATTGGGTCGTGACAAGTTGGTATCAGAGCCTAGGTTACTTAGGTCTCACGAGTCATGAGCAGGTTTAGTAGAGTCTCGCGGATCGGTACGGAGATGTCTGTATTTATCATCGAGAGGTTGCAGAACCTTTAGGAAAAACTTCATATTCTTGAAACTCTTGTCGTGCGAACTCGTTGGTCTGAGAACTAAACTTTTGTATTCTATTCTCTCGCAGATGGCGAGGACTCATGCTATCGGACGAGGCGGACGGCCACCAGTACCACCCACTAAGGCCATCAGAGGTCGTGGACGCGGTCGTGGTCGTGGTAGAGGCAGAGCAACGAGGGCAGCACCAGTTGATCCACCAGCTGCCCCAGCTCAGGACTAGGCTCCAGCTATGGATGCTCCAGCAGTACCAGTTCAGGCACCAGTTGTGCCCATCGTGATTCCTGGTCTTCAAGAGGCCCTGGCTTAGATCTTATTGGTTTTCACTAGCCTGGCTCAGGCAGTTTCAGCTACCACAGTAGCAGCTACTTCATGGGCCAGGGGAGGCAATCAGACCCCTGCTGCTCGCACATTTAAGCAGGTAGTGCAGGGATTGCAGATACCGGGAGCACCTCCAGCTCAGCCGATTGCACCAGTTCAGGAGTTTGTAGTTCCAGCTATGCCAGACGATGAGTAGCGTTATCTCGAGAGGTTTGGTAGGCACCAACCTCCTTCATTAAGTGGTTCAGTGGTGTTGAGGGCAAGGATGTCCAGGGTTTTCTCGACAAGTGTCAATGGATGCTCTGTACGGCAGGGATTCTTGAGTCTAGTGGTGTGGCATTTACCACCTTTCAGTTCACTGGGGCTGCCTTCACTTGGTTGGAGGCGTATGAGAGGCGTAGGCCAGCAGGTGCAGCGCCTTTGACTTGGCAGGAGTTCTCCACTCTCTTCTTGGAGAAGTATGTACTGCAGTCTCGTAGGGAGGAGCTGCGTAGGCAGTTTGAGTGGCTTCAGCAGGGGGATATGACTATGTCTCAGTATAAGGCAAGGTTTTCTGAGTTGGCTCGTCATGTCGCCTAGATAGTCCCGACAGATCGTGAGAGGATCAAGAGGTTTGTGGATTGTCTTAACTATCATCTCCGTATTCTGATGACTAGAGAGGGAGTCTTGGGTATTTCATTTGAGGAGGTGGTTGATATCACTCGTGAGATTGAGACGGCTCGCCGGCAGGATAGAGAGGAGAGGGAGGCCAAGAGGCCTCGAGATTCTGGCAGTTTCAGTGGTGCTCCGTCTAGGGGCCATTTCCAGCATGGTAGAGGCCGTTCTTTCAGGCCCGCTCAGTCGGCCCGTCCCCAGTATCATGGGGCATCTTCAGGTCGTGGTTATCATGGTTCTCAGCAGGGTCAGCCTTCACTCAGCGCCCTTCCAGCTCAAAGTTCATCTCGTGCCCCATCTGTTCAGGGTTCTTCCATGCCGAGTGGATCAGCTAGTCACTCCGGTGCGAAGGGTTCCCTTCAGCCCCATTCACCAACACCTAGGAGTTGTTTTGAGTGTGGAGAGTTTGGACATGTGTGGAGGCAGTGTCCTCGTCGTGCTGCTAGTTCATCACAGCAGAAGGGTCAGCCCTCGTCTTCTACTCCAGTTACTTAAGCACTTGCCCAGCCAGTTAGGGGTGGAGGTCAAGCAGCCAGGGGTCGCCCTAGAGGTGGAGGTCTATCAGGCGGTGACCAGGCCCATTTTTATGTTATTCCAGGCATGACCGATGTTATCGCTTTCGATGTTGTCATTATAGGTATTATTTCAGTCTGCCATAGAGATGCCTCTGTCTTATTTGATCCCGATTCCACCTATTCTTATGTGTCCTCATATTTTGCTCATCATTTGGGTACGTCCCAGGGTGTCTTTCTTTACCTATCCACGTATCTACCCCGGTGGGCGATACTATTATTGTAGACCATGTGTACCGATCATGTGTTGCGACTATTGGGGGTCTGGAGACCCGAGTTGATCTATTGCTATTGAGCATTGTGGACTTTGATGTTATTTTGGGCATGGATTGGTTATCTCCGTGTCATGCTATTCTAGACTGTCATGCCAAGATAGTCACTTTGGCTATGCCGGGTGTACCGAGGATCGAGTGGCGTGGTGTGACTGATTATGTTCCTAGTAGAATGATTTCTTTCTTGAAGGCCCAGTGTATGGTTGGGAAGGGTTGTCTTTCATATTTGGCATTTGTGAGGGATGTTGGAGCTGAGACTCCTAGTATCGATTCCGTCCCAATTGTGAGGGATTTTTCCGATGTGTTTCCTGCAGACCTGCCGGGCCTGCCACCGGATAGGGATATTGATTTTGGTATTGACCTGGTGTCGAGCACTCAGTTCCATTCCGCCATATCGTATGGCACCAATAGAGTTGAAGGAATTGAAAGAACAACTTCAGGAACTCCTAGATAAGGGATTCATTCGGCCTAGTGTGTCACCTTGGGGTGCACCGGTTTTGTTTGTGAAGAAGAAGGATGACACGATGAGAATGTGCATTGATTATAGGCAATTGAACAAAGTAACAATTAAGAAAAAGTATCCTTTACCTCGCATTGATGATTTATTTGATCAGCTTCAGGGAGCGAGGGTGTTCTCTAAGATTGATCACCGTTCGGGCTATCACCAGTTGAAGATCAGGGATTCAGATATTCTTAAGACTGCTTTCAGGACTAGATATGGTCACTATGAGTTTCTTTTCATGCCTTTCGGGCTGACCAATTCCCCAGTAGAGTTCATGCATTTGATGAACAGTGTATTTCGACCTTATTTGGATTCGTTCGTTATTGTATTCATTGATGATATTCTGGTGTACTGCATAGTCAGGAGGAGCACGCGGAGCATTTGAGAGTTGTATTGCAGAGATTGAGGGAGGAGAAACTTTATGCAAAATTCTCCAAGTGTGAGTTTTGGCTCAGTTCAGTGGCTTTCTTGGGGCACGTGGTGTCCAGTGAGGGTATTCAGGTTGATCTGAAGAAGATAGAGGCGGTTCAGAGTTGGCCCAGACTGTCCTCAGCCACAGAGATTCGTAGCTTTCTTAGGTTGGTAGGTTATTATCGCCAGTTTGTTCAGGGATTCTCATCTATTGCATCGGCCTTGACCAAGTTTACTCGGAAGGGTGTTCCATTTGTAAGGTCGGATGAGTGTGAGGAGAGCTTTCAGAAACTCAAGACAGCCTTGACCACAACTTCAGTGTTGGATTTGCCATCAGCTTCAGGTTCATATACCGTGTATTGTGATGCTTCGAGAGTTGGGATTGGTTATGTATTGATGCAAGAGGGTAGAGTTATTACTTATGCCTCTCGTCAGTTGAAGCCCCATGAGAAAAACTACCCTGTTCATGATTTGGAGTTGGTTGCCATAGTTCATGCATTGAAGATTTGGAGGCATTATTTGTATGGTGTATCTTGCGAGGTATTCATCGATCATCGTAGTCTTAAACATTTGTTCAAGCAAAAGGATTTTAATTTGAGGCAGCAGAGATGATTGGAATTGTTTAAGGATTATTATATCACTATTCTATATCATCCAGGAAAGGCCAATGTAGTGGTCGATGCTTTGAGCCAAAAGGCAGTGAGTATGGGGAGTTTGGCGTATATTCCAGTTGGGGAGAGGCCCCTTGCAGTTGATGTTTAGGCCTTGGCCAATCGGTTCGTGAGATTGGATATTTCGGAGCCCAGTCGGGTGTTGGCATGTGTGGTTTCTCGGTCTTCCTTATATGATCGCATCAGAGAGCGCCAGTATGATGATCCACATTTGCTAGTCCTTAAGGATAGAGTTCAACATGATGATGCCATAGATGTGACCATCAGTGATGATGGTGTGTTGCGGATGCAGAGCCAGATTTGTGTGTCCAATGTGGATGGGCTTAGAGAATTGATTCTGGAGGAGGCCCATAGCTCGCGGTATTCTATCCATTCGGGTGTCGCGAAGATGTACCAGGATTTGAGGCAGCACTATTGGTGGAAAAGAATGAAGAAAGATATTGTGGGATTTATAGCTCGGTGACTCAACTGTCAGCAGGTAAAATATGAGCATCAGAGACCGGGTGGCTTGCTTTAGCAGATGGTTATTCCCGAGTGGAAGTGGGAGAGAATCACTATGGATTTTGTGAGTGGTATTCCTCGGACTTTGAAAAAGTTCGATGCTATTTGGGTGGTTGTGGATCGGCTGACCAAATCTGCACACTTTATTCTAGTGTGTACTACCTATTCTTCGGAGCGGCTGGCAGAGATCTTTATCCGGGAGATTGTTCGATTGCATGGTGTGCCGGTGTCTATTATTTCAGATAGAGGTACTCAGTTTACTTCTTAGTTTTGGAGGACTTTTCAGTGAGAGTTGGTTACTCAGGTGGAGTTGAGCACAATATTTCATCCGCAGATGGACGGGCAGTCCGCACATACTATTCAGATATTAGAGGACATGTTATGTGCCTGTATTATTGATTTCGGAGGTTCTTGGGATGAGTTTTTGCCGCTTGCAGAGTTTGCCTACAACAACAGCTATCAGTCCAGTATTCAGATGGCCACGTATGAGGCATTGTAAGGGAGACAATGTAGATCTCTAGTTGGTTGGTTTGAGCCCGGTGAGGCGAGGTTATTGGGGACAAATTTGGTTCAGGATGCCTTAGAGAAGGTGAAGTTGATTCAGGAGAGACTTCGTACAGCGCAATCGCGTCAGAAGAGTTATGCAGACCAGAAGGTTTGAGATGTATCTTACATGGTTGGCGAGAAGGTCTTGCTGAAGGTTTCGCCCATGAAGGGTGTTATGAGATTTGGAAAGAAAGGGAAGTTGAGTCCGCGATTCATTAGGCCTTTTGAGGTGCTTCGGAGGATTGGGGAGGTGGCTTATATGCTTGCCTTGCCACCCAGCTTGTCGAGTGTGCATCCGGTATTTCATGTTTCTATGCTCCGGAAGTATGTTGGGGACCCGTCCCATGTTTTGGATTTCAGTACAGTTCAGTTGGATGATGATTTGATCTATGATGTGGAGCTAGTGGCTATTTTGGGTCGTCAGGTTCGGAAAATGAGATCAAAGGATATAGCTTCGGTGAAAGTGCAGTGGAGAGGTCAGCCCGTGGAGGAGGCTACCTAGGAGACCGAGCGGGAGATGCAGAGCAGATATCCTCACCTGTTTGAGGCTTCAGGTATGTTTCTTGACTCGCTCGAGGACGAGCGTTTGTTTAAGTTGGGGAGGATGTGACGACCTGACCCGTCGTCTCATGAGTTACTGCTCTGTTTTCCCCGTTTTCAGCTTCTTTATGCTTCATTATTTGTAATTGGTGTGATCGAGTCGATTTGGATTGGTTTTGTAAGAAATCAGACACTTAGTCTCTTTAAGGAAGGCTTAGTTTGGAAAAATCAATCGGATATTGACTTATGAGTTAGAGGGCTTGGATGTGCTTTCCGGTGATTCGATTAGCTTCGGGGGATGATTTATGACTTAGGAGCATGATCGGAAGGGGTTTGGGAGGTCCGGTGTAGAAATTAGCTTGTTTTGGTGAAGTTAGTATTTTGGCGATTTCCGGTTGGTAGGTGAGATTTTGGTCCGAGGGTCGGAATGGAATTCTGAGAGTTGCAGTAGCTTTGTTATGTGATTTGGGATGTGTGTGTAAAATTTTAGGTCGTTCGGAGGTGATTTGTTCAGGTTTTTGATCGAATGCGTGTTTCGGAAGTTTTAGAAGAACTTAGGCTTGAATTCGATGTGAATTGACGGTTTTGTTGTTGTTCGAGGTGATTTGATGATTTGAACAAGTTTGAATGATGATTTAAGATGCGTTGGTGTGTTTGGTTGAGGTCCCGGAGGCCTCGGGGTGGTTTCGGATGGCTAACGGGAAGAGTTTGGACTTGTGTTGTTGCAGTTTTTGTGGTGCTTCAGGTATTTTTGCACATGCGGTTTGGGGACCGCAAGTGCGGTGTCGCAGATGCGGGTTGGGGGTCGCAGAAGCGGAAAAGGCAAGGATTGGCTGGGACCGTAGATGCGGATAGGGAGCCACACCTGCAGAGCCGCAGATGCAGCTATTGGACCACAGATGCGGCCAGGCGGGACTAATGAGGTTCCGCAGATGCAGAGTATCAACCGCAGAAGCGGTACCGCAGAAGCGGTACCGCAGAAGCGGTACCGCAGAAGCGGCTATTTGACCGCAAATGCGGTTATGGTTGGGCAGAAGGTATTTAAGTTCTTCTTCGCGAATTTTGAAGGGTTTCTCATTTCTAACTTCAGACTTGGAGAATTTTGGACGATTTAGAAGAGGGATTTCAAGGAGCTTCGATAAGGTAAGGATTTTTGGACCTAAAACACAATCCTATTGTGTTATTACATGAATTAAGACTGGAAATTTTAAGAACATTATGGACTAAAAATGGAGGTTAGCGCTTGAACTTAAGAGAGCTAAGCTTAGGGATTTGAGGGGTCAATTAAACTCCGATTCTTGTGATTTTTATATGTATGAACTCGTGGTGAGATAAAGAATCTAATGATGTAAAAAATTTTGAGTTTCGAGAAGTGGGCCCGGGGCTCGGGTTTTGCCAATTTCGGGATTTTTGATATTTTTCGATTGTTTTCGATTGGGTATTGTTCCCTTAGCCTATTGTGATGTATTCGTTGTGGTTTTGGTAAGATTCGACGTGCGAGGAGGCCGATTTGAGAGGCAAGGGCATATCGAGCTAGAGTTTTGGCCGGCTTGAGGTGAGTAATGACTGTAAATGATGTCCTGAGGGTTTGAAACCCTGGATTGCACAACGTAGTGCTATATTGAGGTAAGACACGCGCTTAATGGCAGGCGCAGGGTCGTTTACTATTAGGGATTATGACTTGGTCCATCCCGATTGATGTTTTTACCGCGTATTTGACTGAGACTTAATTGTTATCAGCATGACTTGGGCTTATTGCCATATTTGGGCTTTGTGCCGACTATTTGAATCCTTTGCGGACTTTTATCACTGTTTCCTCACTATTTTGACATACTACTTGAACTCAGTCCTATTGATTTACACTACTTTACAAACTCAGCCACTTTTACTTGAATTTGAGACTTAAATGATCTTTCAAATGTTGTTTGGGCTGAGCACTACTGTTTTACTGATGCTCAAGGGGCTTGTGATGATTTTTGGACTGAGTGAGGCCGAGGGCCATATGTGAGGACATGATGAGGGATATGAGATACTTTCTATGCCACGAGGTGGCTTGAGTGATGTAAGGCCGAGTGCCGAGTGATGTTGCCACGAGGTGGCTTGATATAGCGCTTGGGCTGTAAGGGGGCCCTCCGGAGTCTGCACACCCACAATGAGCGCGGGTACACATTATGATCTGAGAGTGAGCCCGAGGGACTGATACTATTATAAGTGATTGATACTGAGCTCGAGGGGTTGATACTGTACTGAGAGTGAGCCCGGGGGGCTGATACTGTACTAAGAGTGAGCCCGAGAGGCTGATACTGTTCTGAGCGATTGATACTGTGCCCGAGGGGCGAATTTTTACTTGTTATTTACCTGTTAAATTACTTGTTTTACTTGTTTTTAAAAAGGAATATCATTTGATTTCTTCACTGATTTACTGCTTTAAGTGATTTTACTATTTGATATAAAATTGCTTTGTGCCTTTACGTGTTTTCATACTTTCAGCCATTATTTATAATTATTACTCACTGAGTCAGAGTACTCACATTACTCCCTGCACCATGTGTGCAGATTCAGGCATCGTAGAGTCCGCTCCTGAGTGCTGATTCTCCCAGTTCAGGCAGTGATTCGGAGACTACGAGGTAGTTGTTGGCGTTCTGCCTCCCTTATCTTGTCATTTTCATGTTTCTAGAGATATTGTATCGGATTTAGTTTTCAGTAGACTTGTATCCGGATTTCTTAGTTGCTCATGACTTGTGACACCCCGATTTGGGCTGTGTCGGGATAGTTTCTCCTGTTGTTATCGTTAATTCCGCAATTTATGGTTATTATATCATGATTTAGAACTATTTATGATATTTAACTGTTTAAGAGAGGTGTTCAGTTTGGTCTGGTTGGCCTTGTCTTCACGAGAGGCGCCATCACGACCGGGTTCGGGAATTGGGTCGTGACAGGGACTTAGGCCATTTATTACATTCCACTTCATCTCCTGGGGCATTTTTGGAGCTTTTGGAAGAGGGTTTCACCTAGCACTTTGAGGTAAGTAATTTCTACACAACATGAGTTAAATACATAGATTATGGGTAGATTAACATGTAAACATTAGTGAAAATCAAGTGTTTAGATGAAAATCTAGGTTTCTAATAAAAATGAGATTTGACCACGAAATTGGTTATGGAACTTAGTAAAAATTGTATATTTATGTTCCTAAGGTTATGAGTACCAACTTTCTTCAAAAGGTTTCAAAATTCGGGCATATGGGCCCGGGGGTAAATTTTAGGAATCTTGCCTTTTGGGTGGGATAATCACTTTAATAGTTAGAATATGAACTTTTGAACATATATTGATTAGTTTTTATACTATTTGAATAGTTCTGGATTGTTCGGTTCCGATTTGAGAGTTTGAACTCATTCTTGAGTTTGGAAGTAGGCTTTGAGACGAGGTAATTAGTCTCTTTTCTAATCCTGTAAGAAGAATTTACCCCATAGGTGAACTTAATTAATATGCATGGTTATTTGTGGGAGGCTACGTACGCACGATGTGTCGAGAGTTCATACGTAGCTGCTATTCTTGTTTATGTCCGGGTAGTTTTAGGTTTACACCATGCTTTCAAATATCATTATTTGATTATACTTGTTGATTTTATCAAACGGAACTAAGTTGAGGATTTTAAGAGTTTAAAAACTTTAAGTTGAATTGTCATTATTTTGAAAGGAAATCAAGGAAGGGTTATGTTTTATTGATAAATTTGTATTTGACCGCATCACAAGTGTAAGCACGTGATTTTTGACCCTCCCCGAGGATTTTCACATTTTTTTTAGCATAAATATGTAATTGGGTCTAATATAGCCATTTTAACTATTTTTACTTTATTTCGTTGCAAAAAGAAAAAATCACAAAAATACATATATAAATTTTAGTTTATGTATTTCTCATAAACTTGAAAAAAATACAAAAATTGTACTTTATTTTGGTACTTTATATAAATTCGAAAATCACAAAAATATAGTTCTATTAATGTTTGCAGTCATTATAATTTTGAAAAAATACAAAAAATATTACTTCATATTTTATCTTTACATATAAAAACGAAAATTACAAAAATAGTTTTAGTAATATTTTGTAGCTATTTTAAATCTTGAAAAAATATTTAAAAAAAAGATATAGTGTTGTTTAAATATTAGTCTTATTTTTGGTAGTTGTTTTGCTTACATAGGGCTAGTTAAGCAACGTTTCCTATTTCTCGGGTCCGGGCAAAAGAATAATATTCGGGTTCAAACTACCCGATTTTAGGTCTAGTTTCGGACCTAGCCCATAATAAACCGAGTCCAGGACACATGGGGAACCCCACCACGCGTGGGGACACAAACCTTGAACCCCACCACGCGTGGGGCTCATTTTTCTGGGCATTGTGTATCAAATACACGGACAAGGCCAAAGCATGGGGGGACTTTTGAATTTTTTGAAGGGGGGAAGTACTGTTCACGCTTCTTCTTCTTAAAGGAGAAGAAGCAAAAACCCTAGCAAACGGGAAAAACCAGCAAAACCACCCAAACACCCACCTCCTTTCACCGTCGTCACTGTTCGCCATCGTCTTCCCCGGTCGCAGCCCCACTCCCCCGACACCATAAACAACACCTCCATCACCACCCATCACCTTCCCCCGCACCCCTACGGTCGCAAACCCTCCCCGACGCCGGAACAGCAACCTCCCTCCCGTCACAGCCTCACCAGTCGACAAACTAGTCCCAAAACCATCGTCAAACTCACCCAAAACCCCAGCTCCCTCCCGTTCGTCACTGCCCCCTTGACACCGTCCAAACACCAGCTCACGACCATTCCTCCTCCTCCTAGTTTCATCGTCGACCCCATTGCTGCGTCGGTCGAGCAGCAGCCATTGTTGCTGCTGTTCGTTTTCAGCACGTCCGTCAAACAGCAGCCCACGACCACCTGCTACCCAGCATCGTCCAAAACCACCGGCGACACCAACTCCCTCACCTTCCCCATCGCCCTCGACACTACCCGCTGCCAGCAAAACCACCAGTTCCATCGCCCACCTCCATCCAGCTGACCCCTCGTCGACCACCGGCGTACACCACCAAAGCTCCGCCAAACAGTCCGTCAACAACCACCACCACTGCTTCAGCTGTTCTAACACGACAACCAATCAGCCCATGTTATCGCTGTTCTTTCACTGTCGTCGTGCAGTCCGTCGAGGTCCGGTGCGTCGAGGTTGTTCGTTGAAGTCGACGTTGAGGTTTGGCCCCTGGCTCTATCCATTTCTGTTTATTCAGGTTAGTAAACCTCAAGCATTAGATAAGGAAACGTTACGTTAAATGTCCGAAGATGCAATATAAAAGTTGGTATGATAATTTTCTGGTTATGTTTCACTGTATGCATTTTGGTTCATCTTTGTGTTATGTTATTCTTGTTTACTTGATGTCATTTGATTTAGTTGTATTAGGAGGTCTAGGACACAGTTTGACGTTGATTCGTTTTTCCCTTCGTTTTCTTAGTTTATTTGGACAAAATTAGTATTAGTACCTGTTGTTACTATGCCCGAAACACTCATGCGCTTAACTTCTTTTATTAAACTTTTAACAAGTTATGAGATTTTAGTTGTAAAGAAGCGGTAAGGTTTAGTATGGTTAAAGGCATAAAAATGACAACCTTTTAAAATAAAAATAATAATAATAAAAAAAAAAAGAGGCAAGCTTCGCAAAAAATAAAAATGTACATATTGCGGAGCCTTCACAAAAAATGTATATATTAAAATACTTAGATTCCGGGACGGGCCATTTAGCAAATTTCACGGCCCTACCAAAAAAATAATAATGCGCTAGTTGCTTTAGGCGCGCCTTTAATAATATTATCTCCCTAAACTCGGGTGCACATTTATGTGACCCAAATCCAAATCACAACGAAATCGAAATGTGTCTCTAATCACGGGTACATTGACTGTGACGTGGTCTGAGATGCATTTCCAGGACGTTGCAAATTCTTTTTTTTTATTTTAAAAAAATATTAATAAATGAGATGAGCCTCGCCGAATAGAAAACACAAATTGCGGGGCCCTCAGTAAATACTTGTTTAAAATTACTTAGAATTCAGGAGGGTCGTTTAGCGAATTTCACGGCTTCCGCAAAATAATAACGCGATAGTCTTTTTAGGCGCGTGTTTAATAATTTACTTTCTTAAGCTCGGGTGTGCATTTCATGCGACCCAAATCCAAATCTCAAAACATCAAATAAAATGCGTTCCGGATTGTGGGCACATTTCATGTGACGCAGTCCAAAGACGTGTTTTAAGCGATGTTCACATTCTTGTAAAAACAATAATAATAAAGCGGTTAAAAGTTAAAATTTGCACATAAGTTCATATTCATATAAAATCAGATAATCAAGCCAAATATAACAGTTGAGCGACCGTGCTAGAACCACGGAACTCGGGAATGCCTAACACCTTCTCCCGGGTTAACAGAATTCCTTATCCAGATTTCTGGTACGCAGACTGTAATATGGAGTCATTATTTTCCTCGATTCGGGATTAAAATTGGTGACTTGGGACACCCTAAATCTCCCAAGTGGCGACTCTGAAATAAATAAACCAATCCCGTTCCGATTGTCCTTTAATTGGAAAAAACTCCCTCGTACCCTCGCGGGGGTGGAAAAAGGAGGTGTGACAGCTCTGGCGACTCTGCTGGGGATTTTTATTGCTTCCAGAACCACTGGTTCAGGGTTAAGAATTCGAGCTTAAAATAATTGTTATTATTTGGCTTTATTTATTATCTGATTTTTACATGTTTGAGCCTAATGTGCTAAATGTTGCTTTTACTGCTTTGATATTACGTGAACTGTATATAAACTGTGCCGAAACCCCTATACTTTCTGAGTCTTCTAAATCATGAAGAAGGGAGTACTTCGTACGACTTCTT
Source organism: Nicotiana tabacum (assembly GCF_000715075.1). Taxonomy (NCBI): domain Eukaryota; kingdom Viridiplantae; phylum Streptophyta; class Magnoliopsida; order Solanales; family Solanaceae; genus Nicotiana; species Nicotiana tabacum. Next base: position 206,568,312 of record NC_134085.1, on the reverse strand, counting down.
TTATGTATAGTGTCAAATCCCAATTTAGAACGAGGTTCGGATAAGTTGCTAAGCCGGTGAAGCTTCTGTATTCCCGGTACGCTGCCCCCCTCGGCTCGAGCTGTCCGCTCGGGTAAGCCAGGTCTAGAACAAATACCCAGGTTATGAACTTAGTATAACGAAGCCACATGCCAGATCCCTAGTAGGAACGTTTATTTGCATCATGTGCATTTGACTTAGACCATCTTTTGGCATCCTATATGCTACATGTTGTACTTATTCAAGGGTGAATTGTTATGTTGATCACGTTTAATAAGAAGGCCGCACGTTTTTCCAGTATGGTCTTATTTTAATCAAAAGCATGGGGAACATTTGTGGAACTCAAGAGGCCTGGGTATTCCATATGTCCCCCACGCTTTACATTTTGGGAAAAACACACGGGAATATTTGTGGAATCCAAGAAGTCTTGGAATTCCCTATGTCCCCCATGCTTCATATTTTGGGAAAAGTGCACGGGGAACATGTGCGGAATCCAAGATGTCTTGGAAATCCTTATGTCTCCCATGCCACATTTTTGAAAATGATAATAAATATAAAAAAAAAAAATATGTATATAAAAAAAGGGCATTGAAAATTCAAAAAAAAGATTTTGTACGTTGTCATCATTTTTCACATATTAGAAAATCGTGAAAAAGAGGAGAAAATAACAGCGTAGAGAAAATATCCAAGTAGTGTCGAAGCTCTGCCGAAATTTTGAGAAAATGAAAAAAAAACATGTCTTATTAGTTTGTTTTATTAGCCGTCTTGTTTTTTTTAGAAAAAAAATGTCAAAAAGTCCAAAAAGTTTTATTATTTATTAAAAAAAAAAGAGTCGGGCGTTGAAAGTGGTTTTATTATTTATTGCAGATATATAAATATATATAAAAAATCCAAAAAGTTTTTCTTTATTTCCAAAAAATGTATAAATATCTTTATCTGTTGCAAGAACATTTGTCTGGCCAAAAAGTCTAGAAAAGTTTTTAGACCCCCAATTTTCAAAACAAAAAAATCCAAAAATATTTTCCATTATTGACTTCTTTAGAAAGTTTTTCTAATTGTTAATAAAAGAAAGAAAAAATTACATATAATAAAATAAAAAAAATCCGAAAATATTTTGATTCTTCTTTCGAAATTGAAAAGAAAATTCAAAATTCAAAAAAAAACATTTTTAGAAGCATTTCTTTTATTAAAGGTAAAATTCCGGAAAATATTTTCTTCTTTTCCTTTAGAATAATAAAAAAAAAGGCAAATGAAAGTTCAAAAAATATATCTTAGAAGTATTTCTTTTAAAAAGAAAATCAATCAAAAATTCAAAAATACTTCCTTTCTTCTTTTAAAGTAGTTCTTTCACAAATTCAAAAAAAAAATTAGTTCATCTACTTATTCTTGATTGCCCGAACTACGCGGGTTTGATTCTCACCGGATGTGAGATACGTAGGCAACCCTCATCGGGTACAACCCTCATTTTGCTAAAAAGCCATAAATAAATAAATAACAAAAAATATATGTCAAATTTTAATTTTGGTGATGTTGTTTTGTCGTAAATAGCCGAATGTTCCCGAAAGGGACGCCAAAAGGCTGACTTTGCATAAACAGCCACCTTTGGGTCATTTTTTAAGACTTGGTCCAGTTGACCCCCACAGCCTAAAAATCTTCGTCCCCGAGACGTGGAAAGGCCGTGTTTGCAATATTGACTTTTCTAATTTGAAAAACGATAAAAAAGAGTTATAAATAAGTCAGGTGATGTTGTTTTGTCATAAATAGCCGAATGTTCCCGAAAGGGACGCCGGAAGGCTGACTTGGCATAAACAACTACCTTTGGATCATTTTGAGATATGGACTCACACAGCCTTAAAAATCTTCGTCCCCGAGGCGCTGAAGGGCCGCGTTTGCAACATCAGGGTTTTATTATAATTTGAAAAAAAACAAAGGGTCGGCGGTAAGGTGAATACAGTTTGAATTTTGTCATAATAAGCCGAGCCAGCTTCGGCCGCGTCTTAAACCGTTCTTCCCGAAATAGCCTTAGAGTATCTTTCAGTTGTCGAAAGGTTGTTTTCGTAAAGAATGGACAAGTTGGTAAAGTGTCAAAATAATCCTCCCCGGCCTCAAAATTTATGTAAAATTTGGAAGGGGTCACATTTGCAAAAATGGCCGTTTGGCTGCATTTGGCAAACGGGGAAAGGAACTGGCCGTTTGTTTTGAGTTTGTAATTCTTTGATTAGAGTATGCGAGTTATTTGGTTTTCGGGGCCGTTTGTTGTCTCTTGTCAAAAGTCTGTTAGTATGGTTAGTTTTTAAACTTTTGGAATCTAAGTTTGTTTTAATTTGAAAGTTGGAAATTCCAAAAAAAATAAAAAAAAATGTGTTTTTATTATTATTTATCTTTTGTCGGTCCGAACTACGCAAGGTCTGATTCATGCGGGGTCATGATACGTAGGCAATCTCCATAAGATTCGACCACGAAAAAAAAATGAAAAAGAGAAAAAGAAAAAGAAAAACAAAGGTAAAAAATAAATAAATAAATATGTATGTATGTATGTATATATAAGATTCGACCACACACACAAAAAATGATGAAAAAAAAAAGAAAAAGAAAAACAAAGGTAAATAAATATGTATATATTGATAATAATAAGGACCGACTGAGTCCATTCTAACATATTTGGTTTTGAATTGTGAAGAAAGTTGAGGTGGTTGGTTTGTGCCTCAAAGAAAAATGACAACTAACGTCGAAGCTGTTACAAGTGCTCCAGAGACTCAGAGTCGGAGGGTTCCTCGTCATGAGTCACAATTTGCGACACAACAAGAGCAGTACCACTCTCCTGAGTACCACTCGTACTCGTTTGATCTTGCTGCAAAAACTGAGAAGCCTGCCCGAAAGATGGTACAGGAAGAAATGACCCAAAGAGTGAAAAGCTTAGAACAATGGTTGGAAAACATGCAAGGGTTGGCAGGCCAAAAGAGTGTTGCCTTCAAAGATCTATGTATGTTCCCCGATGTCCACTTGCCGCCTGGTTTCAAGACTCCAAAATTTGAAAAGTACGATGGACATGGAGATCCCATAGCCCACCTGAAAAGGTATTGCAATCAACTGAGAGGTGCGGGAAGAAATGAAGAATTGTTGATGGCTTATTTTGTGGAAAGCCTTACGGGAGTAGCCTCCGAATGGTTTATGGATCAAGACACGTCTCGCTGGTATGTCTGGGATGACATGGCACAGGCCTTTGTCAGACAATTCCAATACAACATCGACATTCCCCCAGACCGCATTTCCCTTTCAAACCTGAAGAAGAAACCAAGTGAAAGTTTCAGGGAGTATGCCATAAAATGGAGAGAGCAAGCAGCTCGAGTTAAGGCACCCATGGATGACCACGAGCTAATTACTGTCTTCCTTCAAGCGCAAGAGCCAGATTACTTTCAAAACATGGTGTCCGCAGTTGGCAAAACCTTCTCGGAAGCAATCAAAATTGGAGAAATGGTAGAGAATGGTCTTAAGACAGGCAAAATTATAAGTCAAGCTGTTCTTAAAGCCGCAACTCAGGCTGTCCGGGTTGAGTCAGATAATCTTAGCGACACAAATGAGGAGATTGAAGAAATCATGATGACATCAGGGTCTAGAAGAGGTCCCAGGAGAACATCTCGAAGGTATGAGCAGCCTCCTCAGATTTTCTATGGCTCCCCTGAGCAGTATTATCCACCTCAGGACGCTCAATACTCTGTCTCCCCACCTCAGTATGTTGTCCAGCCACCAAAACACCCCAGGAGGCGGGCACGAGCATCACAAAATCTCCAGAAGTCTCCACAAAATTTTCAGGTGCCCTATAACCCACATCCAAGCCAGTGGTATAAAGGGGAGCAAAGGTTGAAAGATAATTTTACACCAATAGGAGAGTCCTATGAAAGCTTATTTGAGAAGTTAAAGAATCATGACATGATTGCACCAATTCCCCCAAATCGTGTGGACCCACGTGCAAGAAGCTTTGACCCTTCTAAAAGGTGTGAATACCATTCCAATGCCCAGGGGCACAATGTTGGAAGCTGTCGGGATTTGAAAAGAGAAATAGAAAGAATGATCCAAGAAGGACGGATTGTGATCAATAACAGTGACATGGAGCACTCGAACCCTATCGAGAACTTGTTGACAGAGGTTGATGACGTTGAAGCTGGTAATGGTTTTGGCAGTATTGATGCAAAGCTCAGTGACTAAGATGCCAGTTCTGAAAAAGGGGAGGACGCTCCGTTCCTTGGTTAGCAAGAGAGAAGCTTGTGGTGGCTTATTTTTATTGTCATTTCTGGTGTCCGGATTATTAAGGTTGTAATTTGGATTTTGTCCTGTGTCAAACCTTCTTATCTTTCCATTTTGTCATAGTAGTTTGTTTAAAGTTTGTCCAGGTTGTTTTAGGATTTCATTCTGGTTTGTTTTGTTTGTTTTATTATTCAAACCATTTCGCCGGTAGTCTAAAGCAAATCCGGTCTTTTATTATTTCCAGTCATCTCTTTGTTTAGTCCTTTTGTCATTTTATTCAACGCCGATTCTAGGGACATGACATGCACACACAGTTTGGGCCTAGTCTTTAAAGTTAATCATAAAATCCCAGAAAGGCAATCAAACCATTTAAAGAAAATAAGGACGGTTTGAGATTATTCAGAGCTCGAGTCATGTGGAACTGGGGCAAGTTAAACACAAAGAAAACCGTTAAAAGCAAGATTCGCCAAATGGGCATGAGAGTCGTTCATGATAATGAGAGTGTCGCCCAACGGTGCTTTAGAAACGACAAAGAAAATGTTTAACATAATTGTCAAAGTCCAGCACCATCGGAAGAGACTATAAATCTATGTTTAAAGTGTGTTGTTTGCACTTGGCATGTTTTGAAGACTGAAATGACGAAGGCATTTTGTTCTGCTACCTAAACACTTTATCCTTCGTTACTCCTTTTGAGCCTTATTTATTTTTCTTTCATACCCCTCGTTCGGAATCAGTAACAACGGAAAAAAAGAGAGAAAGAAAGAAAACAACAACGAAAAAAAAAGAGAAAAAAAGAAAAGAAAAGAAAAGAAAATTGATAACAAAAAAAAAAGTCGGAATGAAAAGAGGAATTAGGAACTACGTTTGACCTGATTCCTCAAAGAGGATACGTAGGCGCTTCACGGCTCGGTCATAGTTTTGAAAAAAAAATCAATTAAAATATCCCCAAGCAAGAAACTGGGGCAAATGTTGCGTTTGTTGTAAATAAATCTAATTCCGAAGGTTGTAATTAATAACCCAAAATCGATTCATTTTTGAGCCTTTAATACCCTTTCTTTCTAGCCCTATCCAAAACCCACATTACGGTCCAAGAAAGACCTTCTGATCAGTCTTCAAAAGATGCCAAGTCAGACAAATGTTGTCTTACCGGCGAACATGACATTCTGTTCCACAGCAGAAAGGACTCTAATCTCCAAAAGAAAGAGTCATACCGGCAACACTCTAAATCCCCAGCTGGAGAGAGATATAAAACGAGAGAGTCTTATTGGTGAAAACCTTCACAGGCACCATAAGGCGGTGAAAGCTGAGAGAAAACCAAAATGAGAGAGACTTGATAGTGAAAACCCTTCGGGCACTACAAGTCGAATAAGATTGAGAATCAGAGGGGGAATCGCCAATTGAAGATTTTAAAAGATGATTGACGGCAGATGATAGGCCACATACGCATGTCGTGGCCATTAGAGTCGGTATCTGCGTTTGATAGATTTTTATTTATAGTTTCTTTTGCAAAAGAGTCATCGTTTCCTTTGTCTTTTATTTTGTTTCTTTTATCTTTCTCCTTTCATAGAAAAATTCCCCAATAGAGAGTCTGTCTAGTCAGAACAAGTATGAAATGACTTCAAATATGCCATCAGCTTTTCAAGATGAGATCTGACTAGTACCTCCAAATGATATAGTCAGCAAAGAACAAGCGCGAGGCTAGTGTCAAAAAAGATATCCCCCGCAAAGGGAATTGACAAAAGGATTGACGAGCGTCAAGAGAGATATCCTTGCCAAAACCAAGGTTATAAACCTCAAGGCCAAGGCCCATGAACAGAGCAAGGAGAACAGTGAGCAGGATTTGGGAAATCCATACTAGACTGAAAGGTCGGGGAAAATGCCAAGTTTCCGAGCTATGCCACAAAAGAAGAGGGATATCCCCAGCAGGAAGGGATTATCCCCAGCACATAATATCATCCCCAACAAGCTGTGGAACGCAGAGCAAGGAAGGAGAAAGGGAAAGTCATCCCAATAGGAGCATCACAGCCAACCACCATGTTTTAAACTAACAAATTTTGTTTGATTTGAAACAGGTAAAGGAAATGGCATTGATGCAGAAACGAATGCCACAAGGGATATTATCAAACTGGGGCAGAAAATTTTCCTTCCATTTAGAAAATTTTCTGGAAGTCAGGTACCCCCAGCTGATAACATTTTACCCCCCAACAGGTAAGTAAATAATTCCCCAACAGTGTTATCCCTAGCAGTTGCGAGGAGTCCAACACAAGGTTGGAAAGTCGGTATCCTCAGCGGTTCCTTTCGGGGAAAGGCAAAACGACTCTCAAGGGAGGTAGTCTTCGAAGGAAGAAGCTATGCAAAAAAAAAAGAAGAATAATAATAATAATAAAAAAAGATAATAATGAAAAAAAAGAGAAAAAAGGGGAAAGTCATCCCCATCTAAATAATCCCCAACATTTTCGAGGGAAGACAACACAGGTAAGTAAATAATTCAAAAAAAAAAGAAAGCGAAGGTTTCATTAATAGGAGACGCACTTCCTAGTTTGAAATCATTAGAGTTCTACCCATAGGAGATGCATTTCCTCCTGCTTTATTTTCACCCCATAGGAGATGCATTTCCTCCTAAGGTTGTTTTGGTTTTACCCATAGGAGATGCATTTCCTCCTAAGTTCGTTTTAGTTTCACCCATAGGAGATGCATTCCCTCCTAAGTTTAAGTTTTACCCATAGGAGACGCATTTCCTCCTAAGTTTAAGTTTTACCCATAGGAGACGCATTTCCTCCTAAGTTTAAGTTTCACCCATAGGAGATGCATTTCCTCCTAAGTTCGTTTTTACCCATAGGAGACGAACCTTCTCCTAGGATCAAAATCTTAGTCTGATGAGTCTTTCTCCTAAGATGCTAAAAAAACGTTTTGAAAAAAAGAGAGTTATTTTCCTAAACCCAGGCGCCCACCTGTATAACGAGAGGAATACATTTCAGTCTTTACATTTCAAGCATTGAAGTTAGGCGCCCACCTGTATAACAAGGGAATATATTTCAGGTTATATTTTATTTTAGGAGACTCACTTCCTAAATTGAGATTTTACTCGTAGGAGATGCACATCCTAGTCTAGTCTTTAGTTCACTCTCAGCACTGCATCAGCAGTATCAGTGGGTTATAATTTTGTTAACAACTCACAAACCTTCCCAGTGCAAACTGGGTTAGAAAATTTCATTTGTGTTGTTTATTTTGGTTGTCAGGAGCCTGCCTGTAAGAGCGGAGGTTGTTATATGTCAAAGATTGAAGAAGTTAGGGGTCCGCCCGTAGAACAGCGGAACATCGTTCAAAGTCAAGCCGTAACCCATTGGAAGGCAGAAGGCTACAACAAAATCCCCAGCATTCAATCCAAGTTAGAAATAACAAGAAGCTCGCCTCAAAAATGCGAGTCAACAGTCTGAGATAGTCAACAAAAGCTAGTGGACACAACAAAAAGAAAAAAAAGAAAAAGAAAAAAAATGAATGAATCCGAAGCACGGAAGTGGAGAACGGATGTGATCTGCTCAAGAACTAGCGCCTACAACTAGCAAGTATCAAGGTTCAAATCCAAAGTCTGTATGAAGCACCATTCAAGACTCAAGACCAAGTTTCAGAAGACTTAAAGATAGGAATCCTTGTAACTAGTAGCTGATAGACTTAGTTAGTCTTTTTCAGTTTTCATTTTTGTTGTAATGACAGGACCGCGGACCGGAACCTCAACGGAACGGAACCTCGATCGGCTCTTCACCTCGGTACACTCTACCATCTCTCTCATTCCCGAACTACACGTGGCCTGATTCCTGTATAACCAAGGATATGTAGGCAGCTCAGATACCAGGGCTCGGTCACATTCCCTCCCTTTCCTTAAGTGTGGTCTCTCCAAATAATGGTCGGGTCAAAAACATGTCTAGTTGTTCTTTGTCGGAAAACTCTTCATGTTTCCAGTCAAAGAGGGGCAGCTGTAAGCACGTGATTTTTGACCCTCCCCGAGGATTTTCACATTTTTTTTAGCATAAATATGTAATTGGGTCTAATATAGCCATTTTAACTATTTTTACTTTATTTCGTTGCAAAAAGAAAAAATCACAAAAATACATATATAAATTTTAGTTTATGTATTTCTCATAAACTTGAAAAAAATACAAAAATTGTACTTTATTTTGGTACTTTATATAAATTCGAAAATCACAAAAATATAGTTCTATTAATGTTTGCAGTCATTATAATTTTGAAAAAATACCAAAAATATTACTTCATATTTTATCTTTACATATAAAAACGAAAATTACAAAAATAGTTTTAGTAATATTTTGTAGCTATTTTAAAACTTGAAAAAATATTTTAAAAAAAGATATAGTGTTGTTTAAATATTAGTCTTATTTTTAGTAGTTGTTTTGCTTACATAGGGCTAGTTAAGCAACGTTTCCTATTTCTCGGGTCCGGGCAAAAGAATAATATTCGGGTTCAAACTACCCGGTTTTAGACCTAATTTCGGACCTAGCCCATAATAAACCGAGTCCAGGACACATGGGGAACCCCACCACGCGTGGGGACACAAACCTTGAACCCCACCACGCGTGGGGCTCATTTTTCTGGGCATTGTGTATCAAATACACGGACAAGACCAAAGCATGGGGGGGCTTTTGAATTTTTTGAAGGGGGGAAGTACTGTTCACGCTTCTTCTTCTTAAAGGAGAAGAAGCAAAAACCCTAGCAAACGGGAAAAACCAGCAAAACCACCCAAATACCCACCTCCTTTCACCGTCGTCACTGTTTGCCATCGTCTTCCCCGGTCGCAGCCCCACTCCCCCGACACCATAAACAACACCTCCATCACCACCCGTCACCTTCCCCGGCACCCCTACGGTCGCAAACCCTCCCCGACGCCGGAACAGCAACCTCCCTCCCGTCACAGCCTCACCAGTCGACAAACCAGTCCCAAAACCATCGTCAAACTCACCCAAAACCCCAGCTCCCTCCCGTTCGTCACTGCCCCCTTGACACCGTCCAAACACCAGCTCACGACCATTCCTCCTCCTCCTAGTTTCATCGTCGACCCCATTGCTGCATCGGTCGAGCAACAGCCATTGTTGCTGCTGTTCGTTTTCAGCACGTCCGTCAAACAGCAGCCCACGACCACCTGCTACCCAGCATCGTCCAAAACCACCGGCGACACCAACTCCCTCACCTTCCCCATCGCCCTCGACACTACCCGCTGCCAGCAAAACCACCAGTTCCATCGCCCACCTCCATCCAGCTGACCCCTCGTCGACCACCGGCGTACACCACCAAAGCTCCGCCAAACAGTCCGTCAACAACCACCACCACTGCTTCAGCTGTTCTAACACGACAACCAATCAGCCCATGTTATCGCTGTTCTTTCACTGTCGTCGTGCAGTCCGTCGAGGTCGTCTTTGTTCGTCGAGGTCCGGTGCGTCAAGGTTGTTCGTTGAAGTCGACGTTGAGGTTTGGCCCCTGGCTCTATCCATTTCTGTTTATTCAGGTTAGTAAACCTCAAGCATTAGATAAGGAAACGTTACGTTAAATGTCCGAAGATGCAATATAAAAGTTGGTATGATAATTTTCTGGTTATGTTTCACTGTATGCATTTTGGTTCATCTTTGTGTTATGTTATTCTTGTTTACTTGATGTCATTTGATTTAGTTGTATTAGGAGGTCTAGGACACAGTTTGACGTTGATTCGTTTTTCCCTTCGTTTTCTTAGTTTATTTGGACAAAATTAGTATTAGTACCTGTTGTTACTATGCCCGAAACACTCATGCGCTTAACTTCTTTTATTAAACTTTTAACAAGTTATGAGATTTTAGTTGTAAAGAAGCGGTAAGGTTTAGTATGGTTAAAGGCGTAAAAATGACAACCTTTTAAAATAAAAATAATAATAAAAAAAAAAAAAGAGGCAAGCTTCGCAAAAAATAAAAATGTACATATTGTGGAGCCTTCACAAAAAATGTATATATTAAAATACTTAGATTCCGGGACGGGCCATTTAGCAAATTTCACGGCCCTACCAAAAAAATAATAATGCGCTAGTTGCTTTAGGCGCGCCTTTAATAATGTTATCTCCCTAAACTCGGGTGCACATTTATGTGACCCAAATCCAAATCTCAACGAAATCGAAATGTGTCTCTAATCACGGGTACATTGACTGTGACGTGGTCTGAGATGCATTTCCAGGACGTTGCAAATTCTTTTTTTTTATTTTAAAAAAAATAATAAATGAGATGAGCCTCGCCGAATAGAAAACACAAATTGCGGGGCCCTCTGTAAATACTTGTTTAGAATTACTTAGAATTCAGGAGGGTCGTTTAGCGAATTTCACGGCTTCCGCAAAATAATAACGCGATAGTCTTTTTAGGCGCGTGTTTAATAATTTACTTTCTTAAGCTCGGGTGTGCATTTCATGCGACCCAAATCCAAATCTCAAAACATCAAATAAAATGCGTTCCGGATTGTGGGCGCATTTCATGTGACGCAGTCCAAAGACGTGTTTTAAGCGATGTTCACATTCTTGTAAAAACAATAATAATAAAGCGGTTAAAAGTTAAAATTTGTACATAAGTTCATATTCATATAAAATCAGATAATCAAGCCAAATATAACAGTTGAACGACCGTGCTAGAACCACGGAACTCGGGAATGCCTAACACCTTCTCCCGGGTTAACAGAATTCCTTATCCAGATTTCTGGTATGCAGACTGTAATATGGAGTCATTATTTTCCTCGATTCGGGATTAAAATTGGTGACTTGGGACACCCTAAATCTCCCAAGTGGCGACTCTGAAATAAATAAACCAATCCCGTTCCGATTGTCCTTTAATTGGAAAAAACTCCCTTGTCCCCTCGCGGGGGTGGAAAAAGGAGGTGTGACAACAAGTATATTCCACGAGAAGGGTAATTCTTTCTTTTATTCTCATGGGAGCGGGCTATTCACCTCAGTAGGTTTAATAGATGCATCTATGGTTTGCGTCGTTCGACCCTCGGTAGTGCACAGTTTGCTTTAATGTTGGATCGGGTCGAACGTCCTCGGTGGTATTCATGTGTGATAATAGAAATAGAAGTTCCTTTTATAATTGGTATAAATTCATTGTTGTGTGATCGTATGTTTTAAAGGAAGGAAGTGATTTAAGGTCTTATATATAGTGAACATTTGTTCAGTCATTTCAGTTTTAAATCTTATTGTTGTATATCATGCTTAAGTAGAAATTTCATAATATCATGTTATTGGCCCTAGTAAGTGTCGGAGTCGACCCCTCGTCACTATTTTTTTGAGGTTAGACTAGATACTTACTGGGTACATATTATTTATGTATTCACGCTACACTTCTGTACTTAATTGTACAGGATCTTAGGCAGGTGCATCTGGTTACCAGTCTGGTGCGTAGATTGATCCCCATCTCGAGACTTCACGGTGAGCTGCCTTCTGAGCCGTTCCATAGTAGCTGGAGTCTCTCTTATGTTTTATCTTCTGTCTATTTCAATTCAGACAGTAGGCTAGTATTCTTTTGTATATTCTATTAGATTGCCCATATACTCGTGACACTAGGTCTTGGCACACACACTAGTAGACTTTTGATTTTGGTATTGTTATATGATTATGGTTTGTACGCGTTGCTTCCGTTTGATTTTTGTTCCACGGTAAATTTCTAAATCTTTTAACAAATGAAGAATTTTTATCCACGTGGTAATTTATTTAAACGGAAAATCACTAATTCGATCAGTGTTGGCTTGCCTAACAATGGTGTTGGGCGCCATCACGGCCTGTTATGGATTTGGGTCATGATAGTTTTCCCCCCTTCTTCAGTTCTTCCTCCTTCTTCCAGTCCCCTCTGTCCTTCTGACCATAGTTATTCTTCCTCTCTTTCTCCTCTTGATTCTTCTGGAAGATCCCTTAGTCCTTCCTCTCCTTTTCCTAATACCTCTCATATCTTGAGAAGGTCTTTAAGAACTCACAATCCTCCCTCATACCTTGGTTACTATGTTTGTTTCTCTGCCTCTAGTTCTAAGGTTCCTTCACCCTCTGATCTTTGTTTGCAAGAATTGCAATTTTACCATTAGGTTGCCTCCAATCCTGCTTGGAAGGACGCTATGATGAAAGAGTTTTAAGCTTTAGAGGCTAACTGTACTTGAAATATCCTTCCTCTACCTCTTGGTAAGAAACTCATACCTTGCAAATGGGTCTATAAAATAAAATAGAGGTCTGATGATTCAATTGAAAGATATAAAACTAGGTTGGTAATTTGGGGTGACAATCAGCTAAAGGGGGTATATTTCACTAAAACTTTCTCCTTTGTGGTTAAGTTGACTACTATTAAGTGTCTTCCATATGTAGCTATTAAAAGGAATTGGGTTTTGTACCAACTTATGTTAATAATGCGTTCCTCCAAGGGGATTTAGATGAAGAGGTATTCATGAAAATACCTTAAGGATTGACTATTTCCACCTCTTCCCCTGTTCTTGTTTCTGCATTAGCTTGCAGACTCAATAAATCCCTTTATGGCCTTAGGCAAGTCTCAAAGGCAATGTTATGCTAAGATTTCCTCTCCTCTTCAATCTAAAGGTTTTCAACCTAGCATGAATGACTATTCCTTGTTCAGAAAATTAAAGGGGTCTCATCTCACTATAGTAGTTGTTTATGAGGATGATATCTTGTTAGCCGGGGATGATATGTCTGAGTTGACTACTTTCAAAGAATTCTTAGATGATCAGTTTAAGATCAAAGACCTTGGTGAAGTTCACTATTTCCTTGGGCTTGAAATTGTCAAAATGCCTCAAGGCTACTTGATCAGTCAACATAAATTTGCTTTGGATTTTCTTTCTGATATTCACTGTTCTGCTGTCACACATGTGGTAGCCCCCTTAGACTCTCATGTCAAGCTGTCAGCTGAGGTTGGGGACTTGCTACCTGATCCATCTATCTACAGGAAGTTGGCGGGTATTAAACTCAATTATTTACAACATACCAGACTTGATCTTTCCTATAATGTGCAGCATTTGAGTCACTATATGACTGCCCCTAGAGTTTCTCATTTGGAGGCTACTTATCATATTCTTAGATATGTGGCTGGTAATTTGATCGTAGGCTATAATTGCGTATTCTGGCCACTTATTGCACTCTAATTCACTGTATTTTATTAGTATTTGAGCTTTAAATAATATTGTTTTGCACTGAGTGTGTGTTTTATATCTTGTAGGAGCGATTTCGAGTTATGCAGATGTTGTGGGGCTAATTCGAGCTATTTGAAGTTTTGAAGTTTGAGTAAAAGCCTATGGGATCGTATTCGGAGATCAACAGATGAATAGACACTTAATGGGAGAAAAAAAGAGTTGAGCATGAGCGAAACTCAGATGCGCGGCCGTACATAAAAGACCCCCAACGCACATCCGACCGCGCAAGTGACACAATATTATACCAAACATGTGCGGCCATGAGCGTGATCATAGCTCTAGACTCCGTTTCTAGAAACTTTACCCAGGACTATTTTGGTAAATTTGGAGGCGACTCTTTTTGACCTATATGAAGCCTACCTCGTCTCAAAACGAGGTATTTGGAGATTTTGGATCACCTTTTGGAGAGAAGAAGGGAAGGGAACAACGGAGACTCAAAATACTTTATCTAATTCATTTAATATGAAAGTTTGTTTGTTTTTGAGAATTATAACGTCTTCTTGTTCTTCTAATACTCTTGTGATGAATAACTTCTCTACTATGGAGTAATCTCTCTTAGGGTTATTGATGGATATTGTGATTGACTAATGTTTTGGGTTTTACTCTATGTTAATTGTCCGAATTCGTTGAATGAATTATTAATTGAACAACAAGGCCAATTGTGGTTTTACTTTAATCCAAAGAGAAATGCTGTTGCAATTCGCATTATATTATCTTGTGTGGGTTGATTTTACGCCTCTCATAGATAATCGAAAGAGCTTAGAGAGTTAGCAATTGACTCAATTTAGAAGAATAGTCGAGAGACGTTCTTCGAAAGATCATTCATTCACTGCATTTTTACATATGTTCATAGAACCTGTCATTAGGTTGGTTAACAGAACTCTCATTCATTCGGAATAAGAATTTGAATCCTTAAGATAGCCTAATGATCTGTTGAAATCGAAAAAGTCAATAGAAGTTAAGGGTGAACTTAGCACAGAGTTATCCAGAATAATAGTTGATCACATATCTTGTCACATCCCTTACTTCTCACCTTGATATTCAATAGTTGCTACTTAGTCATTAAATTTCCACTATTTTCTCACAATCGATAATCTTAGTTTTTATTATTAGTTGATAATAACATAAATTAAAGGTTTATCTTTCTGGATAGTGTTAAGCTGAAGATTTATTAAAATATTATTTAAACCAATCTCCGTAGAGACGATTTTAATACTATACTATTTTTGACTAGCGAGCCTAAATTTTATACACCAGTTTTGCGCTCGTCATCCTTCTGATTTGGGCATTATGCTTTCTAGCAGTCCTGATTTTTTTTTTTGCAAGGCTATTGTAATTCTGACTGGGCAAGTTGTGTCGACGGTAGGAAGTCTATTTCTGGTTTTGTATTGTTTCTTGGAGGCTGATTAGTGTCTTGGAAGTCCAAAAAGCAACCTACTCTTGCTTTGTCATCTGTTGAAGCAGAGTATATGCCTCTTCGCTTGTTGGTAGCTGAAGTTACCTGGGTGGTTCGATTACTGGCTGAGTTGGGTGTGGATAATCTCAGCTAGGGGTGTACAAACCGACCGAAATACCGCACCAATCGCAAAATCAAACCAAACCGATTAAAAATCCGACTAGGTTTGGTTTGATTTGGTTTTGTATTGAGTAAAAACCCGGAACCAAACCGACATATAAATATTTAATTTTTATATATACTTTTAAAATTTTATATAGAGTTTTTTAAAAAAAATGTCTAAAAATATTAGGGATTCTCTTAGGGGATATAATATTTAATAGAATATGAAGTGCTATTATTTAGATATCATATTGAATTTTATGTTTAATTACAAAATTCGGTTAACCTTGAAAGTGTACATCAACAAAAAATTATTGTCAGGTGACTAAGAAAATAACTATCATGTGTTACAAAGAAAATTCTCCCATAAGAATATTTTAATCGATAATGTGTTTGTCAATTTTAAAATTTTTACTTAACATATATTTACTCATAAAAAATTTAACAAAGTAAGACTAAAATAATATTTAAGTAATAAAAAATCCAAAAAATCTTACAAAATTGAACCAATCCAAATCGATCCCCTAATCTCAACCCTGATGTACTGTGATAATCAAGTTGCAGTCCATATAGCCAAGAATCATGTCTTTCACAAGCGGACCAAACATATCGAGGTGGACTGACATTTGTAAGGGATGCCTTGTCTGCTGGTTAGGTATCATTGCACTCTTTTTCTACTTCTGCTCAACTTGCTGATATATTCACTAAATCTATGCTTTGTGTGCAGCAACAGGTTTTTCTTCCCAAGATTGGAATGGTCAACCCTTCCAGCTTGCGGAGGGTGTTGGAGATGAAGTTAGTAGTATCTAGTAGTTAGACTGGGCCAACCCATATTCTTATTCTGGCCCATCAAATGAACCAGCCCGATTGTATTGTGTGCATATTAAACATCTTATAGTGTATTAGTTAACCAATTTATTTTAAAAATAATATTTTACATTTCTCCCAAAATATCTCTCTCTAGACAGTTTCGTCTTAGGGTTTGATTGAATTCTTGTTGGTGTCAATTCTCTCTGATTTCACCTATCAACATATCAGGCTTAAAATGACGAAGCCCAACATTTTGTTTTCCTTTTATTGAATATCATATAGAATTACAATAAATATCAATCCACTATGTAGCTCAAATCTAGAAACACCCTCTCTACTTTCACAAATTATTTGATTGCGTACATACTATCATCCCTATTGTGGTAATATACTGAGTACGTTGTTGTTGTTGTTGTTGTTGTTGTATGCAGCTCAAATTAGTTTTATGAGTCAAAATTAAGTAATTTAAAAAATTAATTTCTGATTTTATCAGTAAAAGATAAATAAATATTTGGCACGAATATCAACGAATACTAAACGCCGTGGCTAATTAATTATGCTTAATTTAGACAATAAACAACATCCAAAATTAATTAATATTTGTAAAAGAGTGGAAACAGAAACTTACTTTGTTTATATTAGATCTAGTGGTGGCAAATGGGCAGGTTGGGTTGGATTTGGGCAGGTTAAAAATGGATAGAACAAAAATGGGTTGCAACCCAACCCATCTATTTTTATACAGGTAAAATGTGGGTTGGGTAAAAAATGGGCCGGATAAAAAGTGGGTTTGACCCATTTTTGTATTTATCTTAAACCATTTTATTTTGACTCTACTCTAACTCTCTACTCTATTGTAGTTTACAAGTTCTCAGAAGAAGATCAAATTGTGTTTCAATTTCTCACAATCTGTGTTTCAAATTGTGTTTCAATTCCTCATTATCTCAGAAATGTGCTAATTAAGTCCCTTTCATTAGTTGCTTGAACTTTTCAAAAAGAACTTCATTACAATGGCTACAAAAAGGTTTTTTTTTTTGTAACTAAATATTTTATTCATCACCAAAAAACTTTACAAAATCGTATCTAACTAACACAACTAGCTAACCAAGTAATTGTTCCACTACTACGACTTTTCTAGAATCTAAATGTATGAACTATTTTTCTAATTTTTGTTGAATCCCTCACACTACAAATACAAGCAATATCTCTTGCTAATGACTCGCTATTCTATTTATTTTTTCAAAAATTCTCACGTTTCTTTCTATCCAAATGCTGTGAACAAATTCCGTGTATATCATCTTGAAATTTTGTGCAGCTTGAGTTCTCCCCTTTGATCTACTAATAATCACCTGCTGATATTGTTTCCACCCCTTGTATTCATTGGTCTTCCTTGTACCCATTGATTCACTCTGTGCCATACTTCTTTAGCATATTCACATTCCATAAAGAGGTGTTCATTTGTTTCTTCTGAGCTTTGACACATTACACATTAGGTATTAATCTCGATTTTTCATTTGGTTAGTCTGTTAGCAGTAAGCAGCCTGCCATGTAGTTGCAACCATAGTGTAAATCTTGCTTTTGGTCGAGCAACATTGCCAAAAAATCATGCATTTTCATGGCACTCTAGTTTCCTCACCAATCAGTTGTATGTATATCTGCCTTGTGACACTCTTTCCATTCCTGAAATTGCATGGGATATCCTCCAGTATTGATCTAGCTTCCATAATCTTCCGAACCATCCAGCTTGCCTGTTGAGGTACAATCATAGAAGTTATTGCTTGGCCTTTGATATAATATGCATGTATCCATTTGATCCACAGCTTATCCTGCTTGTGTTCTAGATCCCAATAATTTTTTGCTATAGTTGTTTTATTCCATGTATATAAGTTTATCAAGCCCAGTCCACCAATACTTTTTTGAGCACAGACTTTATCCCAGGAAACCAAGGCTTTATTTGTGATGGTATTGCATCCTGACCAAATGTAGCTTCTGCAGTAGGCATCAATAGTTTTTAGGATTTTAGCAGGTAGTACAAACAGTTGAGCCCAGTAGGCTTGTACCCCAAATAAAACAGTTTGTACAAGTTAAATTCTTCCTGTATAAGACAATTTCTTTGCAGTCCATGATGATATCCGTGCTACTATCTTCTCTATAAGTGGTTGCCATTGTATTAGGAAACGTTTTTTGGTCGACAGAAGAACCCCAAGGTATTTAAAAGGTAGATCACCTTTAGAAAAATCCAGTTCAAGCTAAATTCTTTCTTTGTCTTCTCTACTCACTCCACTAAAATATATTGAGTTTTTCCCTAAGTATACTTTTAGACCTGAAGCTTCTGAAAATTGATTAAAGCACTGGTGAAGAGCAACCACTGAACAGATGTCACCTCTGGTAAAGAGTAACAGATCATCAGCAAAACACAAGTGTGTGATTGCTAGTTTTGAATATCTTGGATGATAATGAAAGCCTGTCACATTTGTCATTCCTTTTAGGCTCCTACTCAAGTACTCCATTGCAATGGCAAATAGGAAATGAGACATGAGATCTCCTTATCTGAGCCCTTTAGCTGCATTGAAAGGTTCTGATGGTTCACCATTAATCAATATAGTATAATTGACTGTTTACATACACTCTAGGATCCATGTGATGAATTGTGTAGGAAAATCTAGTTCCACCATTATTTGCTCCAAATATATTCACTCCACTGAATCATAGGATTTTTGCAAATCTATCTTTATCATGCATCTTGGAGACACATGCTTTCTTGTCTAAGTTTTCACCAGTTCATGTGATAAGATGATATTATCTCCAATCTTTCTCCCAGGTATAAAGCCTGCTTGTGCTTCACTAATAAAGATATAATGACCTTCTGTATTTTTGCTGCTATGACCTTAGAGATCAATTTATATAAGACTGTGCAACAGGCAATTGGTCTGTATTCTTTAACTATTGTTGGCTTATCATTCTTTGGCACCAGAGTTATGACTGTACAATTGATGGCTCTGTACATTTTCCTAGTGTTGGAGAATTCATGTACTGCTCCTATCACTTCTTCTTTAATGATGGCCCATGATTTTTTGAAAAAAGTGGCATTATACCCATCAATTCCTGGAGCCTTATCCTCACCTATGGAATCAAGTCCTCTCTGTATTTCTTCATCAGTGACTGCTGCAATTAGCTCATATTTCTGTTGTTGAGTTAGAGTTGGTCCTCTCTTCATGTTGAGTTTATTGATAGTTGGCAGTTTTTGAGCTGAGAATCCCATAAATGATTTGTAGAACTTCACAATCTCCTCCTGAATATCTTTTAGTTTAGTAAGTTTCACTCTATCTAAGGATGTGATCTCCTTGATGTGCTTTTTCTGGCTTCTTTCCTTGACCACAACAGAAAAATATTTAGTGTTTCAATCCCCCGACTGTATCTATTTGTCCCTTGATTTATGCTTCATGATACTTTCTTCAATCAAAGATCATTTTTCTAGATTGTGCAAAGTAGCTCTTTCCTGTTCCATAAGGTTATCAGACAATTGACAATTCAGCTGTTTTTGGATTGCCACTAAGTCACTTCTTGCTTTGTCTACTCTCTGTGATGGATTTAAACTCCTCATTATTTAGTTGCTTGAGTATGGTTTAAGGGCTTTCAGTTTCATCCATATATTCTTCATCTTCCAAGTAGTGAATCTCTACTACCAAACTTTTTCAACTATGACCAGAAAGTTGTTATGCTCGGCCCAGGAATTAAAAAATCTAAAAGGGACTTTGACATTACTTTGGTTTGTTTCCAGAGAAAAAAGCATTGGGACATGATCTGAAACTAAAGGAACATCATATTCCATCACTATGTGACCCTATTGCATCATCTAGTCATGATTGCCAAAAGCCCTATCTAGTCTGCTACATATTGTATCATAGCTTTATTGCTTGTTTGTCCATGTGTAGTAATCACCTGTACATTTAACTTTATTTAGTAGCAAGTCATGTATACATTCAGTGAAGTCTTTGATCTCTGCATATTGAACTGGATTTCCAAATAGTTTATCATGTGGGTATAGGACTGCATTAAAGTCTCCAACAATCAGCCATGACATATTTATTCCTGGAGCCAATTCTTTTAGTGTTTTCCACAGATTCTTTCTTTGTTCACATGTGTTATACCCATAAATGATAGTTATTACACATGGCCTGCCATTTGCAGTCATAGTAACTTGATAATGTAATATTTGTGCCCTTTCTCTCAGTTTATTAATAATGTATAAAATTCTGTCCAATAGTAACCAAATTCTACCATTAGTAGCACTAAGGTAGTTATTTTAAAATCCCCAATTTGTAGCCACATCTTTTGCCACAGTATGATCTTTGTGCTCTTTTACCTTAGTTTTAGTAAATCCTGCTAAAGTAATGTGTTTGGCCTTTAGGTATTTCCTCGATTCCTTCTGTTCATACCTTTTATTTTCACCCCTTAAATTCCACAATAGCAAATTCATTGATTAAAGCTAATACCACCTCCTTTGTCAGGAGGTGCTGATTGTGATCCACCATAGCCTCTATTTAACACTTCAAAGCCATTCTTAGTTGATACTGAACATAGGATAGGAAAATCCTGCAAGTTGAGTTCAGTTACATTACTTATTGGTTTCCCTTTGTTAGGTGTAGTATTCTCATTTCCTGCACTGGGTGATAGAGTGTTGATGGATTGCTGCTCATGTATCACTGCGGTCTTCTGTATTTGTTCAGCATATTTTGTATTCTTATTAATTGCTTCTTTGATTTTGGCCACCACTTGTTCTACAATCTGCTTGCTCTGCCCCTTTATTGTTATCTTTTTGTTGCTCTGTTACTTGTTCTTTTGTTACCCATATCTGGATGGCTTTCTTAGGTCCTCCTTGCTTTTTTGCCTGTTCTTCATTTCTTCTCTGCTCTACTGGGCAAACATGGCCAATTATTTGGCATTTGTTGCAGAAGAGTGGCTTTCAATCATATGTTACAGTTTGTTAAAAATTTCTTCCATTGGGATCCATAACTTCAATTTCATATGGCAGGGGTTTTGTCACATTGACCTCTATTAGCATACGAGCAAAGAAAATACACGTCTGTTTAGCCGTACATTCATCTGCATACATAGATATCCCAATAGCACTTGCAATCCTACTCAGAGAGTTATTTTTTCAGCAATTCATTGGTAACTTTGGGAATTTTACCCACAGTAAAAACTTTTAACCCTATAATAATTTAAAAATATAGCCTAACAAATAAGCATTATCAATCTATTTCATTAATTACTAAATTTATAATAATTTACTATTGAGAATTTTGTAATTCTTGGAAAAGAATGGTGATACTTTTTGCAACATTTATATGGGTGAATAGTTTAACTACTTTTCTCTAGAATTCCCTTTCACGAAATACTTAACTTAATTTTTTGTTTAATATTTAATTTTTTATAAGAAAGTAAAAAATACTTCACTTAATTAGTACTACATAGAACGTCAAGAAAAGTTTTTTTTCTATAACCTTTTCACCAACTTGTCACGATCCGAATTTCTTACCATCGGGACCGTGATGGCGCCTAACATTGAACTCGCTAGGCAAGCCAACACTACTAATTATGTTACCTTTTTCCGTTATCTTTAATAATTTACCAGATGATATAAGAAAATCAGCTGAAATCAAATTGAGGTAGAACAGAATTCAACAGTTTAACTTAATACTAATATGGAATCCATAATAAAACTTCACCAAAAAAGAAATCTACAACAGTTTCTTGGGATAGCTTTGTAACTTATCAGATTTCTATCACAAAACAAAACGAAATAATCAATGTCAAATTAAATATAGATTTAGATAATTTGAAGGTTGAAAACATGAACCGGTTTATCTATATTTGGGTGAAGGAATATCAAATAATCTTGAATTCATTACTTGATTGCATGCTAGTAGTGTAATAACAAGTGGCAAAGCAAATGAGTTAGATTCTACTGAAAGCAAATATATGAGAAAGGATAACTGTGGGTAATAGCTTTAGACCTCATGCAGGAATCCAGAAATCAAAACAAATTTTAAACCGCATTCGACCCATATTCAATCCGCATTAAACCTGTTTTTGCCCATTTTATTGCGGGTTGAATATGGGTTAACCATATTTACCCATATTTAAAATGGGCGGGTTGAATACGGGTTTATTGCGGGCGAGTTGGGCGGGTTAAGAAAATGTGGGTTGAAACTGCCACCAATTTAGATCTTTCGTTTCAGCAATTTGATGTTTTAATAAAATTCCAGTGTTATCAAAGGCTAAATATAATTTTTGATAGGAAATTAATTTCTTAAAGATATTGTACATCTGTTAACTAGGAGCATGGTAGATTTTTATTTCTCAACTTATTTTAGGAAAAAGATTCAAAAACATTTTTTGAAACTAAAAACCAATTTTGTTTAGTTGGAAAAAGCAAATTTTGATTTCCCGAAATTGTCACGACCCGAATTTTCCACCGTCGAAACCGTGATGACGCCTAACATTAAACCCTCTAGGCAAGCCAACGTTACTGATTATGTTACCTTTTTCCTTTATCTTTAATAATTTATCAGATGATATAAGAAAATCAGCGGAAATCAAATTGTGAAACAGAATTCAATAGTTCAACTTAATACTAATATGGAATCCATAATAAAACTTCACCTAGAACTGGTGTCATAATTTCACGGACTATCTACGAATACTACAAATAGTGGTCTGAACAAGAAAATACAAATATGTCTCAGAAATAGATAAAATAGAAAAGAGGCAGGACAGAAGGGGACGTCAAGGCCTGCGGACGGTAGCAGGACTACCTCGGATCTCCATTGGATTGAAGGAAGCAACCTCGAACTACGGTTTGTAGGATCCAGTACCAGGATCTGCACAAAAAGTGCAGAGTGTAATACCATTACAACCGACTCCATGTACCGGTAAGTATCAAGTCTAACCTCGGCGAAGTAGTGACGAGGCTAGGACACGATAACCATATAAACCGGTGCAGTTAAATCATATATGAGAAATAATAGTAACAAAATTTAATAGATAAAGACGGAAAAATTGGGAAACATGTTGAGGGGGATTGCAGGTTATGACAATAATAAAGTAAAGCAATAAGGTAAATATCAAACTTGAATCAACGGAAATGATAACATAGTATCAAGTGCACGGCATCACCCTTCGTGCTTTTACTCTCGTCCTCACCATAGAAATTAACAGAAACGGCACGGCATCACCCTCCGTCGTTTTACTCTCTCATAATCATGGTACGACATCACCCTTCGTGCTTTTACCCTCAATAATCATGGCACGACATCACCCTTCATGTATTAACACTCACAATATCGGCACGACATCACCCTTCTTGCATTAACACTCACTCACAATATCATACACGACATCACCCTTCATGCTTTACACTCTTCCTCACCCAAACAATAGAAATAATAACACCCCGGCAAGGGAATCAACAATAGAAACAATACCGTCCCGGCAAGGGAGTCAACCGTAGAAACAATATCATCCCGGTAAGGGAGTCAGCTGTAACCAATCTAGTTTCAACAGTTACTTCACAAAATAAATCTCAACTTGAACCAATACTCGACAATGGTCAATTACCAAGAATTTATTATAAGTCTTGTTCCACAGTGCTAATCATCAATTTAAGCATGAACAATACATAATAAAAATCACAACAATCCTAGTATAAGACTCATGGGCATGCTTGACACCAACGTGTAGATACTCGTCACCTCACCTATACGTCGTACTCGATACTAGCACATAACAAATAAGATATAACACCTATTTCCTCAAGTTAAGGTTAGACCAAACACTTACGCTAAGGTTAGACCAAACACTTACCTCTATTCCACGTCCAAACTCAAGCCTCAAATACCACTTTTCCCTTAATTTCAACTTCTAATCCGCTTGTATCTAGCCAATATTAACTTATTAACATTAATTGAAGCTCAAGAAACCAATTCAAATGAAAAATTACAGATTTTCCAATATTCTTTCAAAAAGGTCAAAACCCGACCCGGGCCCGCTTGGTCAAAACTCGAGGTTCGAACAAAAACCTATTTACCCATTCACCCACGAGCCCAAATATGCAATTAATTTCGGAATCCGACCCCAAATCGAGGTCTAAATCCCAAATTTTGTAAAATCCTCGATTCTCCTAAATCCCTAATTTCTATCCTTAAAGAATAAGATTTAGGCCTAGAAATCTAATGGGTGTTGATGGAAAATGAAAGAAATGAGTTTAAGAACACAAGCCAATGATTTAGTGATGAAATCCCTCTTCAAAAATCGCCCATGGTTGGTTTCTATGGAAGAGATGTGAAATTATGGTCTTTTCCCGTTTTGATTATGTTTTAAAAAGACTGAGCATGTCTTCTTCACGTTCGCGAACAGCCTGCCGCGTTCGCGAAGAGCTGCCTTGCTCAGGTTTACGCGATCATGAGTTCTTCCACGCGTTCGCAAAAGGTATTCCCCCTGGCCTTCGCGTTCGTGGACAATTGTACGCATTCGCATATAAGAAATGACTGATTCCCAGCCCACTTCCATTTTACACTATGCTTTCGCGTGACACCGGCCGCGTTAGCGAAGAGCAGCTCCCTAGTGCTTCGCGTTCACGACCATGGCTACGTGTTCGCGATCAACAACCCAACCCCAGACCTAAGTACACTCCGCGATCGTGAGAGTGGCTTTGCGACTGCGAAGCATAAAATGCTTGTACACCAGAAGCAACAACTTATACTCGGCGGCAACACAACTCTATAAGCCACCTCTCCCACTCTATCAAGGATCTCAAAAGGCCGATGAACCTAGGGCATAGCTTGCCCTTCTTCCCAAATCTCATCACGTCCTTCATGGGCAACACCCAAGCAACACTTGCTCTCCGACCATGAATGCCACATCGCGAACCTTACGGTCGGCATAACTCTTTTGCCTGGACTGAGCTATACGATGTCTATCTTGAATTATCTTAACCTTATCCAAGGCGTCCTGCACTAAATATGTACCCAACAACCAAGCCTCTCCCGGATCAAACCATCCAACCGGTGATCGACACCGTCTACCATATAATGCCTCATAGGGAGCCATCTGGATGCTCAACTGATAGTTGTTATTGTAGGCAAACTCTGCTAATGGCAAGAACTTATCCCAAGAACCTCCAAAATCAATAACACATACTCGGAGCATATCCTCCAAAGTCTTAATAGTATGCTCAGACTGTCCGTCCGTCTGAGGATGAAACGTTGTGCTCAACTCGACCCGCATACTTAACTCACACTGTACTGCCCTCCAAAAATGCGAGGCAAACTTCATACCTCGGTCAGAAATGATAGACATGGGCACCCCATGAAGACGAACAATCTCCCAGATATAGATCTCAGCCAACCGCTCCGAGGAATAGGTAACTGTCATAGGAATGAAATGTGCTGACTTGGTCAGCCTATCCACAATAACCCATACTGCATCGAACTTCCTCTGAGTCCGTGGGAGTCGAACAACGAAATCCATAGTGATACGCTCCCACTTCCACTCAGGAATCTCAATCTTCTGAAACAAACCATCAGGTCTCTAATGCTCGTACTTCACCTGCTGATAATTCAAACACCGAGCTACATACGCAACAATATCCTTCTTCATCCTCCTCTACCAATAATGCTGCCGCAAGTCCTGATACATCTTAGCGGCGCCCGGATGAATAGAGTACCGAGAACTATGGGCCTCCTCTAGAATCAACTCACGAAGTCCATCCACATTAGGCACACAAATACGACCCTGCATCCTCAAAACTCCATCATCTCCCACTGTAACCTGCTTGGCTCCTCCGTGCCGCACCGTGTCGCTAAGGACAAGCAAATGAGGATCATCGTACTGCCGAGCTCTAATACCAACTTGTCACGACCCGAATTTCTCACCGTCGGGATAGTGATGGTGCCTAACATTGAACCCGCTAGGCAAGCCAACGCTACTAATTATGTTACCTTTTTCTGTTATCTTTAATAATTTACCAGATAATATAAGAAAATCAGCGGAAATCAAATTGCGGTAAAATAGAATTCAACAATTTAGCTTAATACTAATATGGAATCCATAATAAAACTTCACCAAAAAAGAAATCTACAACAGTTTCTTGGGATAGCTTTGTAACTTATCAGATTTCTATCACAAAACAAAACGAAATAATCAATGTCAAATTAAATATAGATTTAGATAATTTGAAGGTTGAAAACATGAAACAATTTATCTATATTTGGGTGAAGGAATATTAAATAATCTTGAATTCATTACTTGATTGCATGCCAGTAGTGTAATAAAAAGTGGAAAAACAAATGAGTTAGATTCTACTCAAAGAAAATATATGAGAAAGGATAACTGTGGGTAATAGCTTTAGACCTCATGCAGGAATCCGGAAATCAAAATAAATTTTAAACCGTATTAGACCCATATTCAACCCGCATTAAACCCGTTTTTGCCCATTTTATTGCGGGTTGAATATGGGTTAACCATATTTACCCATATTAAAAATGGGCGGGTTGAATACGGGTTTATTACGAGCGGGTTGAGCAAATGTGAGTTGAAACTGCCACCAATTTAGATCTTTTGTTTCAGCAATTTGATGTTTTAATAAAATTTCTGTGTTATCAAGGCTAAATATAATTTTTTATAGGAAATTAATTTCTTAAAGATATTTTGCATCTGTTAACTAGGAGCATGGTAGATTTGTATTTCTCAACTTATTTTAGGAAAAAGATTCAAAAGCATTTTTTGAAACTAAAAATCAATTTTGTTTATTTGGAAAAAGCAAAGTTTGATTTCCCGAAACTATATCTCCTTCAAAAAACAAGCAATGCTTTTGAAACAAAAAAATCTGAATTAATTAGTTTTTCAGAAACTCCCCTAAATTTTCTCGTCTTTTTCCTCCTTTTAGGGAGGGTGCGCCTTGGTTGTGATTTTGTAACGACCCGGCCGGTCGTTTTGAGAATTTAAGCTCCGTTTAGCAGCGTAAGGTCTGGAACAGCTTCATAATATGAGTATCGACTTGTGTGCATGGTGGAATTTAGTTAACGAGTGATTCAGAGTCAAATTAGAAGAAGGAATCTAGTTTTGAGAGTTTAAGCAGTGAAAATTTGACCGGAATTGGACTTTGGAGTAAACGTCCCCAGAATGAATTTTTGATGATTCCAACAGCTTCATATGGTGATTTTGGACTTAAGCGTGCATCCGGATTCAGATTTGGAGGTTCGTAGGGTAAATTGAGGCATTTCAGCGAAAGTTGGAAAATATAGAAGTTTGACCCATAGTTGACTTTTGCGATATCAGGGTCGGAATGCAATTCTGAGAGTTAGAACAGCTCCGTTATGTCATTTTGGACTTGTCTGCAAAATTTGGCATCATTCCGGATTGATTTAATAGGTCTCGGCACGAGTTTAGAAATTTGAAGATTTGAAAGTTCATAAATTCGATTTATGGTTTGATTTGTTCTTTCGACGTTGTTTAATGTGATTCGTAAGCTCGAGCGAGTCCGTGTTAGGTTATGTGACTTGTTTATGCGTTTAGACGGGGTCCTAGGAGCCTCGGGTGTGTTCAGGGTGGGCCACAAGTCATTTTTCTCATTTTTGGAACTGCTATTTTCTGCTTCTGGTATCCTCTTTCGCGATCGCGAACAGCCTTTCGCATTCGCGATGCCTTGTTGCTAACCACCTCGAAATCCTTCTTCGCGTTCGCGTAGCCCTGCATTTTCCTTCTTCACGTTCGTGTCCTTCCCTATGCGTTTGCGTAGGTTCCTGCCCCTCTTCTCAGCGTTCGCGAGCTCATCATCGCTTTCGCGATGAGCAACCTGGGCAGCCTTAACTTTTCTTCTTCGCGAACGCGGTCCTCTCTTCGCGTTTCGCGATGCACAAATGTCTGGGCAGACAGAATATATTCCAAAATCGAGGGTTTAACCATTTTTATCATATTTTGACTTGTAGATCTCGATTTTGAGCGATTCTTGGTGGGTTCTTCAGGTAAATTGAATGTGTAAGTTTTCTTCACTGAGACTTAAATATATTACATGAATTAGTCTTTGTTTTTATCATTTA
The DNA here is from genome assembly GCF_000715075.1 of Nicotiana tabacum. NCBI lineage: Eukaryota > Viridiplantae > Streptophyta > Magnoliopsida > Solanales > Solanaceae > Nicotiana > Nicotiana tabacum. Next base: position 206,540,379 of record NC_134085.1, on the reverse strand, counting down.
ACCTGCGTTTTTAGTTAGGGAAAAATGTTGGTTTTTGAAGAAAATTTTTAAAACGAACTTTCATGATTTGAGGGACGAAATGGTATCGGAATTTGATAATTTTTGTATGGTTGAACTCATATTGGAATGAGTATTCGGATTTTATAAAAGTTGTCGGGTTCCGAGGTGCGGGCCTGGGGTTTGACTTTTGGACCAATTGTTAAATTTGGTTAAAGATTAAATCTTTAGGATCCAGAATAGTTTCTTATGTGTTTTATTTGTGCTTTGAAGTTAATTGGGTTAGATTTGAGCCTTCCAGAGACCTTTTCGCCCGAGAAGTGCATTTTACAGTATCGGTGTGTCGTCTTTGATGTAAGTATCCTGCCTAACCTTGTGTGAGGGGCTTCCCTTTAGGATTTGAGTCTTCTATGTTGATTGTCGTTCGTGTACGCGAGGTGACAAGTGCGTGCTCAGACTTAATTGTGGAAATTTGGCCTTTTAGGGTTCTTAGGTCTTTTTATTTACTGTGTATGAACGTGTTCTTGACATGACTGAGTTTCCTATTTACTATTTTCACATCTACATGCTTAATTGGAATTAATTGCTTCATGATTTACTCTTATTGCCTAATTGACTCCTATTTGATTTAATTGAAGAATTTCGCCTCTCTTATTGTCATGCTATCTTTTCATTGTTGCTTGTCTTATTTGAGAATTATTATTATCCCTCCTGAAATTGTTTAGTCTTAAGTGAAGCTAAGATCATCTTTCCTTAAATTGAATTATCGAATATCTTCGAAATTGTCCAACCTTAAAAGGAGTTTAGATAACTTATATCTTTGTAGACTTGCCCTTATTAGGGACTACTTGACTCGTGTTGATTTTCTCGTTATTGACTTGTGTATTGTGGGATCGTTGCTACATGTTAGTTTTCCCGTTGTTGAACTTTCCCCTTTATATCAACATTCTTTTCTGTGGTTACTCTTTGTGAGCTGGTTCTACCGTTTCCTTGTGATTTACGGTCCTTGAGTTGATTTACTTATCTTGACTTGTATTATTGTCATTGTTGTTGTTATATGTATTGTGGTGATGTACGAGCCTTCTATTGTGTTGTAATTGTTGTCTCTGTTGGTTGCGCTGTGTATTTACTTTGGGACTACGGATTGGTATTCCGGTAGCTCCTCCTGCATGTTTATATTTGGGAATACGGGACGACACCCAGTAGATCCCCCTGTATTAGATATTTACTTTGGGACTACGGATTGGTATTCCGGTAGATCTCCCTGCATATTTATATTTGGGACTACGAGACGACACCCGATAGATCCCCCTATATTGGATATTTACTTTGGGACTACGGATTGGTATTCCGGTAGATCCCCCTGCACATTTATATTTGAGACTACGTGACGACACCTGGTAGATCCCCATATACTGGATATTTACTTTGGGACTACGGATTGGTATTCCGGTAGATCCTCCTGCACATTTATATTTGGGACTACAGGACGATATCCCGGTAGATCCCCTTGTTGCTATCTCTGTGTTTTGAGCTATTGTTTTCATTGATCCTATCCTTGCGTAAACAATATATGTGTTTTCCGTTCTATTCCTTACACTTACTAGCTGGTATGAACTATGGTAGGACACTTGCACAAGCATACACGTGGCTAAGCACCCTAATCGGATATGAGGCTTCTTGGTAATGTCGAGTATAGACGCACACCATTATTTATTTGTCTTCCATGTGAGAATGACTCTATTTGGTACGTGAGTTGTCAGTATGACTATGTGGTATGATGAGGGTACAGAATGCCAAGTGTCAGGGTTCGGGTATTGAGACTCGTATTATATGATTGTGAGATCAGGCGTCACATGATGACTTATATTCAAAGGATATTTATTTGAGAAAATTATATTCGAAAGGTATTTATTTTGAAAGAACTATTTTGGAAAAATATTTATCGGAACGAAGTATATTTCGAAGTATTTTTATCACTTGGAGGATTTGGCGAATTGATTGAAGTTTGCCAGCTAAGACCAAATGTAAAAGTTGTTGTAGTTATTGAGTTGTAACCTGTCTTTGCTGTAATTTGTGATTTCAGAGTTGGGTTGTATTTCCATTTACTTTTCTGTGTTCTTATTAAGTGTTCCGCTGTTACTTGCTGTTTTCTTTCCTTAATGCAATTACTGTGTTGTTAGTCATATCGCATAGTCCTTATATAGATACTATGCTATGTTGTTCTACACTTATACTTGTTTAGTTTATTAGACCAGTAGGTGTCTTGACTGTTCCTCGTCACTACTCCACCGAGGTTAGTCTTGATACTTACTGGGCACCGCTGTGGTGTGCTCATGCTACTCTTCTACACATTTTTATTGTGCCGATCCAGGTATCGATCGTTAGTAGTTGTGCGGATCATTGCCGAGGAGACTCAAGGTAAACCTGATGCTGCGTTCGCAGGCTTCGGAGTCACCTTCTTACTTGTATTCAATTGTTTTCATTCTTTTCCGAACAGTTATATTCAGAAGTGGTAGTTAACTCTGTAGAGTTTATGACTTGTACTACCGGATTTTAGGAATATATTCATTTGATAAAGGATTCATTTCAGAAGAATTTTAAGATATTGTTTACTATTGTTGTTTTTCCGTAAATGTTAGGCTTACCTAGTCCTTAAGACTAGGTGCCGTCACGAAACCCAACGAAGAGAAAATTGGGTCGTGACAGATCTACATTAGATCTATAGAAAACAAATCAAATTTCTCATGATTACTCTTTTGAATATATACATCCAAATGCAACCAAATTCATATTTACCCTCGTAGGCCTTAGATACAACACCATAGAACATGAACGTTGAATGCAAAAAGGGGTTCAACGAAGTTGTCTTAGACTCTTAGGGTGTGTGTGGTACAGAGGAAAATATTTTTGAGAAAATGTTATCCAATTTTCTTATATTTGGTTGGTTTAAATATTTTGGAAAATATTTTTCTCAACAACTTATTTTCCTTCAATTAAAGGAATATATTTTCCCTGTCAAGAGAAGGAAAAATATTTTCCAAAACACTTTTTCAACCTTCCCCACCCTATTCCCCACCCCCACCCCCACTCCCACCCTAAATAAAAATATTATTAATAGTACTTTCTTTTCATGTTATAGATAGATTTTTTTTCATTTCAACAAATGAGTATTTTCTTTTTATGATATAAAAAGTATTTTTTTTCTTTCAATAAGATGATTACGTTATTTTCATGTTGTAGAAAGGGTATTTTCTTTTTCAACCAAAAAAAAGAGTATTTCCTTTATTGTTATGGAGCATAAATTTAAACGTAGTTTTGTATAAAAAGTAAAGCTGCACATTTGTTCCTTTAGGTTTGTGTGAATTTTTAGAAGAATAATTAAATTATTGAAGAAAATAGAATTATGATAACGTTGAGTATTCGAAGAGGGGAGAGGGGAAGCAAGGAAATATAGGGACTTGAAAGAAGAGAATGAGGAGAGTAGCATAAAATAATATTTTCCTAAAAAGATATTTTCTACTCTCTAACCAAATGCTAGAAAATATTTTTCGGAAAAAGTTTTCCATTCACCAACCACATAAGAAAAAGTAAATGATAAAACAACTCATTTTCCATGCGCGGAAAATATTTTCCTTCGTATTAAAGACACCCGTAGTTAAAGCTACTATGAGTTAGGTAAATAGATGCCAACCGCTATAATTTGTACAGTATAGTTTTCTAAGAATATACTTATATATATGGTTTCCAATTGCATTAATATTAGAGGCAGATCTGATCTAACATATAACATGGTTTAGAATTCACTAGTATGGAAGCAACTTCTTTCTTCCAAGATCAAGGCATTGTCCACAATTTCAAGATAGATCGGATGAGTTACCCACGAAAACAAACACGTATCCACAAAAAAAAATTTGACAAATATTTATATGTATATTAAAAGGTGCACTCGACGCTTTTAAATTCCAGTTCTAACTTTATCTAGCATGATTTTTTTTATCATCATATGGTATCCGGAACTGATTAATTCGGATTCGTACTCCGTATCGTATCAGAAATGATAGAGAGATCCTATCATTTACCACCGGCTAGAATACAAGTATATAAATACTCATCATCTACGATTTTAATAGTATTTGGTCCCTATAAATTCATTAGTGAACTACATCCACTGCGGTCCCATTGTATTTGCTCATTAAGACAAAGTCCTAATTTTATAGCTTCCCTATATTCCTCTTTTCAATTTCCTCCTGCGAGTTAGCCATAAATTGAAGCAGAACATTATGTTATCTTGAAAATTGGGACCTTCTTCTGTGCCTTGTGTATTTCTCCTGCTAGTAATTGGTGCAAGAAAGAAATTGATGGAGGGAAAGGTTGAGGCAATAGCCAAGGAGCTAAACGATAATGGACTTCATTTTGAAACAAAACTGGAGCAGGAAGGAGAATCAGTAACACAGGAGATCAAAGTAGGATGCGATGACAAAATCAGTGAAGAAGAGCAGAACAAGATTTGCCTTATGAGAGCTCTTGTCGAAAAGCAAGATCCTTCTTCCAAGGTAATTGTATTTTACTCTAGCTTTTGTTTCAATCTGTTTGGTATAGTTTGACTTGATACGGAGTTTAAAAGATATAAAGTTATAAAATTTATGGTCTCAGATATGTTATAATATTTGTGTTGTTATAATATTTTTGAATACATAAGATTTGTAGATTGCAAATGCCAAATAACATGTTTGTCCCGCTTCTCCAAAGCCAAAAACAATTTTTTTTTCAAAAAAAAAAATATATATTTTAATTAGCCACAAAGAAAATTAGCTTCTCCCCAGGAGCACTTTTTTGAAATACACTTTTGATAAAAATACGCTTAGAAACAATTCTTAAAAGCTTGACCAAACACTAATTGCTACTGAGAAGTGCTTTTCAAATTAATTAGTCAAACACAAACTGCTTCTCACAATAAATAAGAGTAGTCCGATGGACTAAGCTCCCGCTATGTCTGAGGTCCGGGAAAGGACCGGACCACAAGGGTCTATTGTACACCTTACCCTGCATTTCTGCAAGATACTTTTGAGAATCAGACCAAACCGATTTTTAGTGCTTGGCCAAATAGACTATTATTAAGAAAGTATAAAAATATATTATTTTTTAAACAAACTAATAAAGAAATAATATCAAGCAAAGTGAAATGCAGGGAGTAACTCTTTATTAGTTTCCTTCCTTCCGTTTACATGTAAAACATCAAGATTAAAGATTTTTCTATATTAAAATGATCGAGTGCAAGAGAGAGGTTTTTAGGTGTACAACTTCTGGTTAATTAAAAGGAATGAGATGAAATACACACCTCAAGAATTAACTTTTGCAGTTGAATTTGGTCAAATGTCTTCATTATTCTTATTTAATCAAAAAATAGTTTTTGTGGTCAAAGCAAATAAAAGAATAATTTAGGTTTTTAATAAATTTACTTCACTTTTTTAAATATAAAATGGTATAAAAAATGGTAAGCAAGACTGGGAAAATAAGAAAATAGAAATCTTATTGATAATCGCAACTTCCTTCCAATAGAAAAGAACAAGATCAATGGCAAAGAATAATAAAAATATTGATAATTAAGATTCTCAATTTCTCATATTCCGTAGATACGAGATATTGAATTTTTCCTTTCGTAGTTATGGAAGTAGTTTTTAAAGAAGAAGTTAATGGTCGAGTAATAAATAAGAGTAGTAGATCATATTCGATGAAAGCAAAAATCAAAAAAGAATAGTTGGAATCCATAGATAGTATTACTTTGTGACTTTCTCGATGGGGATACACGTTATGGCAGGGGGATTTATATAAGGCATAATTTGTAACCGCTCACCCTATTTAATTTCTGCATGTTACTAACATTTATTACTTAGATTACCCGATATATGGGTGATTTGTAACATTTAAGGTAATAACAACTAATCGCGCATAATTTGGGATTATACCGATTTCTTTCCATATTCGTGGCTATTAATGATCTTTCCATTTTCGTGGCTTCTAGTATCTTTAATTAACCACTCCCTACATGTTTCCTCTTTTCCAGCTAATAGGCACACTATCCTTGTAGACAATCTCGTGGCTATTACTTATATATAAGTTCGATGTTCTTCATTCTTCTTTGTTGCTTTGACTTCTATGCCACCTGTCAACATATTATATATTGATCCACACGGTAAGTTTATTTTCCACTAATACTATTCAAAATCATGTATCAGAGTTAGACCCATCTATATTCTTGGTTTATCCAATGTTGAGTCCCTATATTCATACCCCAAATGTCCAGCTCTGGCCGTAGGAGAGATGTTAAGCATCATGTGTCGATTAACAGAATTGACTGTTGCATCGTTATATGGTTTTGAGACATGCTCACTTCATGAGCTAGTTTTTTTGGAGTTGAGTTAGGCTCAAAATCCATATTCTTATATCTTTTTTTTTTTTGCTTGGCGTCAATTGTTTGCAGGAAGTAGATGATTTTGAGATAAGAAGGTTTCTTCGAGCTAGGGATCTGGACGTAGACAAAGCTTCGGCAATGTTCTTGAAATGCCTTAAAAGGAAGAAAAGCATTGCACCAAATGGCTTCATTTCAGCGAGTGAGATTCCAAACGAGATAGCACACAACAAAATGTTCATGCAAGGAAGGGACAAACAAGGACGCCCTATTGCTGTCATTTTAGGTGCCAGACATTTTCATAATAAATTAGGTGGTCCTGACGAGTTAAAACGTATGATTTTTGTTTTCTTTCTCTTGTTTAATTCCATTCTACTTGGCCTGCTACTTAATTTATAGTTAAGACGTTGTTCTGATTTGCAGGATTTGTGGTCTTGGCTTTGGACAAACTCTGTTCAAGGTACACTATCTTGTATTCTATACTCAGTTGGCTAAATTTACCTTTTCAGAGAAGCTTCCAAGTCTGTCGAGATCATGCAACCTTGATATTTTTATTATTTTATTTTGGGATTTTTTTGATGAATCAGGACCTCGCCAGGTAGGGAAAAGTTTGTGGTAATTGCAGATTTCCAAGGTTTTGGTTATTCCAACAGCGATGCTCGTGCATACATTGGGGCTCTATCCATTTTACAGGTCTAATTAATCATTATTATCGTTGAGTTTACCTTCTGTACATGAACAAATATACTATCAGATCACTATAACCGTCCATAGTAAGAAGAATCAGTAACCTGAAAAACAAGGTAATATACCTAGTAAAAGCTAAAACATGTTAAAAATATAGTGGTAGTATAAAAGCGTTTTACTGCCAGTATATATAAGTGAAATCCTTTTCATTTTTTCTCCTTGTAGTCCATAATCTTGAAGTTTACTATACTATTAATTGCAGGACTGCTACCCTGAAAGACTTGAAAAACTAATTGTAGTTCATGTTCCTTACCTATTCTGGACAATGTGGAAAATTGTGTATCCTTTTATTGATAACAAGACCAAAAAGAAGGTGAGGTTCTACAATGGTTGATGAAACAATGCTGGAGTCTAGTGAATTTGCCGTGGTAGCTGAGGATTGCCTCTTTAAGTTAATGGTTAAAAATTGTGTTAGATTATCTTCGCCAAATTAAATTAATTTCTATCTTTCTTCTCAGATCACATTTGTGGAAAACAGACGACTAATGGCAACTCTACGCCAAGACATTGATGAAAGTCAGCTACCTGAGATTTATGGAGGCAAAATGCCATTAGTTCCTATACATGAAGCCTAAGCAAGTAGTAATTATTTAGAGCTCCTTCTCGACCTGATCGAGCTGGTAATGCTCTAAGAAATAAGATAAAGTTTGTACTAATTATACATTTGTATGCGTTATGCATTAATAGAGATTTAGCTTTTATTCAATTGCCACTTCAAGTCTTCAACTTCCATCTGATTTTTGAATAAATTAGATAGTCCTAGCTCTAGATTCTATAAGGTTGTATAATATTCACTTAAAATCCTCTTTGTAGTCCTGAAAGGGTTAAATGCCTTTAATTTGTAAGTCCTCTGCATTTTCTAGGAAAGCGAGACTAACCGCCATTAAGCTGGTTTTCCACCTATTATTTTAGTTTTCAGACATTTCTAACAAAGTGTAGCGGATATTTGAATTCTGATGGAATATAATGTCGCGTTATACATCAAGTACACACGTTAATATGAAGCCAGAACATTGGAACCAAGTACGTGAAAATCATCACAGAATAAGCAATAAGGTTATGTTACCCTTTTTTTTTTTTTTGCACAGTCAAATTGTTTTCCTGGCCTCACCAGTCAAACGTTACAGGAGAAAATTAATTCAGTTGGCAACTTGTGACACGAATACTCCCTTGAAATGATAACTGCATGTGTGATCAACATAATTAGAAGTTATCTTAACAATTATAACATAAGTTTCCCCAACCCTTTCTTTTCGTCCTTTTTTCAAATTGCAATATCAATTTTTTGTTCCGCCTTGAATTTGTCTTCGTAGCCAATATGACATATGGGGTGTGTTTGGAAAATCTTTTTATTTTTCATGTTTGGTTGGCATAAATATTTCTCTTATAAACTCATTTTATTTAAATTGGAGGAAAATAACTTTCCTCTTATCCCTACTAAGAGGAGTAAAAAATGTTTTCCTAAAATCTTTTTCAACCTTTACCATCCCCACCCCCACCCCTACCCCTTAATCCACACCCTCGCTACCTGGCCCCGTACCCGACCTACCATCCTGCATCTCGACACACCCACCACGGCACCCTCCGCCCACCCTCCAACTCCCGCTCCGCCAAATGTCTCTCTCCCAAACAAACCCCCAGCACGACCCACCACCCTCCTCCCTCTCCCATAAGTAAGAAAACCACTTGTTTTCCAAGAATATTTTCAAAAAGTGTATTTCCGTGAAAAATATTTTCCGTCAATATCAAACACACCTATAGTTTCACATAAATCTTTCTTCTCTCAACTCTCGTTTGAGGAGAAATACGCGGGCCTGGATCAAGCTTAAAATGACGAAGCCCAAGAGTTTTGTTTTCCTTCTGTTGAGAATCGGATAGAGTTTCAGCAAACATCCATCCACTATGTAGCTCAAATTAGCCTCTATGAGTCAAAATTAAAAAATTTAAAAAATTAATTTTCTGATTTAATCAATAAATAATAAATAATTATTTGGAAAAATTTCACGATCAACAAACACTGAACACCGTGGCTTATTAGTTATTCTTAATTTAGACAAACGATTAAACGACATTGAATTTAGTGAATCGATACACGTGAGTTGTGAATCTTGCTAACTGTCTTTTCCGTGAGGTGACATTTGCTATTAAGTCAAGACTCTGAGATTTAGGACATGCCATCATTTAACAATTTGAAACGAATTTCAGCTTTTTACAACTTTTCTTTCTTCAAATTCTTTGTATCTGTTTCTTTTGTGTTGGCGTGGAGGAACAAGAAATTGAAGTACATTGATTAATTATTATCTGAGTTATTGCCAAATAAAAGAAAGTATTCTTTTCTTTAATTAAGAATACTCAAGTTTACAATTGCAAAAGATTGATTTTCTTCTCTCTCTTTTTTTACCATAATTCATTTTGCTTCATTGTGACTCGGGAACAAACGTGACAATGTTGATAGTTTTTAAAACTAATGGAAAATCTGGATTGATTTTTAAAGAAAATGAGAATATCAAAAACGAACAAATCTACTAAGGTGCAAGCTATCTGTTTAATCGTTGATATTCCGCATCTTTGTAAGAATTTGAAAGTATTTCGATATAGAAAAACTATTGAATCTCTTATATCACTTTCTAACAATGCCATTCATATGGTAATCTGTTTATTAGTGGATAAATCAAGACATGGTAAAAACAATCTAGAAGAGCTTATGGATATATAAGAAAATTTATTTAACCAAGTATGGATATATACAACCACTAGTTTATATTTGACTTTAGAACTAGACCTCCCTATAGCTTTTCCTATCTATTTGACATACAGACTGTATGGGTCAAAATCCGGCTTAGGAAGTTAGGCGTGGGAAGATCGTTAAGTGAGAAGAGTGTGTTTCGATTTGGGCGGCTAGGCCGAGGTCGACCAAAGCCAACGACGAGCAGTCGCTGAGTAAGCCGTTAAAATCGAGGTCGAGTAGCGAAGAGTAGGAACAACGGCTGGTGTAGTCTTGGAACTAGCGACATGAATATTCCCTTGAATATTCTCTTTTTGTTGTATTTTTTAGGATTTTTTAGAGAATATCCCATATAAATAGAAAAATGAGAGAGAGGAAAAGAGGCAGTGAGATTCATTATGAGAAAAACTATTGTAAGAAGTTGACTCTTGAGAGAAAACACAAAAGCTTACCTTTTTACATGATTGATTTTGTCAATTATTCTTCTTTTCTACTTACACAATCCAAGAAAGCATTGTTCATTTTCTTACTTATTGCCACACTTTGTTGCCAGGAGGAAAAATCTTTCACATCATTCAATATTTGGGTGAATCGTTCTTCTTATTTACGTTTACTGCCATTTTTCATATTTATTGTTCATCATTCATTCTTCATTTATTCTCAAAAGCGTGCATTTAATAATATGATAACCGACTTTGCGCGTTAAGTAGACGATACCATTTAAACACTTAGCTAGATCTAAGAATTATTATGCTTGACTAGGATTCATCTTTCACCTTATTAATCCTTTGATTAGTTTAACAAAGAGTGCTATATTTTTTGATCAAACAAATTGGCGTCGTATGTGGGGAGTTTCAAGTCAAAATTTTATCTTTCTAGATCTAGAAAAACACACCAATAGCAAAATACAGAACCTTCTCTCTCTACTTGCATAATCTAACATGGCGGGAAATGGAGAAGAAAGATTAAAAGCAATGGTAGGCCTTATTATTAATCTCCTAAACACCATCAATGAAACTCACGGAGAGGACGAGGAGAACATGACACCAAGTGCCTCACCTAGGCGAAGTGATTCACCCCCTCCCCTCATGGCAGCGTTACCGCTTCTCATGGAAAGGGAGCCTCTACGTCCACGATGGAAGAAGCACCACCAGTAGTGAAAAAACTACTAGAAGCATGGCTAACGAATACACTAAACAGTATACTCGACAAACCCGCTCAGAGGGTAAGCATAGAGGGTGCGCGAGTCGACATCGCAGCAACGACCAATGAGCAACACGCCTCGCCTCCCTCGACAGGTATCATTTACTCTGTTAATGATGCAGGTAATGACACCCTCGTTACTATCCTAAGAAAAATGGAAGATATGGAGAACGAGACAAAGCACTCCGCGACCAAATGAGAGAGCATCAAGAAAGGGTAGATAAGATACTAGGCGCCCCAAAACTCCTACCAAAGCGGGACGCCGGCCAATTTGTGGAACAATCGTATAGCGACGAGGCCGCACCACATGCTATACCCAAAACATTCAATATGCCACCATACCTGAAGATATACGATGGTAATACGGACCTTAAGGATCACATCATCCACTACGTCACCGCAGTGAAAGGCAACAACCTCGCTAAATAGCAGGTGCCATCTATATTGCTGAATTTTTTTGGAGAAACCTTAACCAGGGGATCATTAACATGGTACTCGCAACTTCCCGCACAATCCACACAAACATTTGAAGAAATGGACGACAAGTTTGTCACCGCCCATGCAGGGGCCAAAAAAGCGAAAACCAGGGTGAATGATATATTCGCCATCAGACAGTCACCTGGCAAAGGGCTCAGGGACTTTCTTGCCCGGTTCAATAAAATGAGAATGACCCTTCCAAATGTATCGGAGGGGATAGCAGTAGTAGCTTTCCAAAATGAGCTGAACAAGAGTGGGTCGAGGGTGGCCAAAAAAACTGTTGAGCAGACTTATGAAGTACCCTCCCACCACTTGGGAAGAAATACATAACGCTTATTTTGCCGAGGTGAGAGCGGATGAGGACGACCTTAATAGGACAACCCAGTGGTTGACGTCAGTACAGATGGAGTCGAGAAAAGACTGCAGAAATGACAACAAGAGGGATCATGCAGGTCCGCGCCTCAATTTCGAAAGACACCAGCCGTACACCAGAATAGCTACCGTACTACCTCCCATCCATGGTGACGGCCCACGCAGGCCACAAATAGGGACTCACCAAAATGAAAGAGGTATGCCTCCACTGTTATCTGCTCATAATTTCTGTGTTTCTTCTTCAGAGATAATCTACGCTCTAGAGAAGCTCGACCCTAAGGTGAAATGGCCACAAAAGATGAAGTCCGACCCAAACACCAGAAAATCGAACGCCCTCTATGAATTCCTTCAGGAGCGAGGCCACAAGACCGAAGACTGCATCTCCTTGAGGCAGGATGTAGAAAATATGCTCAACCATGGGCATTTGGGAGAACTGATGAGTGATCGAGGAAAAACTTCACTCGTGAATGAGAATAACATCAAGGCCCCCCCAAGATTCCCTCCCCAACCTGTACCATCCAAATGATCATCGGCGGAGGCGACGATGAAGCAATCAACAACATGAAATTCACGACCACCCACAAGTTAAAGTAGTCGATCAACCATGAACGGTATGACGACCTCGAAGAAAGTATCATCTTCGATGAGTCGGATACCCACGGTTTGACTTTTCCTCACTATGATGCTCTTGTTATTACCTTACTAATTTCATATACCGATGTAAAACGGATCATGGTAGATGACGAAAGCGGTATATCTATTATCCACCCTAGAGTCCTCGCCCAATTGAGGCTCGATAATGAGATAGTACCACGCTCCATCACGCTAACAGGTTTTAACAATGCAGTTGAGCGGACTTCTGGAGAAATCACATTGCCTGTTTTGGCCAGTGGTATCACCCTAGAAATAATGTTCCACATCATGAATCAAGACACGGCAGACAATGCCACCATAGGACAACCTTGGATACACGCCATGAGGGCCATCCTCTCTAGCCTATATAAAGTCATCAAATTTCCCACTCCATGGGGAGTGTTCAGTATTCGCTGCGAGTAGCGCACAGCTCGAGAATCCTACCGCATCGCCCAAGATTGCACGTATACCCAGTAGTTGAAAAAATAAAAGTACGGAGGCATAATTCAATTAGAGAGGTCAAGATCAACTGATGACGAATGAAATGATGTCATCAAAGACCCTAACGTCGTGGAAGCCACAGGATCTACTGTGGAAGACATTGATCCCGTTCAGCTGGATAAAAGCGACCCCAACAAAAAAGCCTAAATTGGCCACAAACTTCATGAACCAGGTAAATTCCATAAATTTGTAACTAACAACGCAGACTTGTTTGTCTTCTCCCATGCAGATATGCCAGGCATCCCGAATGAAATAGCAACACACAAGCTGAACGTCGATCCACTATACCCGGTAGTACGGTAAGTTAGAAGAAAATTCAATGCTGCAATAAATGATGTCGACCGCGAAGAAGTGGAAAAACTGCTCGCAAACGGCTCCATCAGGGAGTCGAAGTACCCCAATGGGTTGCTAATGTAGTCATGGTGAAAAATAAAAATGGGAAGTGGCGCATACGTGTGGACTTCACATATCTGAACAAAGCCTGCCTAAAAGATCCATTCCCATTGCCTCACATTGATCAGCTCATCGATGCAACAGCAGGACACGAGCTGTTAAGTTTCTTGGATGCCTACTCAGGTTACAACCAAATCCTTATTGAGGAGGAGGATCAGGAAAAAACTACCTTCATCACCCATCAAGGGACGTACTGCTATAGAGTCAAGCCATTCGAACTGAAAATGCAGGGGCAACCTATTAGAGGCTAGTAACCAAAATGTTCAAAGAGCAGCTCGATAGAACGATGAAAGTTTATATAGATGACATGTTGGCCAAGACAAAAATAAAGGAAGAGCACATTGACCATTTAAGGGAGGCCTTCGATATACTTAGGTGGTATGGCATGAAGCTGAATCCCAAGAAATGCGCCTTCGGTGTAACTTCATGAAAATTCCTCAGTTTTTTGGTGTCGCAGAGAGGTATTGAGGTTAACCCCGACCAAATCAAGGCTATATAAGGAATACTAGAAAACTTGACCTGCAAGAAGTAGGTGCAAAATTTGATCTCACGAATAGCCGCACTATCGAGGTTCATCTCACGATCCTCCAATAGATGCCATAACTTCTTCGGCATATTCAAGAAGGATAATGGACTCCAATGAAATTCCAAGTGTGTCAACGCCCTCAGGGAATTAAAGGCATACTTATCCTCACCCCCGCCAGAGAGCGCCTCCTAAGCTACTTGGCCGTGTCCGATGTCGCGGTGAGCGCAGTCCTGGTCCGCGAAAATAGAGGTACGCAATATCTAATCTACGATATCAGTAAAACCTTGGTTGAAGGCCGAAACGAGGTACCCGCACCTCGAAAAGCTGGCCCTAGCTCAAGTCGTAGCTTTACAAAAGCTTAGACCTTATTTTCAATGCCACCCCATCTCGGTGGTCACGACCTTTCCCTTGAGGAATATCCTACATAAACTCGAGCTATCGGGTAGGTTGGCTAAATGGGCCATCGAGTTAAGAGAGCACGATATAATCTATCAGCCCCGAATGACGATAAAGTCACAAGTACTTGCCGATTTTGTCGCCGGCTTCAGCACTAGAATAATGCCCGAGGCCGAAAGGGAAGCAACTAGTACTCGCCCAAAGTTACATGACCTATGGGTTCTATACACCGATGGTGCCTCTAACGCGTTAGGATCTGGATTGGGACTCATGCTCGAGGTCCTGATAGGCGAAGTAATTCGCCAGTCCATACGGTGTCCTGATATGACTAGCAATGAGCCCGAGTATAAGATTGTGATTGCAGGATTAAAACTGGCCCTCATATACAGAGCACGACAGGTTGTTCTTCGATGTAATTCACAACTCGTCGTCAACCAAGTCACGAAAACTTTCCAAATCAAAGAACAAAGGCTACAAAAATATTAGGTCAAAATATGCAAGCTGCTTCCCGAGTTCAATGAGTATAAGCTCAACCAGATACCTCGAATGTGGAACACCGAGGTAGACGGTCTCGCCAAATTGGCAGCAGCCACCAAAAGCATAAACAGAAAAGAAAATATGGTCACACTCCTCCACTCAACCATCAACCAAATCGAGGTACGCATTATTAACCTTACTTGGGACTAGCGCAATCATATCATCACCTACATGCAGGACGACGTGCTCCCAAACGACAAAAAAAGGCAAAAAACTTCGAATGCAAGCAACCAAGTATAGCATCGTCGACAACGACCTGTACAAGAGAACATTTGGCGGCCCTTTAGCAAAGTGTCTGAGACCGAACCAAACAAGGGGTGTCCTAGAATAAGTCCACGAGGGTCATTGCGGGGCTCACACCGGCAATCGAGCACTAGTTAGATGTCTCATATGAGCAGGCTACTACTGGCCCACAATGAAAAAGGAAGCAGCCGATTTCGTTAAAAGATACAAACCATTCCAGAAGTACGTTCCCATGATCCACTAAGATTGAGAACACCTCCACTCAGTCATGTTGCCCTGGCCCTTCATCAAATGGGGAATGGATATCGTCGGCCCGCTCCCCGCATGATGAGGTAATGTGCGATTTCATTTGGTTTTGACTGACTATTTCTCTAAATGGGTGGAAGCATGTACATTCGCTCAGATACGTGAACAAAAAGTGATTGTCTTCATATGGCAGAACATCGTATGGCATTTTGGCATTCCCAAGGAAATCAGTCGTGATAACGGACCTCAACTCACAGGGAAAAAGTTCGTCGAGTTCTTCGAGAAATGGCATATCAAAAGAATACTCTACATGCCATATCATTCCGCCACCAACAGCCAAGCTGAATCCTCCAACAAAATAATATTGAATATCATGAAAAAGAAACTCGAAAATGCTAAGGAATTGTGGCCAGAAGTGCTTCCAGAAGTATTATGGGCATATCACACCATGCCAAAGATGAGCACGGGAAACACCCTACTTACTAGTCTATGGGACTGATGCAATGATACAAGTTGAGGTCAGGGAACCAAGCCTAAGATATTTAAATGAAAGCGGTCCATACAACGACGAGAATAGAAGGCAAGATCTCGACGAGGCTGAAGAACGAACATGCATGGATTACATAAGAATGGTGGCCCAGAAGCAACAAGTGGAGCGATACTACAACAAAAAAGCCGAGTTAAGGCCACTCAAAGTCGGGGACTATGTACTCAAAGCCAAAACACATGCGAGCAAAGACCCACGAGAAGGCAAACTAGGGACCAATTGGGATGGCCTATACAAAATCACGGTGGCAGTAAGCAAATAGTCGTTCCAACTGGAAACAATGGAGTGAAAAGTGCTACCGAACAATTGGAACGTCGCTCACCTCAAATACTTCAACTTCTAAAAACAAGACGTCCTCCAAGTCGTACTTTTTTTCCCTCGCCTGAGTTTTGTCCCAATTGGGTTTTCTTGGGGAGGTTTTTTTTAATGAGGCGTCGAAGAGGGCATCTCGAAGTTAAGTATAAGTTCATTACCCGACCTCTCAACAACCTCCCTAGGTCGGCTGATGAAGGGACTAGATAGACTAGGACTTCTCCAACGCATGTATAAATAGAGCAAAAACATGTAAACTTCTCCAATGAATTTACAAACAAAGCGAAATGCGCAACACATGATTTTCTTATTTCTCCGCCAAGTTTATTTATTACACCAGTCTCAGAGTCAAACATTCAACCTCGCTCTAATCGACTAACATAAGACCTCACTCGAATCGACTAACATTGACCTAGTTCGAATCATTCAGAGTCAAACATTCGACCTCGCTCGAATCGACTCACAATTGACTTTGTTCGAATTAATTAACATTCGACCTCATTCGAATCATTCAGAGTCAAACATTCAACCTCACTCGAATCGACTCACAATCGACTTTGTTCAAATTAATTAGCATTCGACCTCGCTCGAATCGACTAACATTCCACTTCGCTCGAATCGACTAACATTTGACCTCGTTCAAATCATTCAGAGTCAAACATTCGACCTCGCTCGAATCGACTCACAATCGACTTTGTTCGAATTAACTAACATTCGACCTCGGTCGAATCATTCAGAGTCAAACATACGACCTCGCTCGAATCGACTTATATTCAACTTTGTTCGATTCATTCAGAGTCAAACATTTGACCTCGATCGAATCAACTCACAATCAACTTCGTTTGAATTAATTAACATTTGACCTCGCTCGAAACGACTTATATTCGACCTCGTTCGAATCAGAGTTAAACATTCGACTTCACTCATATCGACTCGCATTTGACCTTGTTTGAATCAATTTAAAATCAATATTTGACCTTGCTCGAGGTAACTTATGTTTAGACTTTGTTCGATTAAAAACACAAGTCGACATTCAACCTCCAACGAGCTTGACTCGCAGTCGACCTAAGTGAAATCGCAACCAATGCAGTGAATTACAAAAAATAACATTTAAGAGAAAAATAAGGAGTTCAAGAACGGAAAACAAGAGATTATCATTGCAAAATGTCATCAGACAAAGGCCATACAAGTGCCCACAAAACAAAAACAAAAAAGAGAACAAAAATACAGATAAAAGCATACTATTCGGCTGCAGCTCCCCCATCGCTATCACCACCGACGCCCTCACCATTTGAGTATTCGTCATGGTACCAAGCATCTGGCTCAAGCCCGTCCAAATCCTCTTCATCATCATCCATCTCGGACGTGCCAGTGTCATAGCCGCAAGCGGCATGAGCCACATGTGCCTTAATATGAGCATCCTCAAAATCCGCCTCAGATTCTTTTCCGGCTGCCATCAAACCCCTATATATGTCAAGATGACCCTCAATATGGACCCACTTCACATACAAGTCTCGGGGTATGTTAGGATAAGTTGAAGCATGAGAGGTAGACGACTAAGCCTGCTGCTGCACTTTCTCAGCCTTGAGGACGGCTATCTGCTCGTTCAAATCCTCGACTTCTCCTTCCAGTCCACCTATTTGCTCTTCGAGCCTTGCCTCTTTAAGAGAAGAAATCGTTGTTTCACTAGCCCGCTCCGATCTGAGGACACGGAGGGTGCCCGCTAGCGCCGTTGCCTCCGCCACCGCAACCGTTCTAGCTTTCCCAATTTCCTTCAACACTGTAGCTTTGGAAGCCAGCTCATCCCTTAAGCCGTTAGCTCTAGTTTCGCTATGCTCATGCTCGGCTCTAAGGACGTCACCTGAGCTTGGAGGTTGACGCACTCGGCCATGACCCCCTTCCTCACCTCGAGCTCATCATTTTTGGTCCTTAACGTCTCTTAGAGCTTGCCGCACCTGCCGATAACTCTCATGAGCTCATCATACTTCTCCTTCAAATCTCATTTTTCTGTCTCAGCTCGTCACAGAGAGTTGGGAACAAAGCTTCCTCACCAAGCATGCGGACCAGGGCCAGGTATTTGGTACAGTACTCTCTGTATTTTGGTTTCTTCTTCTTATAGAGAGACGTCCTCTTCTCCTCCCGACGGGCGCTCTCAATCTCCAGGATAAGAGTCTGATAAACAGATAAAAAAGGGTCAGCAAAGGCAAATAATGTAAAGGAAAGAAGAAATTAAAACGCTAAGAGAGAACTTACTCGCAGGGCCATCCCAGAAATGCCTAATGACAGGTCCGCATCCTTCAACATCTGCAAGGTCCTATTCTCGGAGTTTGCACATTGGTGGGTCAAAGCCGGAACCACACGCTCGAGTTGACCAACAAGTTGAAATCTACGGGGATGATAATATTCTGAGTGAATCCTTCGGTCCTCACCTCTACTCAAGTAAATCTCTCCTTGAATGTCCGCACCTTCTCAGGGTCGATATCAGATCCGGACCCGTCATCCTTCACAGTGACCGCTTTTCCTCTACCACCGATAGACGAAGAGCCAACCTCAACTGCCCTAGTGTTTACTTTTCTGCAGTAGCCTCCGTCGTCTCCAACAGCCACGACAACCTCTGGTGGGGGAGTGGTCCCCACACCTGAAGGGCATGTCACGTCCACAATTATTGCTCGCTCAAGTGTGGCCACGGCCTCTACTTATCACCTTTAAAATAGAGTCATTTCCTCCTCGCAGGGGGAAGACTCGTCTACTAAATAAAATACCGGGTCGGTCGAGACCTTCGCTGTTGGAATGGCCATCTGACGACCAGGTTCACTTAATATCGAAGTCTGGGAAGAAGTATTTTGCACAGACTCGACCAACAAAAAATGTATCCCAGCCGAAGCAACCGCTTGGCGAAATGCAGGGACAGGAGCCTTCGCCTTCTTAGAAGTTCTCAGACCTGGCATCAAAAGAAAACCATAAGCGGCATAAATAAATACACCATAAAAAGAGAGAAATAGTTATAAGGAAAAAACCCGACTTACCGGTCGAAAGCTTGAGCCCGAACCTCTTCTTGAAAGATACCCAGTCACGGATCCGTACGGTGTGAGGCAAGACGCGGGCCACCCAGTCACTGATATCGATGATCAAAAAAGGGGGATACCTCCCAGTTACAAAAAGAAAAACAACGTAACAAGTCACGAAACACGAAGAGAAGGGAAAGAACGTACTCCGAATAATGATACTTTCGAGAAAAATTCCATTGTTCAGGAAATTCGCTAGGGTTCGCCACCACGTGCTCGGTTTTGATGAAGAAGTAATGGGCCCAAAATTAGTAGTTCATCTTGTCATCCATCCCCGCCACCAACCCTTTAGTTTCGCGATAGCAGAAGTGAATCATCGTGCCCTTATAGAAGCTCAGTCCGAAGAGATGCAGTAGATGGAGGATAGAGACTTCGTAGCCGGCTAGCTCTACAAAGTTCGCCGACATAGGGAAAAGCTTGTAAATGTAGGGAGAAAGCTGTGTCGGGCAGATGTTGTAGTAGCAACAGAACTCCTCTAGCAACAGAGAAAGAGGAAGTGAATAACCTATCTGGAACGGGTAGGCGTAAAATGCACAATACCCAAGCCGGTGAACTTGAACCACGTCATCTCAAACTGGAACCAGGTCAACATGGGCAGGAATGCCATATTTTGTCCTAAGGGTGACAAGGTGTTTCGCCTCCATCTCATATTTTGTAGGCTCCGGATCATGGGCGGGTTCCTTAGAGAAGTTAGACATGGAAGTAGGGTTCGAGGTATGATCTCCTCCACAGTAGGGAAGCTCTCATCCTCTGTAACCTCTAATTCTCCGCCACCAGAAGGCATAGACACCGATAATGGAGTAGGGTCGGAGATCGTCTCATCTTTGGGGGTCACGTTAGCCATTTTTTACTAATATGTATATGGTGGAACAGAAAAGGAAGAAAGTGTGGCAACAACTGTAGTTGCAGGGAGCAAGAACGCAAGAAGAAGAAAGAGAAGCGAGTGCAGGGTTGAAGAAGACAGAGAATGCAAACGTTTCATTGAGAAGTTTTCCCCTCTTTATTTATAGACATCATATGCGTTCGAATCGATACAAGCAACCGCCAATGGCCCTAGAATCGACACGATAGGGACTCAAGGAACGAGGCAATGTATCAGGAAGATGCGCAATGATGACGCATGTGTCGTGATGTCATCCTGCACCAACTCCATGACCCGTGAATCTCTGAGCAACATGTCATTATTTCGATTACGGACACCTCTACTCGATCACTATGCCAAAAAAATTTCCTAAGTTGTCAACTGATAAAGTCTACTCATCGGGGCCGACCAGAAGGTGACCTCGACAAGCGAAGGGACTAACTGTATGGGTCAAAATATGGCTTAGGAAGTTAGGAGTGGGAAGATCGTTAAGTGAGAAGAGTGTGTTTCGATTTGGGCGGCTAGGCCAAAGTCGACCAAAGCCCAACGACGAGCAGTCGCTGAGTAGGCCGTTAAAGATGAGGTCAAGTAGCGAAGAGTAGGAACAACTACTAGTGTATTCTTGGAACTAGCGACAGGAATATTCCCTTGAATATTCTCATATCCCATATAAATAGAAAAGGAGAGAGCGGAAAAGAGGCACGTGAGATTCATTCTGAGAAAAACTATTGTAAGAAGTTGACTCTTGAGAGAAAACACAAAAGTTTACCTTTCTACAGTGATTGATTTTGTTAATTATTCTTCTTTTCTACTCACACGATCCAAGAAAGCATTGCTCATTTTCTTACTTATTGTCACACTTTGTTGTCAGGAGGAAGAATCTTCCACATTATTCAATATTTGGGTGAATCATTCTTCGTATTAACATTTACTACCATTTTTCATATTTATTACTCCCCATTCATTCTTCATTTACTCTCAAAAGCTTGTATTTAATAATCTAATAACTGTCTTTGCGCGTTAAGTAAATGATACCATTTAAACACTTAGCTAGATCTAAAAATTATTATGCTTGATTAGAATTCACCATTCATATGGTAATCTGTTTATTAGTGGATAAATCAAGACATGGTAAAAACAATCTAGAAGAACTTGTGTATATATAAGAAAATTTATTTAACCAAGTATGGATATATACAACCACTAGTTCATATTTGACTTTAGAACTAGACCTCCCTATAGCTTTTCCTATCTATTTAACATACAAACAACGATATAAAAAAACTACTACTCCTTTCGGTTCATAATAAGTGACTTTTTTGCATTTTTATTGTGGTTCAAAATAAGTGACATTTTATATAATAAAAAAGGAATTAATTTTTTTTCAAAATTTGACCTTATTTACATATCTCAATGTGTCAAGCTAACAATATGTAAATTTTAATCATGGGTAATTTAGTGAAAATACCTATCTTTTTTCTAGGAGTTAGTATTTTCTTAAAAGATGTGCCAAAGGCTAAAAGATCATTTATTATGGATCAAAGGTAGTAACTTATTGTTACGCCGCACAATATTACGTCGATATTTCGTCCTGCAGTATTATATTACGATGATGTTACGCCTTACAGTATTATATTACAATGATGTTACGCCCTCCAGTATTACATTACGAAGATGTTATGCTTCGTAGTATTAAATTACGACGATGTTGCACCATGTAGTATTGTACGGTGAATTTGTCGTAAGGTAATTGATATCAGTCCAAGTAAAAGATTATTTGGAGATTATAAGGATTATGCTATTTCTAACAAGTGATGAGTAAATTCGTGAAGTTGAGAGGGTAAGCAAGTCGAAGAAAATAAATTTTATCGAGGTTTGACATTTTGGGATAAAATACGACCCGAGCTAAAATACCCGGTATTTATGGATTAGTACCATATAAGGTACCATATGACCGTGATAATATGATGTATAAGGTATATTAAAATGAGTAGAATTTTAAGTAATTTGAGATAATTCTTAATTTTGCGGGTAATTAGTTAATTACCGGGTAACAGAACATTACCTAATTACCTAATAAGTGGATAAAGATTAAATATTCCACCCCATCTCCACGTGGCAGCTAGCCATGTTATAAAGGTATGACTAATAGTCGTTCCTTGCTAAGGTGTCATAAATTCACAATATCTTTCATTCCAAGACTTTGCCTAATCAAAGTCATTCATTAAAAACTAAAACAAAATGTGAGTTATCCTTAATTCCTTCAACCTACCATTCTCCAAAATCACTCCAAATACCAGATTTTATGCATTTAGTAATGTGATTATCATAAAGCAGCGTAAATATTCAACAATCCAGCGAAGATTTTTAGTATTTTAGCAATGGAGAAATTTTGCGGTTCTACAGAAGTACGGTGCAACTTTTTTCAAGAACATCATACGAATCTTCTCCTAGTCTAGGTATGTTAAGGCTAAGCTCTTCCTTTATTTTGGCATGATCTCTTCATTACATAAGTTTGGTAACGAAGCATAAAGAAAAATTCATATCCCGTAATTTACGTATATTTTTCTAGTCTCGCAAGTTATAATATTCCCTTTATCGGGATTTCATATTTATTTGAGTATTTCATTCTTCTAGTCAAGAGAGCAGAGAGTTTATATACACAGTATTAAAGTATTTTCATTACTATCGAGCTATAATCGATGGGCAGGCCCCTATTGGGAAACCTCTGATCAGATGGTAAGTTATATGCCGATCCTACTGTGGCCAAGCGCCTATGAGCGAGCCCAATTGGTCGAGATACAGAGCCTAGTATGGCTGAGCGCATATGTCACAATCCGGATTTTTCACCCTCGGACGTCGTGATGACGCCTACTGGTGAAAACTAGGCAAGCCAAAATTATTCTAATTACTTAACTTTTTCCAGTTTTAAACCATTATCAATGATGAGTTGTCACGACCCTAACCCCGAACCCCGTCATGATGGCGCCACTCGTGAAGACAAGGCAACCATTCTAACCCAAATCATCTTTTAAATCAGTTAATTAACACAAATATAGTCTAAACATGGTTTAATAATACTAAATAGCAGAAAATATAGAAAAACAAATATGCGAAAATCCAGCCCGACACAACCCTAATCAGGGTGTCACAAGTCATGAGCATCTATGAGTCATAATACAAGTCTGCTAATCCAATAACTAGTACCAAGTCCGTAAGGAATATAAAAGACGAGATAATAGAGACATGGGGCTGCGGACGTCAACAGCTACCTCGTAATCCCTGAAAGACGCCTGAAACTGGAGGAATCAGCACTCAGGAGCGGAACCAACAACGCCTGAATCTGCACACACGGTGCAGGGAGTAATGTGAGTACTCCGACCCAGTGAGTAATAAATATAAATAATGACTGAAGATAAGAAATCACATAAAAACACAAGGCATTCCATACTGAAGCAGAAAAATCACTTTAAATAGTAAAAAAGTGAAAAGTCAAGTAAAAATCCCTTTTTCCAACAAGTAAAACAAGTAGTTTACAAGTGAGTAACAAAATGGAAATTCGCCCCTCGGGCATGGTATCAACAAATCCGCCCCTTAGCCAACATCTTAGAACAGTACCAGCCCCTCGGGCTCAATATCAGAACAGTGCTAGCCCCTCGGGTTCAATATCAGAACAGTAACAGCCCCTCGGGCTCAATATCAGAATAGTAATAGCCCATCGGGCTCATATCAGATCAGTAACAGCCCCTCGGGCTCAATATCAGAACACAATGGGTACCCGCGCTCACTAGGGTTGTACAAACTCTGGGAGGGGCCCCTTACGGCCCAGGCGCAATATTAAGCCATCTCGTGGCATCAAATCTAGGCCCTCGGCCTCATATCAATCAAGCCACCTCATGGTGTATATAAGTATCTCAGGCCCTCGGCCTCATATCAGTACTTGTGTATCCTCACAACTAGGCCCTCGGCCTTTAATCAGTCCAAAATCATCACAATCCCCTTGAGCAATAGTAAAACAATATTTCTCAGCCCAAAACATCATTTAGAATATCATTTAAATCTCAGAAGTGAGTAAAATGGATGAGTAGTAAAACAGTGGAAAAATAACAGGACTGAGTTCAATTAATAAGTCAAAACAGTGAGGAAATGGTAGTAAAAATACCTGAAGGATTCAAATAGTTGGCACGAAGCCTAAATATGGCAATTAGCCTAAAGCATAAGAAAACAAATAAGTCTCAGTCAAATACGCGGTAAAATCATCAATGCGGGATGGACCAAGTCACAATCCGCAATAGTATACGACCACACACTCGTCATCAAACGTGTTTCTCACATCAATATAGCACTACGATGTGTAATCCGGGGTTTCAAACCCTCAGAGCATCATTTACAATCATTACTCACCTCGAACCGGCTAATTCTTTAGCTCGCGACGCCTTTGCCCCTCGAATTGGCCTCCACGCGCGTCGAATCTATCCAAAATCAGAACGAATACGTCACAATATTTTAAGGGAACAAAGTCCAAGCAAAAAAATTGAAAAACATCAAAAATCTCGAAATTAGCAAAACCCGAGCCCCGGGCCCACTTCTCAAATTTTCGAAATTTTTACATCAACGGGTTCCTTATCTCCCCACGAGTTCATACATACCAAAAGTTCTCAAATTCGACACCAAATAGTCCTCCAAATCCCCAATTAGAATCTCAAAATCCCAAACCCTATTTCTTCCATTTTTAGCAAGAATTCAGTGATTTTCTAGGTGGATTTCACAATATAAACGAGTTTTAGGTCCAAAATTCTTACCTCCAAACGTTTCTCCTTGAATCCCTCTTCAATCTCCTTCAAAAAGCTCTCAAAATGATCAACTATGGCTGAAAAATGGACCCAAACCGCAGACAAGAGGACTTAAAAACAATCTGCCCAGTCTTCATTGAGTTGTACCTTGCGTTGTGCAGGTTGTACATCCTCTTACCATTTTTCCTGTTGTACACCTTTTGTTAAAACGCCTATAACTCCTTTTGAAAATATCCAAATGACAAACGGTTTGAATATTTAAAAATTAGACTCGAAGATCTTTCATTTGATAGGTTGTACACCATATAACTCTTTATATATTCCGAGATATGAGCTTCTAAATTGCATCAGAAAATTCTGTCAAAACTGATCCACCAGCCATATTCAATCCATCATAACTTTCTGATAGAATATCGAAATCCTAAATAATTTAACTTTCTGGAAACAAGAATGTAAGGGCTACAAGTTTCATGTTTTGAATTTTTCTGATTCCTTATAGATTTCAAGATATGAGCTTCCAAACTGGACTCCTCGCACCAGAAATTTTCTGGTGCACAGCTGAAGCTCAAAAAAATCTGCAACTTTTCCAAAGATGAAATAGTCCGTTTAACCACCCGAAACTCACCCGAGACCACTGGGACCTCAACCAAATATGTCAACATATCCCATAACATCATTCAAACTTGTTCCAACCTTTGGAATGCTCAAAACAACATCACAACACCAAATTCGCATCGGATTCAAGCCTAAGAATTTCAAAATCTTCTAAATCACTCTTTTGATAAAAACCCAACCAAACCACGTCCGAATGGCATGAAATTTTGTACACACATACAAAATGACACAACGGAACTACTGCAACTCTTGGAGTTCCATTTTGACCCCTATATCAAAATCTCATCTATCAACCGGAAAACGCCAAAATATCAACTTCGCCAATTCAAGCCTAAATATACTACGAACCTCCAAAACTCCTTTCAATCACGCTCCTAAGTCATAAATCACCTCCCGGAGCTAACCGAACCATCGTAACTCACATCCGATCCCTCTAACATATAAGTCAACATCCGATTATCTTTTCCAACTTAAGCTTCCTTAAAAGAGACTAAGTGTCTCAAACCTTACCAAAATCATTTCGGAATAACTTCAAATTTTGCACACAAGTCACATTCGATATTACGGACCTACTCCAACTTTCTGAATCGGAATCCGACCCCGATATCAAAAAGTCAACTCTCAGTCAAACTTCTCAAAAACCTTCAAATTTCTAATTTTCGCCAAAATGCGTCAAATTGTCCTACGGACATCCAAATCCAAATCCGAACATGCTCCTAAGTCCAAAACACCATACGAAACTATTGGAATCGTCAAAATTCCATTCCGGGGTCATTTGCTCAAAAGTCAAATCTCCGGTCAAACTTAAGAAATCTTTAGCCTTAGATTTCTAGATTCCGTTAAATGGCGATAATTTGAGTTAGGGACCTCCGAATTCGATTTCGGGCATATGACCATGTCCCAAATCACGATATGGAACTACCAGAATGGTCAAAACTTGAATCCGGGTTCGTTTGCTGAAAATGTTGACCGAAGTCAACTTAGTTGAGTTTTAAAGCTCTAATTCACAATTTAATCCATTTGTTTCATAAAAACCTTCCGGAAAATTATATGGACTGCGCACACAAGTCGAGGAATTATTGATACCACTTTTCAAGGTCTTAAAATACCGAGATAGTTATTTAATTTATAGGTGATATTTTGGGTCATCACATTTTTCACCTCTAAAACAAACGTTCGTCCTCGAACGTACTAAGAATTATTCTCAGGTTGCCAAATTGACGATTTTCTTTTACACAAATATTCGCGATTGATACCACATTACCGCATTCAACATAAGTCTGACAATACCATTTCAATTGAGATTATTTCCTTTATCCATATTTGTAAACTTGAAGACCAAATATCTTACACTCCAATCATTTCCAGAAAGGTCCGATTTTCACGTCAACATATGATATTAGTCTCGACTGGCTATAGCAACTCATGCCTACGCACCCATCAGATATGGGGTATTACATTCTCCCCCACTTAGGGTCGTTCGTCCTCAAATGAGAAGTAGAGTCCGTCCTCAAACACATAATGTAACTTATCTCTTTCTTTGCACATCTCAATATCCCAAATTTTTCTAACTCCCAAATTTTTCAGAAATTTCGGCAGAGTCTCCCCTGTAATTGGGCCTATCCACCTGTCAGAGTAACACCAAAACAACTCCTAACAACATGTCCACAACCCATCAAGTCACCACAAAGTATATATCAATAACACTAATCTCTGCATTACAAGCACGACATTATCACAATGATATTCATACAAGATTTCTTTTCCACCACAAGGACCTGATCCTTAGATAACATCTACCGCAGCTTGTAGCCTGGTTTAAATATTTCTTATTATATTAAAACACAAGGATCTCATTCTCAACTCTGTACCACAAGTAATATGCACATCGTGCCAAATTGGAACATTCCATTTTCTTCTTTTGAATAATTTTCCGTTTAACAAAATCACAACACATAATGATAGACATAGTTATCTCCATTGAATCTCCCAACAGGAGTATTCACATAAGCAGATTTCAGAATTACGAAGCTCACTCATAAGTGGAGCACAATAGGAGGACTTGCCTCGATACTCAAAACCGAATCAAGTTAAGAAAATTGTTGTTTTATAACAATTCAAGACCATACGTGTAATGATACTCTCTGGTGTTGCGACCTCAACCATACCATAGAAAATATATCAACGGGTTGGGTCTTCACCTTTAAGAGTCTCACCTCCACCTCTAACATCCTGACCCCGACCTCTGGCTGGTCATTTAAGTGGAGTGGTAACTGCAATGGGGCACGTAGCTTGAGTGCTTTTATAAAATATGTTTCTCCCAAGTCTAGGACAATTTTCCCATGACATGCCTAGTACTACCATATTCATAACAATCTCTTTGAGGGTTCAGCTGCCCATACTGAGTCTATACTTGATAACTGGAATAACCATTATACGAAGCTCGTGTCGGCAGTGAATTAAAAGAACTTACTGGAGCACCCCGAGTAATCAGATATATTGACTGGACCGCGGACCGGAACCTCGACAGCACCTTAATCGGCTCTCCACCTCGGCATACTCCATCACCTTATTCACTTCTGAACTACATGTGGCCTGATTCCTTTATGGCCAAGGATATGTAGGCAGCTCAAATACCAGGGTTCGGTCACATTCTCTTCCTTTCTCGTAATTTTGGTCTCCCTAAATAAGGGTCAGGTTAAAAAACCTGTCTAGTCATTCTTTGTCTAAAAACTCTTCGCGTTTCCAGTCAAAGAGGGGCAGCTGTAGACATGTGATTTTTGACCCTCCCCAAGATTTTTCATATTTTAGCGTAAATATTCAGTTTAGGTTTAGTATCACTCTCTTTACTTTATTTTATCTAAAAAAAGAAACTACAAAAATATTTTCCTTTATTCTAGCTAGTTGATATTTTGTCTAGTTAGTTTTATTATTGAAAAAATACAAAAATAGTCTTGGCATTTTATTTTCAAAAAAAATAAGAAGAATAAAAGTTCAAAAAATATTTTACATTTTAGTATATATTGAGTAGTTTAAATTTCATTAATATGGTAATTATATGTCTTCTCTAAACATTTTTATTATCTTAAATATACTAGTATCTTTATAAAGTTATTTTTAATTTATTTTTAAAATCAAAGGAAAAGAAAAATAAAAAAAAAGATTTTGATTTAGTCTTCCTACCCCAAAGTTAATTAGCCCAAATTCATGACCTAAATCCCTTCAAGCCCAAAACATTGAGCCCATACCCCATTCCCTATTTGACCTAACCTAATTCCTACCCCTATAAAAAAAACCACACACACTCATAGAAAAAAAAAGAGCAAAAACCATACAAAAGAAGAAAGAACGGCAAAAATGAAAAAAGGAAGCTTTCATGGCTCTTTGATTTTGGAAAAGAGACACACGCACATATGGATTATGAGAGAGACGACCGAAAGAATAATTTCAGCCGCTACTCCTCCTTCTGTTTTGAATGAGCAGCCGACCCCTAAGAGACCTCATCATCGTCCCTCTCAATTAGAAAGAGAACATCGGCGTGTGTGCGATTTACTGATTCTCGCCGGAATTTCAGATCCGTCTTGTTTTTATTTTTTAACTTTTCCGGCAAGTTTCGAGTTTGTCCAGTGAGGTCTTGTTCGAGGTTCCGGTTTAAAAGACAATCGTAGATTTTGCTTTCTAGTCCAATTTCAAGCGGAATCGCCGATGTTGAATTCATTTGTACAAGGTTCTTCGTATAATTACAAATCTGAAATTGCTTCACTCAAGGTCAACTTCTACTCTAAATTCTTAGTTCGTGCGTATATTTGTTTTGGTTTAATGTGCTAACCTTTATACTTGTTCATTGTTTTTATGTTTATGAGGTGAATCATCCTTAGTTTTAGATTTCTTATGAACCTGTACTGATTTTCAGTTTTGGTTTGTTAGCTTTACAGTTACAATTTAATAGTAACAATTAGGACTTTTAGATTCTATTTGTTTGTTGAGCTACATGCTAGACTAGTTGACTGAATTTAATTTATTGTAATTGAATTTGGTTTATAATTAGGGAATGAGAAGAATTAACGTTATGCTCGTATGTCAGTGTTGGATCTTGCAAAATCAAAATGGGTTGTGTGGCTTAATTTGAAGTTGGACCATTTAAGTTGCTGGTACAGGTCTTAAATCCAGATTTTTACCTCAAGAATATTTGCTTGGTCTCGAAAGCACTTGGGCCAAACAAGTTTAATCTGCCAGGCCTCATTGATTTTAGTCAATAAATTAATAGTTATCTCACTCTTCCATAATGGATAATTATCTCATAATTTCAAGAATAGAGTAGTAATTTGTAAATATCTCTAAATGAGGATAACTTGTCAATACCTTCAATTGCCATTTTTCTTGACTTCCAAAATAACTCCCTCCATAAGTCATGACTTTACAACAATCTCGAATTAGTTAAGGAAAATCATTTTTGAATATTCGTAGCTTGTTTTAAGCGCGACTTAATCTATCATCGTGATTGTTTACATGTTCGCGTGACATAATTATGATTTCTAAAAACCAAACCAAAGTATGCGTTCGCGCAACTTTGGCCAAACCTTCTTAATAATAATAAGGCATCATTAATTGTGGATACGTACGCGTGACACGATTTTGGACGCGCCAAATGAAATGAGTACACATACGCGTGACTCGTTTTTTAAAGATAATTCCATAATTAATAGTAATTGAGCAAATAAAAGCGGTTAAGGGGGTAGATGCACATAGGTTTGAAAATAAGTAATTAGACAATTTAGTAAGCCAAGTATAATCAAAGCGACCGTGCTAGAACCACAGAACTCGGGAGTACCTAACACCTTCTCCCGGGTTAACAGAATTCCTTACCCGGATTTTTGTGTTTGCGGACCGATAATAGAGTCAAACTTCCTCGATTCAGGATTTTAAACCTGTGACTTGGGACACCATAAATTATCCCAAATGGCGACTCTGGATCTTAAATAAATAATCCCGTTTCGATTGTCACTTAAATTGGAAAAACTCCGTTATATACACCCTTCCGAGGGTGCAGGTAAAAAGGAGGTGTGCCAGATACCATTTCATATATCTCGTTGCAGGCGTGCAATCCGATCCCATTTCATATATCTCGTTGCAGGCGTGCAACCCACTCCTATTTCATATATCTTGTTGTAGGCGTGCAACCCGCTCCCATTGCATATATCTTGTTGGAGGCGTGCAACCCGCTCCCATTTCATATATCTTGTTGCAGACGTGCAACCCTCTCCCATTTCATAAATTGTTCCAGCCGTGCTACTCGCTCCCATTTCATATATCTTGTTGCAGGCATGCAACCCGCTCCCATTTCATATATCTTGTTGCAGGCGTGCAACCCGCTCCCATTTCATATATTTCCGTGGCGGCGTGCCACCCGATCCCATTTACAAATCAACAACAACTACAAAGGAATCCCGGCAAGGGAACAACAGTATAACAACAACATCCTAGCAAGGAAAACAATATCGTAAACAATAACATCCCGGCAAGGGAGACAATGTCATAACAATAACAGCCCGCAAGGGAGACAATATCATAAATAATAACATCCCGGCAAGGGAACCAACAATGATAGTCAACATTTAAGTATGAATAAATCTCAACAGAGTCACTACAATTACAACACTAGACCCATGGGCATGCTTGACACTGACGTATAGATACTCGTCACCATGCATATACGTCGTACTCCACAATTAACACATAGCAAATAAGACACAACTCTCAATCCCTCAATCTAAGGTTAGACCAAACACTTACCTCGATGCCATGAACACAATTCAAGCCTAAACTTTCGCTTTACCTCTTGATTCCACCACCAATTCGCTTGTATCTAGCCACAAGTTACTTAACGATATCAATAAATGCTAAATGAATCAATTTTAATGCATGAAAATAGGTTTTATGAAGATTTTCCCAAAAAGTCAAAAATCGACCCCGGGCCAACATGGTCAAAACCTGAGGTTCGAACCAAAACCCAATTACCCATTCACCCACGAACCCAAACATATAATTTATTTTAAATTAGACATCAAATCGAGATCCAAATCCTCAAAATTTGAAAACCTAAGTTCTACCCAAAACACCTAATTTCCCCCATGAAAACCCTTGATTTTGAGTTGGAATCATATGAAAAGATGTTAAAGATTAAGGAAACGAGTTAGAAATGACTTACAATCGATTTGGAAGAGTACTTGTCTTTGAAAAATCGCCCAAAGGTGTTTAGGTTTTGAAAGGGTTTGAAAAATGAAAGATTTTCGGCTAAGTTATAAATTTGCAGGTCGCAGATGTCGCAATTGCGACCAGGGTTCGCAATTGCGAACCCTTCAAAAGACTGTTATCTTCGCATTTGCGAAGTTTATCGCACTAGCGACCACCCCATATTTCAAAGGGGTTCACATTTGCGAGGCAGACGTCGCATTTGCGACTTGGGTCTTTCGCATTTGCGACCAAATGATCGCATTAGCGATCAGGCCTGCCTAGGGCTTCTTTCGCATTTGCGAGCCAGGCTTCGCAAATGCGAAGATTGCAGACATGCAACATACCAGAAATTCCTAAGTGCAAATTTCACTCTGTGGCCTATCCAAAACTCACCCGAGCCCTCGGGCTCCAAACCAAACATGCACACCAACCTAAAAACATCATACGAACTTTCTCGTGCAATCAAATCCTCAAAATAACATCAATAACTATGATTTTACCATCAAAATCAAAGGAAATCTCATGAACTTTTCAAAGTTTCAAATTTTACAACTAAGGTTCCGAATCACGTCATTTCAAGTCCGTTTCTTATCAAATTTTACAGATTCAACTTAAATCATATATAAGACCTGTACCGGGCTCCGGAACCAAAATACAGTCCCGATACCATCAATTTCAAACATATTTTATTTTTAAAAACTCATATATTCCAGAAAATAATTTTCTTTAAAAATTCATTTCTCGGGCTTGGGACCTCGGAATTTGATTCCGGGCATACGGCCAAGTCCCATATTTTCCTACAGACCCTTCAGGACCATCAAATCACGGGTCCGGGTCTATTTACCCAAAATGTTCACTGAAGTCAACCTAAATTCATTTTAAATGCAAAATTCATCATTTTTCACATAATGTCTTTCTAGATACACGCTCCGACTACGCACGCAAGTCGAGGTGAGACAAAAAGGAGGTTTTAAGGCCTCAAAACACAAAATTAATTTCTAAAACAAGTGATGACCACATTCTCCACCTCTAAAACAACAGTTCGTCCTCGAACGGATATAAGAAGGAAGTACCTGAGTCGGAGAAAAGATGGGGATAACGGCTCTGCATATCGGACTCAGACTCCCAGGTCGATGCCTCAATAGGATGACCTCTCCACCGAACACGAACAGAAGGGAAACTCTTCGATCTCAACTAACAAACCTGCCGGTCTAGAATAGCTACCGGCGCCTCCTCATAGGATAAGTCCTTGTCCAACTGGACAATGCTGAAATCTAACACGTGGGATGGATCGACGTGATACTTCTGAAGCATGGACATATGAAACACTGGATATAATGAACCTAGGGATAAGCTTGCCCCTCTTCCCAAATCTCATCACGCCCTTCATAGGCGATACCCGAAGCAACACTCGCTCGCCGACCATGAATTCCAAATAACGAACCTTACGGTCAGCATAACTCTTTTTCTTGGACTGAGTTGTATGAAGCCTATCCTGAATGATTCTGACCTTGTCTAAGGCATACTGTACTAGATCCGTACCCAATAACCGAGCCTCTCTCGGCTTAAACCATCCAACCGATGATCGACACTGCCTACCATATAAAACCTCATAAGGAGCCATCTGGATATCGACTGGTAGCTATTGTTGTAGGCAAACTCCGCTAAAGGCAAGAACTGATCCCACGAGCCTCCAAAGTCAATGACACTTTCTCGGAGCATATCCTCCAAAATCTGAATAGTACACTCAGACTGCCCATCCGTCTGAGGATGAAATTCTGTGCTCAACTCGACCCGTGTGCCCAACTCATGCTGAACTGCTCTCCAGAAATGCGAGTTAAACTGCGTACCTCGGTCCGAAATAATAGACATGGGTACACCATGAAGACGGAAAATCTCCCAGATATAGATCTCAGCTAAGCTCTTGGAAGAATAGGAGACTGCCATAGGAATGAAATGCGCTAACTTGGTTAGCCTATCAATAATAACCCACACTACATCGAACTTCCTCTGAGTTTGTGGGAGTCCAACAACGAAGTCCATAGTGATACGCTCCCACTTCCACTCAGGAATCTCAATCTTCTAGAACAAACCAACGGGTCTCTGATGCTCGTACTTTACCTATTGACAATTCAAACGCCGAGCCACATATGCAACAATATACTTCTTCATTCTCCTCCACCAATAATGCTGCCACAAATCCTGATACATCTTAGCGACCCCCGGATGAATAGAGTACCGGGAACTGTGGGCCTCCTCTAAAATAAACTCTCGAAGCCTATCTATATTAGGCACACAAATGCAACTTTGTAGCCTCAAAACCCCATCATCTCCTAAAGGAAAACAAATGCAGAATTCACTTTCATTTCACATCTTGTTGCAGGCGGCAACCCGATCCCATTTCATATATCTCATTGCAGGCGTGCAACCCGATCCCATTTCATATATCTTATTGCAGGCATGCAACCCGATCCCATTTCATATATCTCGTTCTAGGTGTGCAACCCGATCCCATTGCATATATCTTGTTGCAGGAGTGCAACCCACTCCCATTTTATATATTTTGTTGCAGGCGTGCAACCCGCTCCCATTTCATATATCTTGTTGCAGGCATGCAACCTACTCCTATTTCATATATCTTGTTGCAGGCGTGCAACCCACTCCCATTTCATAAATCTTGTTGCAGGCGTGCAACCCGCTCCCATTTCATATATCATGTTGCAAGCTTGTAACCCGCTCCCATTTCATATATCTTGTTGCAGGCGTGCAACTCGCTCTCATTTTATATATTTCCATGGCGGCATGCCACCCGATCCCATTTACAAATCAACAACAATCATAAAAGAATCCTGACAAAGGAACAAGAGTATAACAACAACATCCTGACAAGGGAAACAATATCATAAACAATAACATCCCGGCAAGGGAGACAATGTCATAACAATAACATCCCGGCAAGGGAGACAATATCATAAACAATAACATCCCGGTAAGGGAACCAACAATGATAATTAACATTTTAAGTATGAATAAATCTCTACGGAGTCACTACAATTACAACACTAGACCCACGGGACACCGACATATAGATACTCGTCACCATGTTTATACGTCGTACTCCACAATTAACACATAGCAAATAAGACACAACTCCTAATCCCTCATGCTAAGGTTAGACCAAACACTTACCTCGATGCCGCGAACACAATTCATGCCCCAACTATTGCTTTACCTATTGATTCCACCATCACTTCACTTGTATCTAGCCACAAGTTACTTAACGATATCAATAAATTCTAAATGAATCAATTTTAATGCATGAAAATAGGTTTTATGAAGAATTCCCTAAAAAGTCAAAAATCGACCCCCGGTTCACATGGTCAAAACCTGAGGTTCGAACCAAAACCCGATTACACATTCACCCACGAACCTAAATATATTATTTGTTTTGAAATCGGGCCTCAAATTGAGGTCTAAAACCTCAAAATTTGAAAAACCTAAGTTCTACTCAAAACACTCAATTTCCCCCATGAAAACCCTTGAGTTTGAGTTGGAATCAAGTGAAAAGATATTAAAGATTAAGGAAAACAAGTTAGAAATGACTTATAATCGATTTGGAAGAGTAGTTGTCTTTGAAAAATCGCCCAAAGGTGTTTAGGTTTTGAAAGGGTTTGAAAAATGAAAGATTTTCGGCTAAGTTATGAATTTGTATGTCGCAAATATCGCAAATGCGAACCCTTCAGAAGACTGTCATCTTCACATTTGCAAAGATTTTTATCGCATTTGGGACCACCCCATATTTCTAAGGGGTTCACATTTGCGAGGCAGATGTCGCATTTGCGACTTGGGTCTTCCATATTTGAGACCAAATGATCGCATTTGCGATCAAGCCTGCCTAGGCCTTCTTTCGCATTTGCAAGCCAGGATTCAAAAATGTGAAGCTTGTAGACTTGCAACATACCAGAAATTCCTAAGTGCAAATTTCACTCTGTGGCTTATCCAAAACTCACCCGAGCCCTCAGGGCTCCAAATCAAACATGCACACCAACCTAAAAACATCATACGGACTTGCTCATGCAATCAAATCCTCAAAATAGCATCAATAACTATGAATTTACCATCAAAATCAAAGGAAATCTCATGAACTTTTCAAAGTTTCAAATTTTACAACTAAGGTTCCGAATCACGTCATTTCAAGTCCGTTTCTTACCAAATTTTACAGGCTCAACTTAATCATATATAAGACATGTACCGGTCTTCGGAACCAAAATACGGGCCCAATACCATCAATTTCAAACATACTTATATATTTTCTAGAAAATACTTTTCTTTAAAAATTCATTTCTCGGGCTTGGTACCTCGCAATTCGATTCCGGACATACGCCCAAGTCCCATATTTTCCTATGGACCCTTCGGGATCGTCAAATCACGGGTCCAGGTCTGTTTACCCAAAATATTGACTGAAGTCAACCTAAATTCATTTTAAATGCAAAATTCATCATTTTCACACATTTTCACATAATAGCTTTCTGAATACACGCCCGAAATGTGCACACAAATCGATGTAAGACAAAAAAAGAGGTTTTAAGGCCTCAGAACACGGAATTTATTTCTAAAACAAGTGATGACCTTTTAGGTCATCACAGTGTCATAACTCCAAAAAAAATAGCAGTTACACGTTTTGAGCCTTATAGGGCCGGACAGTTATTTTACTTACTATATTGAGAGAGTTCAGTCAGTATCAGCAGGTAAGCATATCTTCAGATTGTTTTTGACTTCCAGCTACTTGCAGTTACTATATTGTCAGTTCAGTTTTAGCTTTCAGTATATTACCTTATATACTCGTTACATTATTTCGTACTGACGTCCCTTTTCTGGGGCCGCTGCTTTTCATGCGTGCAGGTTTAGACATAAAGATGGGTAGGCCTCCTTATTAAGTGTTGCTCGAGTTCAGCTTGATCGGTAAGCTCCATGCCTTTCGGAGTTTCCGGGTTTAGAACCTTATGTACATCTTGTATATATATATGTATACATGTTACGAGTAGGTCGTGAAGCTATTCCGATCACAGTATATCCATTAGTAGAGGCTTGTAGATATATACTATCAATTAGTGTAATATATTGGGCTTGTAGGCCTTGTATGTATATTTGATTGGTTTGTCAGCTGTAATAATTATGATGGCCTTGTCTGCCAGCTTTATATTGATATTTAGCCAGCATTTGCAGTTGTCTTGCAATGTGGCCCATGGCCAAAGTATGAAATCACATGTTCAGAGTTCCTTAGTCGCAAGTTGGTACGCAAGGATAGGTGAGGCATCGGGTTCCGGTCTCGCTCCCAGGTTTGGAGCGTGACAAAAGTGGTATCAGAGCGTTTCTATCCTAGGGAGTCTACAAGCCATGTCTAGTAGAGTCTTGTTTATGGGTGTGTCGTGAACCACACATATAAGCAGGAGGCTACAGGGCATTTAGGATTGTCGCCCTTTCTTCTTACTCTAGATCGTGTGGTAGAGCCTAGTTGTAAGAACACAATTTCCTAAACTCGACTTTAATCATAATACAGCAATGCCTACATCTAGAAAAATGGTTGGTAATGGATTGAATGCGGTTGCGAAAGAGTTGAGTCAGAAGAACCCGGTGAGCTTTTGAAAAAGGAGCCTTAAGGAAAGAATATCTATCCACCTTTATGGTGAAAGACAATGAGAGATTCAGAAAGTAAATACAAGTTTCAACAAGTGAAGGAAGCAAGGTGAAAAAGGGTACGAGGTATCCAGCTAACGAAGATTATCCTTATTTACCATTCAGGAAGAGAGATATAAGTATTTTGAGTTACCTTCAACAGTAACAGAGGTATGTACAATTGGCCACACCGATGTAAGCTATGCTTTATGAGAGCTAACAAATATGGTTAAAGAGAAAGACATAATAGTGGGATCCGG
Organism: Nicotiana tabacum; assembly: GCF_000715075.1. Taxonomy (NCBI): domain Eukaryota; kingdom Viridiplantae; phylum Streptophyta; class Magnoliopsida; order Solanales; family Solanaceae; genus Nicotiana; species Nicotiana tabacum. Next base: position 206,502,547 of record NC_134085.1, on the reverse strand, counting down.
CTGGGGTTAGAATAACCCAAAATGATGAATGGATGGTTTGCGTTATTTGACATTTCCTAAGGATATTACAAAGGTACTAATAGACCTCCTTATGAGACACCCATGTGATGCACTCTAGAATATTACAATTGGATGTGAATACTAGCATGATCAAAAAAAATTCGAATATAGGCATTGAAAGCCTAGAAGGGATAAATATTACCTTAGTATGACTCTCGTCCCTAGTAAAAGGAGAATGTTAGCCAGTCCGAAGAGCTGGTAAATGGAGCAAGGGGAGTTAAAAGTAAAAGAATGTCTTGTCAAAGTTTCCAGAATAAAGTGATAGATAGAAATATTAGCAGGGAAGTACGAAGAGGGATAATGAAGCATTATGAGTGAGATGTGATACATGGATGGAAACAGTAGAGTACTACATAATCTATAGTCAAATGAAGAAAGAGACGAGAGGTGATGGGCCTTAAGACAACAAAAGAGTATAGTTCATACAGTCACGTCCTCATTTCGAGAAATAAGTTCGCAACTCTGATGTGATTAACAGAAGGATTACCGCAAGGTGAGTAAGGGTCATTGATGATGTGAAAGAACACCAAAGATGGAGAGGAAAAACATCTATAGACAGGTCGATGTTGCCCCAAGCCTTAGTACTCCCATAAAGGGGGAATAAGGAATGATAGAGGAAGAGTGCGATATAAATGAGAAAGGGATGAGATTGCACTTATCCAAATGTTACATATATGATATGATTCAGAACATTATGTAAGCACAACGTTAAAAAAAAGGGAGTAAGGGTTCCTGCCCGGGATATTATTGAAAGTACAAGAGGGGGTGAATTGTATATTTTTTACTCTTAATCTCTATTAGTTGACTGGTTTTTCAATTAGTCGACTAGATGCAATAACCTAACAGTTATAATAGCAGAATATAAAACATAGAAAGTAAGTGCAGGAATTAAAGACACCAAAATTTTATACTATTTCGGATTCAATGTGAATCCTAGTCCAGTCCCCTTGGGTTGCAAGGGAGTTCTCTTTAGTAAATGTGTTTCTTCGAGTACAATGGAAATGACATGATAACTCAGTTCCTATAACACTCATCTTTTTTTATACAATACCTCACCAGTGTTGTACTCTCGTTTTTTCTCTGACTTGTTACACAGTAGAACTTAGAGAACTACAATATTTGTTTGTAGTAGAATAAAGAAAGGATTTTTGGTTCGATCAAAGTATATGTGTCTACGGCTTGATGCTGAGTATAAATACTTTGGTGAAGGTCGTTTGCTGACGAGACTTGACAACCCAAGAGATTTGATCCTTGGAAAGAGATTGTTTCTTTCCAAGAATAAGATTGCTTGACGTTTCTCTTCCTTGATGAGAGGAAATTAACAGCTTTCTTTCTACAGTTGTTGATGATGAGGGTTTACTCCTTGATTGTTGGTCCTTCCAATATTAGCAGCTCCGCTAATCTTCTTACAGAATCTTCGATATTTTGACTGCTTCAATCTTCCGGATTGAATGTGTTGGCCTTGATTGATGCCTTAAGTTTAGGCTTGCTTGATTCTTTCCATCTAAATTGTCCATGATCTTTACTGATTGATTCGTAATCTTTGTTGATTGATTTCTTTCCTTAAGCATCCATATTGACTTCGACAATCTTGTAGTAGCTCCTTGATTTCTTGATCTTCTCTAATTGATTTACTGCACAGATATATTATTTGTATCATTAAAATTAGATCTAACAATCTCCCCTTTTTGATGATGACAAAATAATATTTATGTATAAACACCAGTTGACTTCCCTATGTTTTATTCCCCCTCAGTGTATGCAGTTGACAGGTTCATGACACTCTCCCTCAGTTTATGCAGTTGACTAGTCCATGGTTGGAGTCGACTCCTGCCATGGAGGATGCTACTTTTGCCACAGTCAACTATACCTGTACAGATACAACATATAATCTTCTCCCCCTTTTTGGCATCAACAAAAAGGGAACAAACCAAGAACTAAACAGAATATATAGCATTAAATAGTAGATTTATAGTCCAAAAAAATAAAGCAAGATAAAAACAGAAATTGTTCAATGGATGAGATAACAACCCAAAAACAGCACAGCAAAAAATTGTCTTAAGCAGCCACATTAACGACGCAGAAAATAGGTAAGAGTGTTGCAGATGGCCTCCTTCTATTGTTCAAAGCCAGCATTGGCTGAGATGCTCACTCCATCCAACCTGCCATGAATCTCCCTGAAAGCTTTGATAGCATTCTCCCTAACTTTGGAGCAATAACTCTTATCTTTGACACATCAGACCCTGTTTCCTTGAAAATGGCATAAATGTCACCAATAGTAGACTAAGTGGCTGTGAGGAAATTTTTGATTTCAGAGAGTTGGGTGTCAATGGCACGAAGTTTTTCACCAAGATGAAGATCACCAGGGCTGGGATGAGAGGCAGAGGGTTTAGGTTTGGGCTCTATAGGAGCATACTTTACTTCCCCTTCGTGCTTATTAACCTAGGAGCCCTTTACACTCACATATCTCATACTTGAAAAGGCTCTAGAATTGTAAGATTTTGAAATAGTGATAAAGGGATAGTTGGACATGGAAATTTGATGAGCTTCCAGAATGTGAGTGATCGTCATGCCATAGGGTAGACTGGTGGGATCTTCAGCACTTTCAATCATGAAATTAATGACCCGGGAGGATAACTTGACTTTGATTTTGGTCACAAGGCAGTATACTAATAAAGTGTCTCTTTGAGAGAAGGTTGAAAAGGAACCAATGCGGGGAAACAGAGTCGTTGCTACAATGTGAGCCAGGACTCGAGTTTCGAAACTAAGATCATTGGGACCTAACTTGTTGGGAAGGGATTTAGAGGGACACTCAGCAATACACTGCTTAGCTTGGTCAAAGGAAATTTCAAAATCATCGGGCCAGGTGTTTTTGAAAAGCATAGGAAAACCAGAACATCTACACTGAAAGAGTGAATCAAACATGGCACAATCAAGAACAATGCGCTTAACTAACACTAAGGATTCCAACCTGTCAGGTTTATTAGAGTGGAGATTAGCATAAAATATCTTTACCAGGGGTTCATAGACCTTAGGCGGAGGAATAGAGAGTAACTTAGCCCTCCCTTGATGAACAAAGAGGTTTTTGACCTTACAATTAGGGCTTCCATATCGTCAAGGTCAACTACCCTTCCATGAGCAATGGGCTTGTCCTTCAGAGCAATGAATAAATACCTATTTAGAGAATCCTAGAAATTCAGGTCAGATTCTAGAGAGCCAGAAAGATCAATCTTGGATTTCTTTGGGGTAGAGGAAACATCGGGGTCTTTCATAGGTCGTTTTCCTAGGGCTTTTTCTCCTAAGATTTGAGAGTGATCAGACAAATCTCCCTGTGAAGAAGCGAAACCCTCAGAGTGGTCGGACCCTAGGTCTACTTGTTCTGGGGGCATAAAGGGGGTTTTGCTTTGGAGCGGGTACTTTTTCTGGTAGAAGCGGAGGGATTCCTGGGTTGTTTGGCCATTGAAGGAAAGTGGTTTGATCAGAGCTTTGGAGAAGGGTTTTCTAGATGATAGGGATGAAAGTGATTGAAAGGGGTTCTCCGCCTTAAGAAGAGAACCTTCTGATGGTTGAGTACAGAAAAGGAAAAGGCGTCAGTTGAAGGGACGCGATGATTAGCTTTCCAACTTTGAACGACGAACTGGTGTGAAAGAAGAATAAAAGAGAGGGAAAAACGGAGGCGTAATTAATGCATGAGTAGAGGACAATCATTACACCTGCAAAAGTAACTATAGTACACATAGGTCCTATAGGTTATTAGTTAAGCAAGTAATGCCAAGTAATTTTCTTAAAACAAAATCTATCCTCTAATAATGGCTTAGTAAAAATATCTGCTAACTGATCAGTAGTTCCAACAAAAGATATTTCTATGTCTCCCTTAAGAATATGATCTCTAATAAAGTGATGCTTGATATCTATATATTTTGCTCTAGAATGATGCACAGAATTTTTTGAAAGACAAATAGCACTTGAATTATCACAAAAAATTTGTATAGGTTTAAAAGAAAGTTCATAGTCACCCAATTGATGGGACATCCATAGTAGTTGTGCACAATATTGTCCTATAGCAATGTATTCAGCTTCAGTGGTAGATAATGCGACCGATGCTTGTTTTTTACTGTTCCATGATATCAATGCCTTTCCAAGTAATTAACATGTACCACTTGTGCTTTTTTTTATCTTCCTTATCACCTGCAAGGTCGGCATCTAAAAAACCTTCTAGTTTAAAAAAGTTAGAGCGAGGATACCATAGTCCATGAGATACAGTCCCAATGAGATATCGAATGATTCTCTTCACTGTATCAGATGAGATTCCTTAGGAGCTGACTGAAACCTGGTACATTTACATACACTAAACATAATATCCGGTCGACTTGCCGTCAGATACAATAATGATCCAATCATTCCACGATATTTAGTTTCATCAACAGGGATTCCTTGATCATCTTTTTCAAGATTTGTTGAAGGACTCATTGGTGTGCCAATGGATTTTGCATTGCTCATGCCAAATTTTTGAATCAGTTCCTTTGTGTATTTGGTCTGACATATAAAGGTTCCTTCTTCAGATTGTTGAATTTGGAGTCCAAGGAAGAATGTTAGCTCTCCCATCATGCTCATTTCGAATTTGCTTTGCATAAGATTTAAAAATTTCTTGCACATAAGAGGGTTAGCACTACCAAATATAATATCATCAACATAAATCTGAATTATGAGATTACCTTCTGATGTTCTTTTAATAAACAAGGTAGTGTCTACTTTACCTCTTGTGAAGCCATGATCAACAAGAAAAGAACTAAGTCTATCATACCAAGCACGTGGAGCTTGCTATAGTCCATATAGTGCCTTAGTGAGCTTGTATACATGGTAGGGAAACTTTGAATCTACAAATCCAGGCAGTTGTTTCACGTATACTTCTTCCTCAATAAATCCGTTCAAAAAGGCACTTTTGACATCCATCTAAAACAACCTAAATCCTTTAAACGATGCATATGCCAGAAGAATTCGTATAGACTCCAAGCGAGCTACTGGAGCAAAGGTTTCGTCATAGTCGACTCCTTTCTGTTGTGAATATCCCAGAGCAACTAGTCTGGTTTTATTCCTTACGACCTTTCCATCCTCGTTCAATTTATTTCTAAAGACCCATTTTATTCCGATTACATAAAAAAATTTAGGTTTGGGTATCAGATTTCACACCTGATTTTTACCAAACTGATCTAACTCTTCCTGCATTGCTTGAACCCAACTTGAATCTTTTAGAGCTTCCTCTATCTTATTTGGTTCAACCTGAGATATTAATGCTAAATTTTCTTTCTTTTTGATAGCTCTCCCCTGGTTTTCATTCCTTAATTTGGATCCCCTATGATGAATTTTTGAGGATATCCAGGCTCGCTTCTCCATTCATTTGGACGTACTATATTTGTAGTCGACTCGATTGGATGATCTGGTACACTGCTGCTGATTTTATTGGTTGGCTCTATAGTAGCAGATATATCAGTTGACTCTTGAGATTTGCTTGTCTCCTGAATTTCTTGAGTTTGATCTTCATCACCTACAGTAATTCCTCTCTCGTCCAAGGGATTAATTTCATCAAATATAATATGTACAGATTTTTTCACACATAATGTGCCTTTATTATAGACTCTAAAAGATCTACTATTTAATGAGTAGCCCAGAAAAATACCTTCATCACTTCTTGGATCGAATTTTCCAAGGTTGTCCTTACCGTTATTGTGAATAAAATACTAACTTCCGAAGGGATGAAAGTAACTGATATTGAGACGATTAACTTTCCATAATTCATAGGGAGTCTTCTTCAGAATGGGCCTTGTGAACACGTGATTTTTGCCTCACGAAAACTACTCCAAAATAAATCAAAAATAAAATTAATTTCTTTTAGTGTGCAATTTTAGAATTTGTGTTGCGTTTATTAATTGTTTGTGTTTTGTACGTAAATGTTTGCTTTGTTATAATTAAACAAAATTAAAATAAAAATACATGTTGCATGCATATCTATGATTTAATTATGCATTAATTTAAATAATCACAAAAATATGCATTTGTTCTAGTTTTAATGTTTCATTATGTGATTAACGCTTTGTCTATGTGTTAAATAATTGTTAAAAGGTAATTAATATTTTTGTAAGGTTGAAATTGTTTTATAATTTTTATTAGGATTTTTTATAATTAGGGAAAAAATTAGGAAATGAAAAATAGGTTGAAAAAAATAAAAAATCGGACCTGGATTAAAATCCAGGCCCAAACCAAGTTACGCCCCCACAGCCCAATCCAAACAACCCAGGTCCGGTCCAATTTAAACTAACCAAAAAGACAGTGTTTGGTCGTATTTCATCAATGGCCGTTGGATCAAATCCATCCAACGGCTGAGATCTCATCACCCTAACCCGTGATCCTTACCCGACCCACTGCCCCGACTCAGCCCGACCCTGGCATTAAACCAAACGACATCGTTTGGTTTAATGAACGGATCCTGGCCATTCATTCTGCCTGATCTAACGGTCAGCATCAATCCACCCCGTCCCTATATAAGTCCAAACCCCTACCCCGGCCCCCTAACTAAACACCCCCCTCCTCTCATGTTCATCATCTCCGAAAGCACACCCCTAACCCTAGCCGCCCTAGCATCCCATCGCCTGAAACCCGGCGGCAACAACGCCGCCGGTCACCACCTTAACACCCCAGACTCCTCACAACCTCCTCTTCACGGATCTGGCCTTAGTTTCCTTCGAATCAGACCCCAACTCTTCGAATCTTAAATCGAAGGTTGGTCTGAAAACTGAATCCTCTCCGATGGTCTCCAAATTCACACCGTAGCTTCCCCTAACTACTTTAGCTATGGATCTAGTGTTGGTTTGGTTCGAATCCCCTCAGAACTCTTCGAATCTTCTTTTGAAGGTTCGAATCAAATATGAACTCACTCAGATTCCTTCCAAATTAACACCAAATGACCCCTAGGCTTCCCTCACCCTTGTGTCATCTTTGGTTCCCTTCAAATCAGCCCAGAAGTTTTCAAATTTAAGATCCTCGAATCTGAAAACCTAAAACATTTCCAATCTTGGAATTTTTTCAATTCAAGTGAGGGATTGAGGTTTAATCGACCTTAGTCGAAGTATTTTCAGTTGAAAATACTTCGACTAAGGTCTGTTTGATTTCAAAAGTCCGAATCCAAGTTGAGTTTGAGTCCGTATGAAATTGAAGATTCAGAGGTATTCTCCTATTTCTTTTGTTTCCTACGTATGTATAGTTGTTTGTTTTAATAACCTGTGTAATTTTTCATATTTTTGTTTATTTAATTCTATGATTCTGTCTCCTACCCGTCTACTTGATCAAAATGTGAATTGTTTCTGTTGGTTATGATTATTTACAATGTGTGTAATCGACTCGATTAAGTTCGTCGATTAGTTGTGTTATAAATCCTGTTTCTGAAAATGTTGATTGAAACAACCTGTTTTGGATGGATTATTTTGTTGTACTCAGTTGTTTCGTATTTGACAGTCAGTTGATTAATACTCGTTTGTAAATCAATAAGTCTGTCAAAATAAATGTTGTATGTATGTTGATTTCTGAACATCAAGTTTCAGGGCATTGTCAGTATATTGACAATGCTCCTGTGTTTGCTTGATTTTAGTTCAATGTTGAAGTTCAGTTTAATTTATTATGTTGAAATTCAGTGTAATGTTGTTGTGATGTTGAGTTGAATTCAAGTTTACAAAGGTTGGGTAAATACAATTGTATTAGGAGGTTAATCATAGGATTGGTTATAGCTGCTTAAACAGACTTTAAAATCTGTTTTGTATCAGATTCTGATTTTAGTTTAAAGACAGTAATAACAGTAGGATTCAGGGGCATTTCTGGGAATGAAACAGTAAAAACAGTGTGTTAGTGCTAATGTGTTCTAATGGAATGTTAGTGGCTATTACTTAATGAGATAATGGGAAGCAAAAGGATAATGGAATGCTGGAAATCAGGAAAAGTTCACTTAATGGGATTTAAAGTATTTAAAAGCAGATTTTAATGGGACTTTCTGATTTTTAAAAGAAGAAAGGGGTCCAGGCAGCACTTAAGAGAGGGGGCAGACCTGTATAAATACAGGGACAGACATTAGAGGAAGGGATCTGATTTTGAAGGCATTAGAGAATACACACAGAGATTTGAGATCAGATTTTAAGAGAGATTTTGAGAGAGATTTTAAGAGAGAAAAGATCAGTTTTAGAAAGAGATTTTGAAGAAAAGAAAGGAACTCAGATTTTTAAAAAAGAAAAGGAAAGAGAGGAAGAAAACAGAAAAAGAAATAGAAAAGAGAACATTCACACACACACACACACAATCTGAAACAAATACAAAAGCAGAAACAGAAAAATCAGAAATAGGAATCTGAAACAGATAGAGGAAAGAAACTGAAATCTGAAATGTTATTTTTCTAGAATCTGTCCGTTGTTTGTTTGTGGATATTGTTCGGTTTAAATCTGAAATTTTTCTCAAGTTTCTGTCACTGTTCATCTGGGTAAACGGGTCTTGTTCAGACTTGCTGTGTTATTGGTATATTCTGCCGGTGTTTTGTTGCTGCTATTACTGCTGAAATTTACTCCTTCTACCTTCATTTCCAGGTACATATCTTTAAAACTCATGTTGTGAAGAGCTTCAACATGACAAATAAATGAAGCTTGAATTGTAATTCTGTCTTCTATTCGTTTAAGTTCATTAGTTTAAATTTCAGTTTTGTTTCATGTTGGTTAACTAGTAGTGAGTTCGACACGATGGCTATAAGTTAATTGTCTTATTTTGAAATTCGTATAAAAGCTTTGTAATAATGTTATCCATTTCGAAATCTCATTAGTTTAGTTATATTTGAATTGTCAAAAATAGGGAACATGGCAGAAAGTTGGCCATTATTTAAACTTTATGGTATTGTTAGTTAGGTATAGCATAATATGGAAATATCGAGGAAAAATACGTTTAGTTTATTTTGTTAGTTAGTTAGTTGTTGTTTAAAGCTAGATGATGTTGGTTGCAATTTGCTATATTTTGGCATAACAATGGTTATGTTTATAATCAATAGTTGAAAGATGCATTAGTAAAATCCGCTATGTTCACAATGTCAAAATATGGCGAATAATGTTGTATGCAATATCATTTTATTAAGTCAACAGGTAGACTTGTTCTCTTTCTTAATAACAAATGGCCTAGGAATTTATACAATGCGAAAGTTAGTGTTTAGCAATAATTCACATAGATTGAGAATAAAAATTGGTTTGATTAAGTATATCTCGAATTCAATCAATAGCAATTAATCAAAATAATTAGGCCTATCAGATTAGGAACAAGCAATGTAGAGAGTGATTAGATTTATAATGTGTAACAAGTTTAAGAATGTAAAAATAACATTCGTTGCAAAAAAATGGAATAATAAGAATTCTTCAAAAAATATCATTTCCTTTCAAGAATTGATTTTTTTTAAGTTTCATACGCTATTCACCTTTTGAGTATACATATGTTGTATTTACTATATATGTTGTATTTACTCAAAATAGTGTTAATCCTATGTTTATTCTTTTCTTTAAATTTGAATAGTCTAGAGGAATATAATTCATACGCGAAAAATATAATCAGCGGTCACAATTTAATAAATTGTGAATTCTTTTCAAAGAATTTAAGGGCACCTTAAATGTGAATTTCTAAGGATTTTCACATAAAAATGTATAGATATAATAAACAATTTGTGGAAAATCCATAATACCATTACGAATATTTTGCGCGATTAGGGATACGTTCGCGTAACCTGATTATATTTTTAAAAGCAAATTCGGATTATGCGTTCGCGCAACTTCGAGCGAATATTTAATAAAAGGGATTTCTCCAAGGATGTTAAAATAATTTCATATAACCCGAGATGTGCAGTTCACTGTTTAACCATACAAGGGCGACGGTGTTCTTAATTTTATTTCTAACTTCGAACGTATGATTTTTTTTTTAATAAAAATATATAAAAAAAATATTATCAACCTTTTGTGTACACGTATGCGTGGCACGATTCTCTGTAATTATAAAAGGTATATAATACGAATATACGTACGCGTAATTCGTTTATATAATTGTAAACAATAAACAGAAGCGGTAACAAAATCCTGCAATAAAAATGTAAAATCGAGATAAGCCAAGAATAAAAACAGTTAAGCGACCGTGCTAGAACCACGGAATTCGGAAATGCCTAACACCTTCTTCCGGATTAACAGAATTCCTTACTCAGGATTTCTGGTTCGCAGAATAACAAACAGAGTCATATTCTCCTCGATTCAGGGATTAAAGCTGGTGACTTGGGACGCCTTAAAATTCCCAGGTGGCGACTCTGAAACAAATAAACAAATCCCGTTTCGACTGTCCTTCAATTGGAGAAAACTCCCTAAGCGCCCCGCTGGTGCGGAAAAAGGAGGTGCGACAGCTCTGGCGACTCTGCTGGGGACCGAACCCAGAACCACTGGTTCAGGGTTTAAAGAAGTCGAGCTTAAAATAACTGCGATAATTGGCTTTATTTACTATATGATTTTCAACTGTTTATATGCTTAATATGCTAAATGTTGCTTTTTACCACTTTAATATTATTTGAATTGTGAATATATACAACTGCTACGAAACCCCCTTCTTTCTGATTCTTCTGAATTTATGGTGTACACGTGCGCGTGGCCCACCTTTCTGTTAAAGTCATACCAAATAAGACGGAGTTGGGACTAGTAACTAGGCCGGGTAGACTTTCGTGCTCCCGGTACGTTGCCCCCACTTCGGTTCAAACTGTCCGTTTGGGTAAGCCAGGTTTAGAACAATATGCCTCAGGTTTTACCTAGAATAACTCAGCCATGTACCGGATCCCTAGTAGGAACGTCTATTTGCATCATGTACATCTGACCTTGGAGACTCAACACAGGGGTTGGGTCTATCTAGGACAGGTGAACCCCAAATAAAAAGACCATCCTGATGCATCCTACTTGCTACCTGTGCATTCATTTGCTTCGAACATGCTTGTTGACCAGCTTAATTGAAATCATTGTGAGAACCGAGGAATAAAATGGGTTGTTTTAAGAAATTCCCAAAAAATAGTTTTAAATCTTGAAAAAAAAAGGTGTTTAATAAATAAATAAATAAAAATTTGAAAATGATTTTTTTAGTGTATATTTTCAAAATGAGTCTTGACTTTATTAAAATTAAATTTCAGATACAAAATGAGCACCACACAAAACCCCCCATCCACGAATACAGAAGAGTTTCTATTTCAGCTTCAAATGTGGTGGTATGAATTAGGCGAAGATGGTCAAAAATGGGTCATCAAGCATTTGGGAAATCTCACGGATATTATGAAAGTTAAACCCCGTGATGATCTGATTGCGGCGTTAGTAACTTTTTGGGACCCTGCTCACAATGTCTTTCATTTCTCTGATTTCGAGCTTACTCCTACATTAGAGGAGATAGCTGGATATGCTGGTTTTGACGGAAGTCTAAGAAATCAGAGCCTGATATTCACAAAGGCTCCCTCAGTACATCGATTCTTCGGTCTTCTGAACATCAGTAATCAAATCAGGAAAAGCAATGTCATCAACGGATGTTGCTCTTTCAACTTCTTATATTCAAGGTTCGGAAAGCCAGCTGGATTTGAAATTCATGAGAAAGACCTTACTAACAAGCAAAACAAAGACACTTCGCAGATTCACCGTCGCTTTGCCTTCATGGTGGCTTTTCTAGGAATCATGATTTTCCCAAACAAAGAGCGAACAATTGATATTCGCACCGCAAAAGTTGTGCAAATCCTCACCACCAAGGAAAATCACACCCTTGTCCCCATCATTCTCTCAGACATTTATCGGGCGTTGACTTTATGTAAATCAGGAGCGAAAGTCTTCGAAGGATGCAAAATTTTGTTGCAAATGTGGGTGATTGAACATCTCCAACAACAGCCCAAGATCATACAGTATGGGCCCAACAATGATAATTGCATCGAGAGCTATGAGGAAAGAATAAAAGATTATAAGTTTCCAGAGGGGATAGAAGCATGGGTATCTCATCTAAGGGCTTTAACGACAAATCAAATTGAGTGGACTTTGGGATGGCTCCCGATGAGGGAAGTGAGACACATATCAACCTCAAATAGTTATTTGCTACTATTGGGATTGAGAAGCATCCAGCCATATGCACCCCTAAGAGTCCTAAGGCAACTAGGGAGATACCAAGTAGTTCCTGATGATGAAGATTTGAGTATGCAAGTAATCGAATTACACCCAGAAGCCACTATTCCCGAGGCTCTAATTCAGCAGATGTGGAATGGATGTCGATACTTGAAAAGTGATACTCAAGTCCCAGACACTACAAAGGGTGAGATAAATCCTGGATATGCAAGGTGGTTTGAGAAACGGTCTCGCGTGGATGATGTACCAGAACCTGAGCTAAGAAGGCCAACAAAAAGACCCCACATTCAAAGCTTTAATGATAAAATCCAAGAGCGGTTGATCTGGGGAGAAAAGGAAAAAGGGTACAAAGCAACTATCCATGCCCTAAAGGAAAATCTGAGGAGCCTCAGTCTGGAGAAAGATTTGCAAGCACAAGAAGCCGAAGGCGAGAAGAAGAGTCTAGCTTGTGAGAATGAAAATCTTCATGCTCGATTTCAAAAAATGAAAAAAGCTTCTGAAACACCAATGAGGAGTTGGAAGGATCAAAAAACCATCGCCAATCTTTTTGAAAGAATGCAAGATTATGATTCCATTCTTGCTACAAACGAAAAGGCGTTGAGCTAAGCAAAAGAAAGAATCCAACAATTAAACGAAGAAGCCAGATCTAATAAGGAACGCCAAGTAAGGCAATCCGAAGAAGACAGGGCACAATTCAAGAAGGAAAAAGACCATTGGATATGATCAGAAGACCAACTTCATGCACAACTAGAAGAGGCAAGAAGATACAACAAAGAGCATCAACAAGCAGACATCGACAGAGAAAGAGCGCAGGCAAGATTAGAGCAGGCCAGACTCTGAGCTCTATTAGAGTCAACTCTAGATCATGAAGACCGTGTCAGAGATATAGCTACCACTCGCCAGCAGCAATTGCAGAACCAAGACCAACGTCTTCAAGATTTCAGGGCACAAATCCACGACTTGGCGGTCTACACCTCTCAAAGTTATGTAAATTGCCAAGGAATGGATTATGAAAGGTTTACAGAGCATGCACCCACTTTTTCCCGTCATCTAGAAATGGAGTTGGAAAGGATGTATCGTACGCTGGGAGGTCATCCAGGTCAAGCCCCACATTGAGCAGATAATCCAATGATTGATAACAAAAGTGAAAAGTGGGGCATATTGTGAGATGTTAAGAGTTGTATCTTTTATTTTGATTTAAGTGTGTATGTTTCAAACCATTTTCTTATAAGGTTTTTCAAATGTAATGTCTGTTCCATCTTTGTATAATAAAAGTGTTTGCCTTAAGGTCCGAACTACGCAAGGTCTGATTCATGCGGGGGCATGATACGTAGGCAATCTCTATAAGATTCGACCACAATAAAGAATATAATAAATAAAATAAAAGTGAGTAAAAATTTCAAGAAAGCTAGGACGACACAAGCAGCCGAGCAAATGCATAATAGAAAGGGGTTATTTGTCTAGGAGCATTGCATCTCAACGTGTAATTATATATGTGTTAAACTCTCAAAACTAACAAGTTTGCTCATTTCCAGAATTCAAGCAGTTAGTTTCTCTAAAGAGTATACTGGCATATTATCATTATCACACGAGATCAAAAGGACCAATACCCGAAAGTATGTCTATCCCAGATGTTGACACAGGTATTGAGCTAGAGGAGATGGATGTCGGGAAAATGAAAGAAGAGATGTTTAAACTCAAGCAGCAAATGGCTGAGATGTACCAAGCCTGGTCTACAGGGCAGTTACCCCCATCTTACCCAACCAACCCTGCTCCATCAATGACCCAAACTCAGGATAATATTACCACTGAATTATCCCCAAATTTCCCCATTTACCAACATTTCCGAGGAACCACCTCTCAGACACCGCAGTCTCCACCTCCTAAACCAGTTCCATACTTTCCTCCACCTGTAACTCCTGTCTTTGTGGCACCTCCCACAACTACACTCCACAAATCTCCTAGTGAGCCTACATTCCAGGCCTAGGACAACCAATATTACCCCTCGGAGCCCACCCTCAAAGCCTCCGAAATCCATTCAACTACTCCTCGTTTTGACCTCCCAACCGAAACTGACAAACCAGCCAAAAATGCTGAACAAGAAGAGATGTTCAGGAAGGTCAAAAGTCTAGAACAATCGTTCCGAGACATGCGAGGTCTAGGTGGGCAGGTCAGTGTAGCATACAAGGATTTGTGCTTGTTCCCAAATGTACAATTACCAGTTGGCTTCAAGATGCCTAAATTTGACCTATACAATGGGCACGGCGACCCAGTAGCCCACTTAAGGGGTTTCTGCAGCAAGATGCGAGGAGCTGGGGGAAAAGACGAATTATTGATGGCTTACTTCAGTCAAAGTTTAAGCGGATCAGCTTTGGAGTGGTATACACGCCAGGACCATGGGAGATGGTACACCTGGGATGACCTGGCACAGGCATTCGCATACCATTTCCAATACAATCTGGAAATCATCCTAGATCGACTATCTTTGACAAAATTTGAGAAGAAACACAATGAAAGTTTCAGAGAGTATGGCTTCCGATGGAGAGAACAGGCAGCAAGAGTGGATCCTCCTATGAAGGAGAGTGAAATGGTAGACTACTTCCTCCAAGCCTTGGAACCAACTTATTATGCCCATTTGGTTTCAGCGGTAGGGAAATCATTCAACGAAGTAGTGAAGATGGGAGATATGGTAGAAGAAGGCCTCAAGACAAATAAAATTATGAGCTATTCAGCAATTAAGGAAACTACTCAAGCTATTCAAGGCGGGGTAGGAGGAATCGGAAGAAAGAAGAAAGAGGAAGCAGCGGTAGTTGATTCAGGAATTTGGTTGGGACCCAGAGGTTCACCGCCTTACTATAATCAACAACGACCTCGCCAATCAACTTACCACCACAATTCATCCCAACACTACTATCACCCTTCAGAGTCTCATTTTTTCATTAACCACGCACAAGCATACAATCAGCCACCTATTCACGCTAATTGGCGCGCTCCTGCCATACCAAGTACTTACCCACGAGCCTATCCCGGACCGGGTTTCAGGCCTAGGCCAGCATTCAGGGGAGAAAGGGAACAGAAAAAGAAGACCTACACTCCATTGGGGGAGTCTTACACCAGTCTGTTCCACAGGCTGAGACAGCTGGACATGCTAAGACCAATACAATCCAAGCTACCCAATCCTCCTCCAAAGAATTTGGACTACACCATTAGCTGTGAGTATTGTTCCGGTACACCAGGCCATGATACGGAAAAATGCTGGCATTTGAAAAATGCAATACAAGAGCTGATTGATACTAATAAAATCGAGGTTCAAACCCCCGAAGCTCCCAATATCAACAGAAATCCAATGCCAGCCCATCAGGAGGCCAATATGATAGAAATCGTACAAGCTGATGGGGAGACAAAGAAGCCGTCACAAACTGTCATGATAATCAGGTCTCATGAAGCCAAGCTAGATAAGCAGTTAACAGAGGAGAAGCCGGTACCTAAGCAGAACAGAAATGGTGATGAACCATCTGTGGTAGTCGAAAAGGGGTCTCCGACCAAAGTTGACACAAAGCAAGAAAGGCCGAAAGTGGTAGTACCAGGGGTTGCCAACAAACCCATTGTATTCGTGGAAGGAGCCCGTACAGATCGGGTTATTATCACACCTGTAACCCAGCTACCACTGATCAACAACAAGGCCATTCCATGGAACTATGAACGGGTGACTGTAATGTACAAGGGAAAAGAAGTCAAGGAAGAAGTGTGTGAGGTGCAAGGCTTGACTCGTTCGGGAAGATGTTTTACTCCCAAAGAGTTAAAAAAACTAAAAATAATCCAACACCAATAAAGAGAGTTGTGACGGAAGAAGAAGCGGAAGAGTTTTTAAGAAAAATGAAACTCCATGACTATTCTATTATGGATCAACTGAAGAAGACGCCCGCTCAAATTTCATTGTTGTCATTACTGATCCATTCAGAGGAGCACCGTCTGGCTTTGATGAAAATCCTGAATGAGGCTCATGTTCCTGAAAAAATCTCTGTAAATCATTTGGGAAAAATAGCCAACAGAATCTTTGAGGCAAACAGAATTACATTTTCTGATGATGAATTGCCTGTGGAAGGTACCAAGCACAACAGAGCTCTTTACCTCACCGTAAAATGTGAAAACTCCGTAGTAACTCGGGTATTGGTTGACAACGGGTCAAGTGCAAACATCTGCCCTCTCTCTACTTTAAGCAAATTGAAAATCAAAGAGGAGAGGATCCAGAAGAATAGTATTTGCGTACGGGGGTTTGACGGTGGAAGCAGAGATTCATGTGGCGACATAGTGTTGGAACTGACAATAGGGCCAGTTGAATTCACAATGGAATTTCAAGTGTTGGACATAACTGTTTCTTATAACTTGTTGTTGGGTCGACCATGGATCCATGCTGCTAAAGCAGTCCCGTCAACACTACACCAGGCGGTCAAGTTTGAATGAGATCATCAAGAAATAGTTGTGCATGGGGAAGAAAGTTTAAATGCTCACAGCAGTGCCATTGTACCGGTCGAGGGAGTAGAAAATGACTAGGGACCATGGGTATACCAAGTGTCTGATACAGTGTCGGTAGAGAAAATTCCAGAGGGGAAGTACCTTCCGAATCCAAAGATAACCTCTGCATCAGTCATGGTAGCCTATGAAATGTTAAAAAATGGTTTTATACCCGGCAAAGGTCTGGGCTCATCTTTGCAAGGAATTATACAATCAGTATCTCTCCCCGAGAACTGGGGAGCATTTAGTTTGGGATTTATACCCACTATCACCGATGTGAAAAAGGCCAGAAAGCTGAAACACAAGGCATGGGTTCTTCCAAAATCAGTCCCACATCTGTCAAAGTCTTTTGTCAAGACCAGTGCTAAAAGTCGCCCGATAACAACAATTCCTAAATCCCGGGTCAATCCTGAGGAGGAATTAATTGAAAGATTCAAGAAATTGTTTAATGATGTGAATATGTTGGAAAGCGGGGAAGGGTGTAGCAACGCAGAAGTTTAATTCGTTGGGCCAGAAACAAAGCTTAATAATTGGAAAGCCACTCCTCTCCCCATTCGAAAGGAGTCTTGGTAGTTTATTTTGATTTTCTTTCAGTTTGTTTGGGTTACCTCAGGGTTGTAATCCCAATGCTTATCTTACAGTTTGTTTGAAGTGTGCAAACCTTGTTATCTTTCATCATCCAATAAAATACAGTTTCCTTTTTCATTATCATTCCTGATAGTTTTCTTTTTCCATTTCTTCTTTTTTCTGTACAGTTCTTTTTACGCTGGCTCTAGTGATATGGCATGCATGAGGAATCCTCAGCCCAGTCTTAAAAATCAATCTGGTTCCGAAATATTAATTCAAGAAATATATTGTGATTATGAATCAAAATATGATGAAGATGAGGTTTTTGAAGAGATTAGTAAAGAGTTAATTCACTTTGAGGAAAAAACCAAACCTAACTTGAGTAATACCGAGGACATCAATATAGGGGACACGAGTAATATCCGGGAAACTAAAATAAGTGTCCATCTCGAACCAAAGATCCGAGAAGAGTTAATTAAAGCACTTATAGAATTCAAAGATGTTTTTGCATGGTCATATGACGACATGCCGGGCCTGAGCACTGATTTAGTGGTTCACAAATTGCCCACCGATCCAACGGTGCTTCCTGTCAAGCAGAGGCTGAGAAAATTCAAGCCTGATATGAGTGTGAGAATTAAGGAAGAAATCACCAAACAGTTGGAAGCAAAGATCATTCGAGTCACTCGATATCCTGTTTGGTTAGCTAATATCGTTCCTGTCCAAAGAAATATGGCAAAATTAGAGTATGCGTCGACTACCGCAATCTCAACAAAGCAAGTCCGAAGGATAATTTCCCATTACCCAATATCCATATTTTGATCGATAATTGTGCCAAGCATGATATAGGATCTTTCATGGATTGTTATGCCGGGTATCATCAAATTCTAATGGATGAAGAGGATGCAGAAAAGACGGCATTCATCACACCATGGGGAACTTATTGCTACCGGGTAATGCCATTCGGTTTGAAGAACGCCGGAGCAACCTACATGAGAGCAATGACCACAGTGTTTCATGATATGATACACAAGGAGATTGAGGTATACGTGGACGATGTGATCATAAAATCAAAGCATCAGGCCGACCACGTTGGGGATTTGAGGAAATTCTTCTTAAGACTTCGCAGGTACAACCTCAAGCTTAACCCTGCCAAATGCGCATTTGGAGTTCCATCTGGAAAGTTGCTGGGATTCATAGTCAGTCGGCGAGGCATCGAGCTAGACCCATCAAAAATCAAAGCCATCCAAGAATTGCCACCTCCAAGGAACAAAACTGAAGTAATGAGTTTGTTGGGAAGGTTGAATTACATCAGCAGGTTTATTGCTCAGCGTACGACAACCTGTGAGCCTATTTTCAAATTGTTGAAAAAATATGCTGCGGTCAAATGGACCGATGAGTGTCAGGAGGCGTTTGATAAGATAAAAGGATACCTGTCAAACCCACCCGTGTTAGTCCCACCGGAGCCAGGAAGACCTCTAATTCTTTACTTAACGGTCTTGGAAAATTCATTTGGTTGTGTATTGGGGCAACATGACCTCACCGGCAGAAAAGAGCAGGCCATCTACTACCTTAGCAAGAAATTCACAGCTTATGAGGTTAAGTATACTCATCTGGAAAAGACATGTTGCGCCCTAACGTGGGTAGCTCAGAAGTTGAAACACTATTTGTCGTCCTACACTACTTACCTCATTTCTCGTCTGGATCCATTGAAATATATTTTCCAAAAGCCTATGCCAACATGTAGACTTGCAAAGTGGCAGATATTGCTCACAGAATTTGACATCATCTATGTGACTCGGACTGCAATGAAAGCCCAAGCACTGGCCGATCATTTAGCCGAA
Organism: Nicotiana tabacum; assembly: GCF_000715075.1. Classification (NCBI taxonomy): domain Eukaryota; kingdom Viridiplantae; phylum Streptophyta; class Magnoliopsida; order Solanales; family Solanaceae; genus Nicotiana; species Nicotiana tabacum. The sequence goes on along the minus strand of NC_134085.1, from coordinate 206,483,379 downwards.
AACCCGGTCGATGAGGAATACGAGCCGTTGAAAACCTATTTTCCTGATGAAGAAATAATGCATATCGACGAGGTGGAGCGAAATTGAAAAACCTGGTTGGAAACTTTTCTTCGATGGGGCTGCTAACATGAAAGGAGTCGGGATAGGAGCTGTAATCATCTCTGAAACAGGGCATCACTATCCTGTTACGGCTCAACTGCGATTTTATTGCACCAATAATATGGCTGAATATGAAGCTTGTATTATGGGGTTAAGGCTAGCCGCAGACATGGGTATCCAAGAAATCTTAGTCATGGGAGATTCGGATCTTCTGGTACATCAAATTCAAGGAGAATGGGAAACCCGAGACTTGAAGCTCATACCCTACCGACAATGTCTACATGATCTTTGTCAGCGGTTTCGATCAGTGGAGTTCCGGCATATTCCAAGGATCCATAATGAGGTCGCCGATGCATTGGCTACCTTGGCATCAATGTTGCACCATCCAGACAAAGCTTATGTGGACCCATTACATATTCAAGTCCACAATCAACACGCTTATTGCAATATGGTTGAAGAAGAATTTGATGGTGAACTATGGTTCCACGACATCAAGGAGTATATCAGGATGGGGATATATCCCGCACAAGCCACAGGAGATCAAAAGAGGACCATTAGGCGATTGGCAAATGGATTCTTCTTAAGCGGAGGAGTTTTGTATAAAAGAACACCAGACCTTGGATTATTAAGATGCATAGATGCCAGACAAGCTACAGTTGTCATGTCTGAAGTACATTCAGGAGTTTGCGGACCCCACATGAGCGGATATGTGTTGGCAAAGAAAATCCTCCGAGCTGGTTACTATTGGCTTACCATGGAGCGAGATTGTATCAGTTTTGTGCGCAAGTGTCATCAATGCCAGATACACGGAGATTTGATTCATTCTCCACCATCCGAGTTGCACACAATGTCGGCACCATGGCCCTTCGTTGCCTGGGGCATGGATGTGATTGGACCAATTGAGCCGGCAGCATCCAATGGGCACAGGTTCATTCTGGTAGCCATTGATTATTTTACCAAATGGGTTGAGGCCAAGACATTCAAATCAGTGACCAAGAAAGCTGTGGTCGATTTTGTCTACTCAAATATCATATGTCGATTTGGAATCCCAAAAGTGATCATCACAGATAACGGTGCTAATCTTAACAGTAAATTAATGAAGGAAGTATGTCAACAATTTAAGATTACACATCGCAACCCTACCCCATATCGGCCCAAGGCGAATGGAGCAGTCGAGGCAGCCAACAAAAACATAAAGAAGATACTTCGGAAAATGGTAGAAGGTTCAAGACAATGGCATGAAAAACTACCATTTGCATTATTAGGATATTGCACTACTGTTCACACTTCAGTAGGAGCAACTCCTTATTTGTTGGTATATGGCAATGAAGCAGTAATTCCTGCAGAAGTTGAGATTCCTTCCCTTCGGATCATCGCCGAAGCAAAGATTGATAATGATGAATGGGTCAAAACCCATCTGGAACAGTTAAACTTGATTGATGAAAAACGATTGGCCGCAGTTTGTCAGGGCCAATTGTATCAAAGAAGAATAGCAAGAGCATACAATAAAAAAGTGCGTCCACGGAAGTTTGAAGTGGGTCAGCATGTACTGAAACGTATTCTTCCACATCAGGTTGAGGCAAAAGGCAAATTTGCCCCGAATTGGCAAGTACCATTCATTGTGACCAGAGTATTATCGAATGGTGCACTATGCTTAACAGATATTGAAGGCAAATGCATAGACATGCCGATCAATTCTGACGCGGTAAAAAGATATTATGCATAACTTTTGAATGTTTGTATTTAGCATTATTTCGAAGATTGGAATGACAAAGGCAATTTATTCTGTTATCCAAACACTATACCCTTTGCTTTCCCTTTTTGAGTCATATTTGTTTCTTTCTTACCCTCTCTTGGAATCAATGAAAATCAAATATGAAATAATAATAAAAAATCACTATTATTTTGTGAACTATGTTTGACCTGATTCCTCAAAGAAGGATACGTAGGCGCCTCACGGCTCGGTCATAGGGTGCACAATATACATAATGTGCACAAAAAGAAACATCAAGAGACCCCAATCAAGAAACTGGGGCAAGAATTGTATTAGAAATAAGAAAAAGATTCCAAGAGTTGTAATTTTAAACCCATACCAAAACTGTTTAGCTTTTGATACCTTTCCATTTCCAACCACATACCAAAAAGACCTTTCGATCAATCTTAGAAAAATGCTGAGTCAAGCAAATGAAGATGGTTCATAACACTTTGGTACAAACAAGAAAAGAAAGTAAAAATGAGAGAGTCTTATAGGTGAAAACCCACACGGGCACCATAAGATGACAGAAGTTGAGAGAAAGTAAAATGAGAGAGTCTTATTGGTGAAAACCTTCGCAGGCACCATAAGGCGAAAAGGAAGTAAGAAATGAACAAATAAGGAAGGTTTGTCGGTGAAAACTCTTTGAGATATTGCAAGTCAAACAGGTCTGTAAAATGAAAAATGAAGTTGGGTTATGGAAATTTTGGGGAAAACAAAAATGAGACAATTGAAAGGAGATTGATTAAAAGACTAGGTTGATTAATCCAAATTGCATGCCATGATCATTGGCGCCAGTGACTCCAATCAGATAAGTCCTTTATTCCTTTTCCAACAATCATCCAAATTTGGATTTTTCTTTTCATTCTAGATTGTCGAAATCATCATGTTTTTGTCATTAATAATCTTATTCTTCTAAAGCTTTTGAGATGAGTTTTGTTCCAAACAAATAAGAAAGAATGTCAAGGTATACTACCAAGGTTCAAGGTTGCATAGGACAAAAATACGGCCATGATGGGCAAGAGGTAATAAAAAATAATAAGATATAGGTGTAAGAAAAATGGAATCAAAAGCGGATCAGCAATGTTAGGAGAACATATGATTACGGTTAAAAGGGTTTGAAGGAAAACATACAGAGGGGAATCCTATAGTTAAGGATCAATTACAAGGACAAATAGTCTTTTCAACCATTTCAAGGCAACAAAACAAGACAGAGAAGCCCTACCGTCGGCAAGAATGCCCATGTTAACCATCCTGTTTTAAAACTAACAAAGTTTTCTTTGATTTGAAAACAGGGGCAAAAACAACATTTGTGTCAGAAAAACCCGATGAGAAGTTAAGAAGAAGTCAGGCGCCCACCTGGAGAATGAGGATGAAGAAGTTAAGAAGAAGTCAGGCGTCCACCTGGAGAATGAGGATGAAGAAGTTAAGAAGAAGTCAGGCGTCCACCTGGAGAATGAGGATGAAAAATTTAAGAAGAAGTCAGGCGTCCACCTGGAGAATGAGGATGAAAAATTTAAGAAGAAGTCAGGCGTCCACCTGGAGAATGAGGATGAAGAATTAAAGAAGAAGTCAGGCGTCCACCTGGAGAATGAGGATGAAGAATTGAAGAAATCAGGCGTCCACCTGGAGAATGAGGATGAAGAATTAAGAAGAAGTCAGGCGTCCACCTGGAGAATGAGGATGAAGAATTAAAGAAGAAGTCAGGCGTCCACCTGGAGAATGAGGATGAAGAATTGAAGAAGTCAGGCGTCCACCTGGAGAATGAGGATGAAAAATTTAAGAAGAAGTCAGGCGTCTACCTGGAGAATGAGGATGAAAAATTTAAGAAGAAGTCAGGCGTCCACCTGGAGAATGAGGATGAAGAAGTTAAGAAGAAGTCAGGCGTCCACCTGGAGAATGAGGATGAAGAAGTTAAGAAGAAGTCAGGCGTCTACCTGGAGAATGAGGATGAAAAATTTAAGAAGAAGTCAGGCGTCCACCTGGAGAATGAGGATGAAGAATTAAAGAAGAAGACAGGCGTCCACCTGGAGAATGAGGATGAAAAATTTAAGAAGAAGTCAGGCGTCCACCTGGAGAATGAGGATGAAGAATTAAAGAAGAAGTCAGGCGTCCACCTGGAGAATGAGGATGAAGAATTGAAGAAATCAGGCGTCCACCTGGAGAATGAGGATGAAGAATTAAGAAGAAGTCAGGCGTCCACCTGGAGAATGAGGATGAAGAATTAAAGAAGAAGTCAGGCGTCCACCTGGAGAATGAGGATGAAGAATTGAAGAAATCAGGCGTCCACCTGGAGATTGAGGAAGAAGAATTAAAGAAGAAGTCAGGCGTCCACCTGGAGAATGAGGATGAAGAAATTAAGAAGAAGTCAGGCGTCCACCTGGAGAATGAGGATGAAGAATTAAAGAAGAAGACAGGCGTCCACCTGGAGAATGAGGATGAAAAATTTAAGAAGAAGTCAGGCGTCCACCTGGAGAATGAGGATGAAGAATTAAAGAAGAAGTCAGGCGTCCACCTGGAGAATGAGGATGAAGAATTGAAGAAATCAGGCGTCCACCTGGAGAATGAGGATGAAGAATTAAAGAAGAAGTCAGGCGTCCACCTGGAGAATGAGGATGAAGAATTAAGAAGAAGTCAGGCGTCCACCTGGAGAATGAGGATGAAGAATTTGAGAAGAAAGTCAGGCGCCCCCTGGAGAACAAGGGAATATAATCGAAATATTGAAATCAAAAGCCCGCTCATATGAGAAAGGAGCACACATAGAGTCAATAAAGCAGAGGAGTCCAACAAAGTCCCAGCAGGAAACAACAACAGTCCCAAACAGAGAAAGAAAATATGGGAGACAATGAAAGGGAATGCGGAATAAGCCAAATGCCCAAGAGTCACCAAGATATCAAGACAACAAGAAACGCAAGGGCATGATCTAGATAAGATTTTATAATTCATGTATCATAGTCTAGTTTAGCTTTTTGTATTACCTTTGAAGCAAGGTGTAATAAGGAGGTCAGCAAGCAGTAAAAGCAGCACGAAACAGCAGTAGCATCACAGTCCCATGGTAGTCCCAGCTACCCAAAACTTCCCGAACTATATTGACCTGATTCCTTTATAGCCAAGGATATGTAGGAAACCTTTGAAGCAGAGGTTCGGTCAAATCTTTCAAAAAATGCTTCCCACGGAGTATTTGAACGGGCAAAAATCGCTTGTATTTGCTCACTTTATCTTTGCACGAAAAACTCTTCGAGTTTCCGCACAAAGAGGGGCAGCTGTGAGCACGTGATTTTTGCCTCACGAAAACTACTCCAAAATAAATCAAAAATAAAATTAATTTCTTTTAGTGTGCAATTTTAGAATTTGTGTTGCGTTTATTAATTGTTTGTGTTTTGTACGTAAATATTTGCTTTGTTATAATTAAACAAAATTAAAATAAAAATACATGTTGCATGCATATCTATGATTTAATTATGCATTAATTTAAATAATCACAAAAATATGCATTTGTTCTAGTTTTAATGTTTCATTATGTGATTAACGCTTTGTCTATGTGTTAAATAATTGTTAAAAGGTAATTAATATTTTTGTAAGGTTGAAATTGTTTTATAATTTTTATTAGGATTTTTTATAATTAGGGATAAATTTAGGAAATGAAAAATAGGTTGAAAAAAATAAAAAATCGGACCTGGATTAAAATCCAGGCCCAAACCAAGTTACCCCCCCACAGCCCAATCCAAACAACCCAGGTCCGGTCCAATTTAAACGAACCAAAACGACAGCTTTTGGTCGTATTTCATCAATGGCCGTTGGATCAAATCCATCCAACGGCTGAGATCTCATCACCCTAACCCGTGATCCTTACCCGACCCACTGCCCCGACTCAGCCCGACCCTGGCATTAAGCCAAACGACATCGTTTGGTTTAATGAACGGATCCTGGCCATTCATTCTGCCTGATCTAACGGTCAGCATCAATCCACCCCGTCCCTATATAAGTCCAAACCCCTACCCCGACCCCCTAACTAAACACCCCCCTCCTCTCCTGTTCATCATCGTCCTCAAACACACCCCTAACCCTAGCCGCCCTAGCATCCCATCGCCTGAAACCCGGCGGCAACAACGCCGCCGGTCACCACCTTAACACCCCAGACTCCTCACAACCTCCTCTTCACGGATCTGGCCTTAGTTTTCTTCGAATCAGACCCCAACTCTTCGAATCTTAAATTGAAGGTTGGTCTGAAAACTAAACCCTCTGATGGTCTCCAAATTCACACAGTAGCTTCCCCTAACTACCCTAGCTATGGATCTAGTGTTGGTTTGGTTCAAATCCCCTCAGAACTCTTCGAATCTTCTTTTGAAGGTTCGAATCAAATATGAACTCACTCAGATTCCTTCCAAATTAACACCAAATGACCCCTAGGCTTCCCTCACCCTTGTGTCATCTTTGGTTCCCTTCAAATCTGCCCAGAAGTTTTCAAATTTAAGATCCTCGAATCTGAAAACCTAAAAAATTTCCAATCTTGGAATTTTTTCAATTCAAGCGAGGGATTGAGGTTTAATCGACCTTAGTCGAAGTATTTTCAGTTGAAAATACTTCGACTAAGGTCTGTTTGATTTCAAAAGTCCGAATCCAAGTTGAGTTTGAGTCCGTATGAAATTGAAGATTCAGAGGTATTCTCTTATTTCGTTTGTTTCCTACGTATGTATAGTTGTTTGTTTTAATAACCTGTGTAATTTTTCATATTTTTATTTATTTAATTCTATGATTCTGTCTCTTACCCGTCTACTTGATCAAAATGTGAATTGTTTATGTTGGTTATGATTATTTACAATGTGTGTAATCGACTCGATTAAGTTCGTCGATTAGATGTGTTATAAATCCTGTTTCTGAAAATGTTGATTGAAACAACCTGTTTTGGATGGATTATTTTGTTGTAATCAGTTGTTTCGTATTTGACAGTCAGTTGATTAATACTCATTTGTAAATCAATAAGTCTGTCAAAATAAATGATGTATGTATGTTGATTTCTGAACATCAAGTTTCAGGGCATTGTCAGTATATTGACAATGCTCCTGTGTTTGCTTGATTTTAGTTCAATGTTGAAGTTCAGTTTAATTTATTATGTTGAAATTCAGTGTAATGTTGTTGTGATGTTGAGTTGAATTCAAGTTTACAAAGGTTGGGTAAATACAATTGTATTAGGAGGTTAATCATAGGATTGGTTATAACTGCTTAAACAGATTTTAAAATCTGTTTTGTATCAGATTCTGATTTTAGTTTAAAGACAGTAATAACAGTAGGATTCAGGGGCATTTCTGGGAATGAAACAGTAAAAATAGTGTGTTAGTGCTAATGTGTTATAATGGAATGTTAGTGGCTATTACTTAATGAGATAATGGGAAGCAAAAGGGTAATGGAATGCTGGAAATCAGGAAAAGTTCACTTAATGGGATTTAAAGTATTTAAAAGCAGATTTTAATGGGACTTTCTGATTTTTAAAAGAAGAAAGGGGTCCAGGCAGCACTTAAGAGAGGGGGCAGACCTGTATAAATACAGGGACAGACATTAGAGGAAGGGATCTGATTTTGAAGGCATTAGAGAATACACACAGAGATTTGAGATCAGATTTTAAGAGAGATTTTGAGAGAGATTTTAAGAGAGAAAAAATCAGTTTTAGAAAGAGATTTTGAAGAAAAGAAAGGAACTCAGATTTTTAAAAAGAAAAGGAAAGAGAGGAAGAAAACAGAAAAAGAAATAGAAAAGAGAACATTCACACACACACACACACACACACACACACACACAATCTGAAACAGATACAAAAGCAGAAACAGAAAAATTAGAAATAGGAATCTGAAACAGATAGAGGAAAGAAACTGAAATCTGAAATGTTATTTTTCTAGAATCTGTCCGTTGTTTGTTTGTGGATATTGTTCGGTTTAAATCTGAAATTTTTCTCAAGTTTCTGTCACTGTTCATTTGGGTTAACGGGTCTTGTTCAGACTTGCTGTGTTATTGGTATATTCTGCCGGTGTTTTGTTGCTGCTATTACTGCTAAAATTTACTCCTTCTACCTTCATTTCCAGGTACATATCTTTAAAACTCATGTTGTGAAGAGCTTCAACATGACAAATAAATGAAGCTTGAATTGTAATTCTGTCTTCTATTCGTTTAAGTTCATTAGTTTAAATTTCAGCTTTGTTTCATGTTGGTTAACTAGTAGTGAACTCGACACGATGGCTATAAGTTAATTGTCTTATTTTGAAATTCGTATAAAAGCTTTGTAATAATGTTATCCATTTCGAAATCTCATTAGTTTAGTTATATTTGAATTGTCAAAAATAGGGAACATGGCAGAAAGTTGGCCATTATTTAAACTTTATGGTATTGTTAGTTAGGTATAGCATAATATGGAAATATCGAGGAAAAATACGTTTAGTTTATTTTGTTAGTTAGTTAGTTGTTGTTTAAAGCTAGATGATGTTGGTTGCAATTTGCTATATTTTGGCATAACAATGGTTATGTTTATAATCAATAGTTGAAAGATGCATTAGTAAAATCCGCTATGTTCACAATGTCAAAATATGGCGAATAATGTTGTATGCAATATCATTTTATTAAGTCAACAGGTAGACTTGTTCTCTTTCTTAATAACAAATGGCCTAGGAATTTATACAATGCGAAAGTTAGTGTTTAGCAATAATTCACATAGATTGAGAATAAAAATTGGTTTGATTAAGTATATCTCGAATTCAATCAATAGCAATTAATCAAAATAATTAGGCCTATTAGATTAGGAACAAGCAATGTAGAGAGTGATTAGATTTATAATGTGTAACAAGTTTAAGAATGTAAAAATAACATTCGTTGCAAAAAAATGGAATAATAAGAATTCTTCAAAAAATATCATTTCCTTTCAAGAATTGTTTTTTTTTTTAAAGTTTCATACGCTATTCACATTTATAGTATATATATATATATATATATATATATATATATATATATATATATATATATATATATATATGTTGTATTTACTCAAAATAGTGTTAATCCTATGTTTATTCTTTTCTTTAAATTTGAATAGTCTAGAGGAATATAATTCATACGCGAAAAATATAATCAGCGGTCACAATTTAATAAATTGTGAATTCTTTTCAAAGAATTTAAGGGCACCTTAAATGTGAATTTCTCAGGATTTTCACATAAAAATGTATAGATATAATAAACAATTTGTGGAAAATCCATAATACCATTACGAATATTTTGCGCGATTAGGGATACGTTCGCGTAACCTGATTATATTTTTAAAAGCAAATTCGGATTATGCGTTCGCGCAACTTCGAGCGAATATTTAATAAAAGGGATTTCTCCAAGGATGTTAAAATAATTTCATATAACCCGAGATGTGCAGTTCACTGTTTAATCATACAAGGGCGACGGTGTTCTTAATTTTATTTCTAACTTCGAACGTATGATTTTTTTTTATATAATAAAAATATAAAAAAATATTATCAACCTTTTGTGTACACGTATGCGTGGCACGATTCTCTGTAATTATAAAAGGTATATAATACGAATATACGTACGCGTAATTCGTTTATATAATTGTAAACAATAAACAGAAGCGGTAACAAAATCCTGCAATAAAAATGTAAAATCGAGATAAGCCAAGAATAAAAACAGTTAAGCGACCGTGCTAGAACCACGGAATTCGGAAATGCCTAACACCTTCTTCCGGATTAACAGAATTCCTTACTCAGGATTTCTGGTTCGCAGAATAACAAACAGAGTCATATTCTCCTCGATTCAGGGATTAAAACTGGTGACTTGGGACGCCTTACAATTCCCAAGTGGCGACTCTGAAACAAATAAACAAATCCCGTTTCGATTGTCCTTCAATTGGAGAAAACTCCCTAAGCGCCCCGCGGGTGCGGAAAAAGGAGGTGCGACAAGCCTTATGAGACATTGGTTAAGAATGTGACATGTTGTACTTACACCGTCTGCCCAAAAATGATTTGGCAGTGAATGATCTAGTAACATGGTTCTTGCCTATCTTGGAGGGTTCTGTTTTTTCTTTCTACAACCCCATTCTGCTGTGGTAATCGTGGTGCAGAAAAATTATGAGTGTATCCCTAATCATTACATAAATCTTCAAATGCTCTACTTTTAAATTCTCCTCCATGATCACTCTAAATTGTTGAGATCAGATATCCCTTTTCTCTTTCAACCTTTTTGCAGAAAACCTCGAAATTTCTTAATGATTCATCCTTATGAGATAAGAAAATTACCCAAGTGAAACGTGAATAATCATCAACACTAACAAAATTATATCTTTTTCCTCCTATACTAGCAGTTATAGTAGGCCCAAATAAGTCCATATGAAGCAATTGCAAGGGTTTAGAAGTAGATACAATATCCTTTTTTTTGAAAGAGTTTCTGGTCTGCTTACCAATTTAGCATGCATCACAGATATGAGTTCTAGAAAAATTCAGTTTGGGTAGGCCAACAACTAACTCATGTTTGGACAATTTTTCTATCAAATTCATGCTAGCATGACCAAATTTCCTATGTCATAACCATGGATCATCAGACATGGACGTTAAGCAAATATGACCATCTATCTTTTCAAAACCATCAAGGATATAAACATTTCCATATCTTTTTCCAGGGAGGACTATTTTACCTGATTCGTCTTCAATAGCACAATCTGTTTTCTTAAAGTTTACGTAATATCCTAAGTCAAATAGTTGACTTATGCTCAGGAGGTCGTAGTTGAGTCCATCGACGAGATAAACTTTAGTGATGTCACAGTGGTTATTGAAAGGAATTGTTCCAGTACCAATTATTTTACCTTTTGAGTCATCCCCAAACTTAACACCTCCTCCATCAATTTTTGTAACTTCTTTGAACATGTTTTTGTTACCTGTCATGTGGCTGGAGCACGCACTGTCTAGATACCATTTTCCTTTGCGGCTTATTCTATGGTATTCCTGCAAAATATAGTGATTACTTTCTTTTAGGTACCCAAGTTTGCTTTGGTCCTGGAGGGTTAGTATTGCTAGATTCAGAATTATTTTGTGGTTTCCAAACCCATCGTGAAATGTTTGCTTTACGAAAGCGACAGAAAGAATATTAGTGCCACTTTTGTTATAGTAGTGACACGTAACTTCTAACCCACCTTTAGGTCTTTCATTAGTGTTAGTACTAGTAGACTTAATTCTGGCTGGTCCTTTTCCATTTGACTTGTAATTCGCCTAGTTTGACCTGACAGAGCTGTGACTGGTGGATTTGCTCATGCCATTAAGTTGCATTTGCAATTCCTCAAACTCTTCTTGAAGTACTTCTTTGTCAATTTCACATACTTCATGTTTGAGTTTCCAGTTTTTAATCTCTCTATTTAGTCTCTTAAGCTCATTCATCATTTTTTGAGACTCTTTCAAAGTTAAATCAAGAATATCCTGCAATTCATTGCATCTTTCACAGTTATAAGATCTTACCTCACTTGTTTCACCTCGTGCCATGAAACAGTTTTCATTGTCATCTTTGCCTTCGTCGTCTGAAGTGTCCTCATCTGTCCAGCATCCTGAGGATTTGTTCATCTCGTTTTCCAGAATCGTCATGAAGCAAAGATTTGTTATATCTTCGTGTTCTGAACTATTTTCATCACTCTAGCTTCCAAAAGATTTGTTCTTGTTAAAGCCTCTAGAAATTTTTCTTTTTAGTTCTGGGCACTCAGCTTGAATGTGTCCAAATCTTGCACACTCATAGCATTTTCCATCATTTTTGTCCTGTTCATTGTATTGCTTGGATCGTCTGGGCGGAACTCTTCCTTTCTTTGTATTTCAGAATCTTCTCATTAAGTCATCCATGTTTCTTGACAGCATAGCAATCTCTTCTTGTAGAGCTTCAGGATCATCATCAATTTTATTTTTAGCTATTTCAGTTGAAGCCTTGAATGCGACTATCTTCTTTTTTTTCTTATTGATGAGTCTTCTTGAGATGCGTCTTTTCAAAGGCTATGAGTTCTCCTCGTAGTTCATCATATAATAATTTGTTTAGATCTTGAGATTCAAGTGTGACTACTTTGGTCTGCCAAGTGGTTGGCAGGCTTCTGAGAATTTTTCTGACTTGATCTCCACTAGTATATGACTTGCCAAATGCTTTTAGATCGCTAATTATTTTGCTGAACCTGGCAAAAATCTCTTCAATAGATTCTCCTTCTTTCATTGAGAAGAGTTCGTAATCATGAACCAACATGTTGATATGTGTTTCCTTTACATTGCTGGTTCCTTTGTATGCAACCTCAAGCGTGTCCCACATTTTTTTGGTTGTATCACAGTTAGAGATTTTCTCATATTCTTCACCACTTATAGCATTGTGAAGTAGATTTCTCGCTTTATTGTTAACTTGTACTACTTCTATTTTCTCTTTTATATACGAATCTATATCTTCAGGATTAGCAAGTGGTGGAGTAGCAGCTGGTAAGGTATAGTTCCCCTTTTTGATGACTCTCCAAACTTTAACGTCATAAGCCTTGGCAAAGATCTCCATACGCACTTTTCAGTGAGAAAAATGTTATCTATTGAAGTATAGTGGTCTAACTTGTGAAGTTCCTTCCTGGAAGAGAACTCCTACGATAACTTGATTTGCCATGATCTTTTCTCACAAACTGTTAAGCAAAAGTAGAATGTGAGCCTTGCTCTGATACCAATTGAAAGTACAAGAGGGGGTGAATTGTATATTTTTTACTCTTAATCTCTATTAGTCGACTGGTTTTTCAATTAGTTGACTAGATGTAATAACCTAACAGTTATAATAGCAGAATATAAAACACAGAAAGTAAGTAAAGGAATTAAAGACACCGAAATTTTATACTAGTTCGGACTTAATGTGAATCTTAGTCCAGTCCCATTGGGTTGTAAGGGAGTTCTCTTTAGTAATGTGTTTCTTCGAGTATAATGGAAATGACGTGATAGCTCAGTTCCTATAACACTCATCTCTTTTGATACAATGTCTCACCAGTGTTGTACTCTCTTTTTTTCTCTGACTTGTTACACAGCAGGACTTAGAGAACTACAATGTTTGTTTACAGTAGAATAAAGAGAGGATTTTTGGTTCGATCAAATTATATGTGTCTAAGGCTTGATGTTGAGTATAAATGTTTTGGTGAAGGTCGTTTGCTTACGAGACTTGACAACCCAAGAGATTTGATCCTTGGAAAGAGATTGATTCTTTCCAAGAATAAGATTGCTTGTCGTTGCTCTTCCTTGATGAGAGGAAATTGACAGCTTTCCTTCTACAGTTGTTGATGATGAGGGTTTACTCCTTGATTGTTGGTCCTTCCAAAATTAGCAGCTCCGCTAATCTTCTTACAGAATCTTCGATGCTTTTTGACTGCTTCAATCTTTCGGATTGAACGTGTTGGCCTTGATTGATGCTTTAAGTTTAGGCTTGCTTGATTCTTTCCATCGTAGTTGTCCATGATCTTTGCTGATTGATTCGTAATCTTTGCTAGTTGATTTCTTTCCTTAAGTATCCAAATTGAATTCAGCAATCTTGAAGTAGCTCCTTGATTCCTTGATCTTCTCTAATTGATTTCCTGCACAGATATATTATTTGCATCATTAAAATTAGATCTAACAGTTATTGATGAATAAGGAGCCAGTACATGAGGTAAGTTAAGACAAGGAAATAATCCGAGAATGATTACGTGGAATATGGATATAAGAATGGGCCGACAAGTAGTTGGTAGTTGATTCAGGAAGAGCCTAGTCATGACTAGATAAGAAGTTGCAAACAAATCAGCAGATCATGCAAGATAAAGGTAGTGAAACCTAACATGGAGAATTTAGCCTTGCAGTAATGTCGTTATAATATTTGAGATATATTCAAATAGGAGTCAGGGTAGTTAAAGGTACCGTATAAGTGTTATGGGGATAAAAGAAAGTGTCACCCAGAAGGCAGTCAAAATATCAGTTCAGAAGCAACCCTACAAGCACAAAGGCACGGAGGTAAGCAACTACGGATGATTATAGGCAAAGAAGGGAATCAAAAGATCTGTAATAAGCTCACATCTTTACGAGAGTCAAGGGTTCTCCCTAAGTACTACAACGAAAGACTAGCTGAGGAAACAAGGAAGAAGGCTTCAACCTAAGCACAACGACCTAAAGAGGGAACAGTCATGTAACAACATTCTCACAACAACATTGGAGGCACTCCAAAGGAAAGTGGCACCTACCATGGCTAATAAACAAGAAGTAAAATTAGAAGTGATATTCGAGATCATATGAGTTGCACGAAAACTCTGGAATGTGTAGACACTAAAATAAGCTATGCATGGACGCAACATGGGGGCAGAAAGACTAGGAAAAGTAATAGCTTACTTTGAAAGAAAGCTAAGATGCAACGGAAAAAATTATTCGATCAATGATCCAGAGTTTTTTACGTTATGAACACACTTAAGGGTTTGGAGTTTTATACACGCAGTATATACGGCCGTAGAAGATTCGGGTATACGTTAAGAGAAAGAATTGAGCCCAGGTCATAAAAGAATGATTAAATTGTAAAAAGATTATATCATGCATATTCCTCAGCGCCCACGAAAGGCTAAATAGAATAAGTAATACCATAAACCCCAGATAGGGAAATAACTTAAGCCGACATAAAGCCGATCAGAAGAAGAAGGAAACTAGAGAGTTACATCAATGAAGTAAATCAGAAATTCGATTATTGGACCCAGAAGTTATAGGAATCATGATTGAGAACATAGCAGAATCACTTTTACTATTATAGGTACAAGAGAGATAGCACAGCAACCATACTCTATAACGGCTCTACGATAAAGCCAGTTAGAAAAATACCAACCTCGTAAGAATTCAGTATGGAACTCCCACCGAATTGTATAGGCACCAGAGGTGCAAGTATTATAATAGAATTTCAAACGGTAGATGTGATTTATACCTATGTGGAAAAGAGGTTATGAATGAGAAATAAAAGAATATGAGGTGATATTTTAAAGTAAGTAAGGTAAAGGTAAACAACGTATGAAATACTCAAGTATAGAAGGACGAGAGTGGTCCATACTTCAGGTAAAAGACTAGAAGCGCTGGGATTCAGTATCCAGGAATGATAGCAGCGTCATCAGTGGCATACCTTCCAGCCTATGGTTTCTAAGTACCGAAAGGTTTAATTAGAGAGTAAAATGAGAGTTAGAGATGATGCAATGTATCGCTTGATGTTCCAGAAAAGCATAACGGAATCGATCACAAGCTAAAGTATGATAGAACGACAAGGTCTTAAAAAGACAAGAGTAAGTATAAGAAGAAGGCAAATGAGAAGGTGACAACAATGGATAAGTCCTCGGGATTAAACCCATGAAAACAAAGGAGTTGATGGTCCCTCTAAGTTATAGAAAGCTCAATATAGCCTGAATGAACTCAAAGGAGTCTAAAACTAGTAGCATTTAGAAAAGATGGAATGCTGCCTGAGGGTGTAATTGTGATAGATAAAGGATGATGTTTGGGCCTTCGATTGAGTAATAATTTCATGAAGTGCATATGATTAAAATACACACATAAGGTAAACTACATTGGGATGCTGTGAAAAAACAGTTATGGAAGTATAGTATAGCATCACCCCTAGGTGGATCAACCTAATTACTCTAGATGTCCCCGAGGAGACGCGAGCCCTAGCTGTGGTATTACAGAAAAGATCAAGTTATTAGTGGTAGATGAGGAATCAACATTAAGGTAAATCAAGAATAGGTGGATAAAAGTTTAAAAGTATGAGATGAAATTTGACCATCAGTCTTAAGGATAAGCAACTAGAGTAACCTGGAGTTGGTTGCATACCTCAGTAATGATAAATCGATGTAAGAAATATGGTATAGTAACCTACATAGATGCAGTAAAGTCATATGAATGGATAACCAGGTCTATGAAATAAGATATATCCATATTCGCAAGTTCTACAAAGTACCGAGCGAAGAATTTTAGTACACCTATAGATGCCCAGAGAGGCATCCTATTAAGCCTTGTATATGCTTACAAAGTAAGGCCTAGATATTGGCTAAAAGCTGGAGGAAAAAAGAGATGAGAGTCGTATAGGCACACTTACAAGGTAAGTATCGTAGAGGCTGCATGATAGGAGGTAGCAAAAGTTACAAGATTGGAAGGAATTCGATCACAAGTCATGGCGTGGGAAAGAGGCTTAAAGGGGGGAATGACCTGGCCTTTGGATTTGTTCACATTACAACAACCTAAATGGAAAGGAGAGTATTAAGGTATTCACAAGAGCTATAAGTTATGAAAATAGTAAGAGCATCAGTCAACATTCGAGGACGAATGTTCCAAAGGGGAGAATGATGTTACGCCCCGTAATATTACATCGATATTTCGTCCTGCAGTATTATATTACGATGATGTTACACCTTGCGGTATTATATTACGATGATGTTACGCCTTCCAGTATTACATTACGAAGATGTTACGCTTCACAATATTAAATTACGACGATGTTGCACCCTGTAGTATTGTACGATGAATTTCTCGTAAGGTAATTAATATCAGTCCAAGGAAAAGATTATTTTAAGATTGTAAGGATTATGCTATTTCAAACAAGTGATGAGTAAATTCGTGAAGTTGAGAGGGTAAGCAAGTCGAAGAAAATAAATTTCGTCGAAGTTTGATATTTTGGGATAAAATATGGTCGAGCTAAAATACCTGGTATTTATGGATTAGTACCATACAAGGTACCATATGACTGTGATAATATGATATATAAGGTATATTAAAATGAGTAGAATTTTAAGTAATTTGAGACAATTCTTAATTTTACGGGTAATTAGTTAATTACCGGGTAATAGGACATTACCTAATTACCTAATAAGTGGATAAAGATTAAATATCCCGCCCCCATCCCCACGTAGAAGCTAGCCATGTTATAAAGGAATGACTAATAACATTCCTTACTAAGGTGTCATAAAGTCACAATATCTTTCATTCCAAGACTTTGCCTAATCAAAGTCATTCATTAAAAACTAAAACAAAACGTGAGCTATCCTTAATTCCTTCAACCTACCATTCTCCAAAATCACTCCAAAGACCAGATTTTATGCATTTAGTAATGTGATTATCATAAAGCAACGCAAATCTTCAACAATCCAACGAAGATTTTTAATGTTTTAGCAACGGAGAAATTTTGCGGTTCTAAAGAAGTACGGTGCAACTTTTTTCAAGAACATCATACGAATCTTTCCCTACTCTAGGTATGTTAAGGCTAAGCTCTTTCTTCATTTTGGCATGATCTCTTCATTATATAAGTTTGATAATGAAGCATAAAGAAAAATTCATATCCCGTAATTTACGTATATTTTGCTAGTCTCGCAAGTTACAATATTCCCTTTATCGGACTTCATATTCATTTGAGTATTTTATTCTTCCAATCAAGAGAGAAGAGAGTTTATATATACAGTATTAAAGTATTTTAATTACTATCAAGTTATAATTGATGGGCAGGCCCCTATTGGGCAACCTCTGATTAGATGGTAAGTTATATGTCGATTCTATTGTGGTCGAGCGCCTATGAGTAAGCCCAGTTGGTCGAGATACAAAGCCTAGTATGGCTGAGCGCCTATGAGCAAGCCTACTACGGCAGAACAATTATATATATACCGAGACTTATAGGGCCGGACAGCTATTTTACTTACTGTATTGCGAGAGTTGAGTCAGTATCAGCAGGTAAGCATACCTTCAGATTATCTTTGACTTCCAGCTACTTGCAGTTACAGTATTATCAGCTCAGTTTTAGCTTTCAGTATATTGCCTTACATACTCGATATATTATTTCGTACTGACGTCCCTTTTCTAGGGACGCTGCATTTCATGCGTGCAGGTTTAGACATAAAAATCGGTAGGCCTCCTTATTAAGTGTTGCTCGAGTTCAGCTTGATCGGTAAGCTCCATGCCTTTCGGAGTTGCCGAGTCTAGAACCCTATGTACATGTTGTATATATATGTATACATGTTACGAGTAGGTCGCAAAGCTATTCCGATCACAGTATATCCATCAGTAGATGCTTGTAGATATATCCTGTCAGTTAGTGCAATATGTTGGGCTTGTAGGCCTTGTATGTATATCTGATTGGTTTGTCAGCTGCAATAATTATGACGGCCTTGTCGGCCCGGCTTTATATTGATATTTAGTTAGCATTCGAAGTTGTCCTGCAATGTGGCCCATGGCCAAAGTATGAAATCACATGTTCAGAGTTTCTTAGTCGTAAGTTGGTACGCAAGAATAGGTGAGGCACCGGGTGCCGATCTTGCTCCTAGGTTTGAGGCGTGACACATCTAGACAGGATAAGAACTTAACTCTCAAGTGACTTCCTCCATCTACTCCAGTATTGACCCCTAATATGAATTGGAATATAAAAGTTACTTAGGCTTAGATTTCTTGCTTGATTTATTTGTGTTGTGCCCTGGTCATGTATGTAGTTTATTTTGAATATTTGATTATGTTTATTATGTGCAATATAAAATATTGACAAAATACCTTAACACCCCCCTAAATTTGATACGGATTATTAGTTACAGCTTTAAACTATTCGTGGTCTTAATTATCCTCTCCCCTGGCCTTTTGAGAGCCATTACCCCCCTAGATGTTGATGCGGCAAAGAGTGTGGGTGCACGGGGTGCACTCGCCTGCTACGTGAATTTTTCTGTATATGTGACATTGTTTTGAAAGATAAAATATATTTTTACCTTTTTAAGTATGTTAATTTTTTATATAATTTTTTTCGAATACAATTTATAATAAAACTTGGCTAGAACTACATTATTTAGGCTAAATTTTTTTATTTGGGTAAAAATAATAAAGTTTTAGTTAATGTTTTTTTGAGTTTGACCTGAAAATAAAGGTTTATATAATTGAAATAAAAAGCCAAGGCATCTAAACAGTTATAAAAACACATAGTTTGAAATTAATTATTTTTGCTATAATTTTTAATATAGCTCTAAATTATGGTGCTCTAAAAATATACTTTTTACATATTTTACCTGAAAAAGCAAAAATACATTACAACAACAACAACAACAACAACCCAGTATAATCCCACAAGTGGGGTCTCGGGAGGGTAATATGTACGCAGACCTTACCCTTACCCCGAAGGGTAGAGAGGCTGTTTCCATGAGACCCTCGGCTCAAAAAAGCAATAGGGGATGATATATTATTACCGTAAAAATGCGTAATAAAAATAACAACAATATATAAGAGATATGAAATATGAAATACAGGATACGAAATACGAAATACGAAATAGATGGCTGGTATAGTACAACTAGAAGGTAAAGCCCTGCATCAATAGACGACCAATGACATTCCTAGTCTAACTCCTAACTAGATAGTCTCCCTCTATTGTGCTGTAGAAATATTCACACTCTCCCCTAACCTACAACCTTAATGCTCGACCTCCATAATTCCCTATCAAGGGTCATGTCCTCAGTAATCCTAAGTCGCGCCATGTCCTGTCTGATCACCTCTCCCCAATACTTCTTAGGTCTCCATCTACCTCTCCGCGTGCCCACTACAGCCAGTCGCTCACACCTCCTCACCGGTGCATCAGTGCTCCTCCTCTGAATGTGCCCGAACCATCTGAGTTTTACTTCCCGCATCTTGTCCTCCATGGGGGCCACACCCACCTTCTCTCGAATATCTGCATTCCTAATCTTATCCATCCTTGTATACCCGCACATCCACCTCAACATCCTCATCTCTGCTACTTTCATCTTCTGGGTGTGTGAGTTCTTTACCGGCCAACATTCAGTTTCATACAACATGGCAGGCCTAACCACTGCTCTAAAAAACTTACCTTTTAGTAACGGTGGCACTTTCTTGTCACACAAGACTCCCGACGCTAACCTCCACTTCATCTACCCCACCCCTATACGGTGTGTGACATCCTCGCCAATCTCCCCGATCCCCTGAATAACCGATCCAAGGTACTTGAAACTACCTTTCTTGGGAATGACTTGAGAGTCAAGCCTTACTTCAACTCCCGCTTCCGTCGGCTCAACTCCAAATTTGCACTCGAGGTATTCCGTCTTCGTCCTACTCAAAAATACATTATTGAAATAAATAATCATTGCATCAAAAGAAGAAATAAAAAGAGTGAACAACTGCAAGAAATAACTTATTATTTCTAACATACTTATTGCAGAAATGTAGGGTAAGGCTGCGTATGATAGACCCTTGTGGTCCGGCCCTTTTCCGAACCCCGCGCATAGCGGAAACTTAGTGCATTGGGATGTCCTTTTATTTATTGCTCTAAAAATGTTTCCATAGAGTAAGTTATTTTTTGCAAGTGTACACTTTTTTTATTTCTTCTTTTGATACAATGACTATTTATTTCAACTTTATATTTTTACTTTTTTCAGGTAAAATCTGGAAGAAAAAAAAATATTTTTAGAACACCATAATTTAGATCTATATAAAAAATTGTAGCCAAAATAATTAATTTCAAACCATGCATTTTTATAACTTTTTAGATGAATTGACTATTTATTTCAATTGTATAAATTTTATTTTCAGGTCAAATTCAAAAAAAGATTAACTAAAACTTTATTATTTTTAGCCAAATAAAAAAATTTAGCCTAAATAATGTGGTTCTATCCAAGTTTTATTATAAATTATATTCGAAAAAATTATCTAAAAAAGTAACATACTTAAAAAGGTAAAAATATATTTTATTTTTCAAATAAATGCCACATATACAGAAAAATCTATATGGCAGGCGAGTGTACCCACACAATCTGCCACATCAGCGTCCAGGGGATAATGGCTCTCAAAAGGCCTAGTTGAGACAGGTAATTAAGAACACGAATAGTTTAACGCTATAACTAATAATTCGTGACAAGTTTAGGGGTAAGGTATTTTGCCCAAATTAATAGGTAAAACAATTAACTTGATGAAAAAAATATTAATTCGAAGAATTTTTCTGGTTACCAAGTAAAACAGAAGAGACAAAAGCAAATAAAGTCCAAGAAAGAAAAGCTGGACAATGAGTTCTGAGAAGCTATGCAGCGACTCTCTGCACCAGAGCTCTCATTTCGCCATGCGACAAAATTTATAGAATCCGTACACTGCTGTGTTACTACGTGTCACAATTTCATAGGTAAAAAGTTATAGTCCTAAGGTTGACCAGATCTTTGTAGTTCTGCCAGAAATATTTTATGTATTATACTGTTAGAAATATAAAAATGTATAAAATGACGTCATTTCAAAATGTAATATTCTAAAAAGAAATAAGCATATAAATTCAGATCAGCGAAGTAGTCAGACTTGAGAGACTAATATAAATTAGTATTAATGGTTGATGTACAACAACAGCAACACAACCCACTAAAATCTCGCAAGTAGGGTCTGGGGAGGGTAGTGTGTACGCAAACTTTATCCCTACCCCGAAAGGATAGAGAGGTTGTTTCCGAAAGACTCTCGGCTTAAGATAATAAAAAGACAAAAGAAGAGAACATTAGATTTATCACAAATATCATAGGAAAAATAGGAATATACAATGCAGAAGAAAAATGCAAAGCAAAAACGATGGCTAATACAGTAAATGAATAAAAAATATGAACATCATACGATGCGGATAAATGCTTTTTTCTCCTAAATCAAATGAAATAAACTCTTGGGAGGATTGCTATAGATAAATTATGTAACAATTACACGAGTTAAGATGTACATAAACTTCGTGAATTAGAATACAATCTTGATTAGTTGTGACAAATCAATCATCAACTCATACAACAATCACCAATATGCATACATCCCCTATGTTTGGGGTATGTTTGAGATATTCTTTTAAATGTACTTTTGAGCGATTTTAGTCTTTTAAATTTGTTACCGTTAAATATTTAACAAATTCTAACCGTTAAATTTAATGAGAACTATAAAAAAAATGAAACAAAATACCATAAAAATTCCGACAAATAATAGCAGAAACTGCACCTCAAAAAGTTGCATCAACCCCTAGAAGATAAATAAAAAATAGTTGAAATTACAAAAAAAGCACCTCCAAATATAGTTCATGTTAAATCATTTTGTTTTTCCCATAAAATCTGACAATCCAATCAGTTTGTTAAATATATGATCAAAACTAAAAGTGCTTAATTTTGGCAAGTTCAGACGACTAAAATTGATAGGATTATATTCAAAGGACTATTTTTAAACTTATATTCAAACAGAATAGACCATTTTTAGCATTTTCTCATACTATTATTGGAAGAAGATTATTGTGGTTATGGATTGACTCTAGCATTAGTCTGAGAATGTGAATGAAAGAGAGTGAAACTACTCTATTTAGGAGTTCGGAATCAAAATGTGGTTCTTTAAGACTCAAACTACACAAATAGGTGATAAAAATGACCTTTTTATATATAGCGTCATAATACTTGGCGCTATATACTAACAGTAATGACACCGTTAAAGTATAGCGTCAAGTATTGTGGCGCTATACTATAAAAACTGACATGGCCAGGTATAGCGCCACAATACCTGACGCTATATATACATCATTAATGTATAGCGCCAGGTATAGTGGCGCTATACATAGATAATTTATACCCCTCCGTCTTCCATCTCGATCCATCCTCCATTTTTAACCCCCCATCTTTCTTGGTCCCCCACCAAATACCCCGTTTCTGCCATTTTTTTTTAAAAAAAATAATATTTTGGGTCCCCCCGACACATAAAACTCGAAGAAAAAGGGTCTCACATTCGAGTAGAGCTTCGTGCTATTGTTGATTCACAATTCCGGAGTCAAAATTTCAATTTTTTTGCTTTGCCAAAATTCTAAATCGAGATATTTCGATTTATTTTAAGTTGAAACATTTATAATAATGTATATTATTTGATTTGTATGTGTTCTATTTCGGTTTATATTTTTTTTTTCGAAACTAGCATGTTAAATTTATCCGGATTTAATATTAGCGTTTTCTAAAAAATTATAAATTAGTAAAATAAATTTGTCTGTTAATATCCTGATTTATATATGTGTGTTTTCATGTCGTTTTGTATTTTATTTGCAATTAAATTTATTTGTTGTTTATGGTTAGTTTAGATTATTTTTTAGCGTAGTAAAATCCAGACCTTTTTAGCGTAGTAAAACGTAGACCCTTATAGCGTAGGAAAATTTAGAGCCTTGTAGCGTAGTAATGTGTAGTATTTTAACTTAGAATTCCTTTTGTTTAAGTAACTTATACTGGTTGTTGAAAATGCAAACTTTGTACAATTAAGTTAATAATTGTATAAAAATCCATATATATATAATTTGTACAATTAAGTTATTAAAAATATAAATTTAAATTATAATAAAAACATATATATATATATATATATATATATATATATATATATATATATATATATATATATATAATTTGTCCAATTAAGTTACGGCAGGAATATTGGGATATGTTGCACATGCTCACGGGTTTCATGCCAGAGGACGAGGCGGTAGCGTCTGGGTCCAGTCGTATACAGTTGGTCCCCATTAGAGACCACCTGGTGCAGATCCACCATACTATCACCGATGAGTCTGCGGAGGTGGATGTACAGCGATATACGAGGTTGTTGTTGCTCCTTCTATTTGGGAGAGTCTTGTTCCTGAACACTTCGGGGAACCTAGTGAGCCTCCGTTTTCTGCATCATATTGCCCGGTTCGTGGATACATCTTTTTACAGCTGGGGTGGTGCTGTCATCTCATATTTGTACAGGCAGATGTGTCGGGCTTGCATCGGCACACAGAGAGACGTTGGTGGCTTTCTGCCGCTTCTACATGTGACAACATATTCAAATAATATGTCCATTAGTTACAATTATACCTAGTTATAGTTAATCTTATACTTTACGTCAACTTTGTATGTTAGGTTTGGGTCTGGGAGCGATTTCTGCAGTTTTCAGCCACCTCTACCACAACTACCGGCTAATGTAGAAATTCTGCAACTCCCTCTAGCCTGTAGGTGGGTTATGCATCGTACTCTTGCACGAGAGTATGATGCCCATCATAATCTCCCCCTCTGCATGGATGTGTTGGATCTGCTGGAAGACGCACAGGTGAATATCTAACTAAACTTACTTGTTATAGATTAACTTAGTGTTGTGCATACTAGTGGGTTGTGTTCTTATTTGATAGTTCATCTGGACGTCGTACATCGATGAGGTGATAGGTACCCTGCCAGCGTATTGCACGTTCGGCTGACATATTTGGAGGGCTTCTGTCCCGCTCATATGCCTCGATATTGTCGAGCACCATGCCTCCGAGCGGGTATTTCGTCAGTTTGGCCTGCCGCAACCTATACCGACTCCGCCTGCATGGCATGCTTTACATTATGAGAGGGATGATCGGTCCAGGGCGGACAACACATTTATGGCATGGCTTAACGAGCAGTTGCGTACCTAGGACAGGCGAGGGGACTTGACCCCACCTCCGCAGCACTTTCCTATTCCACGTTATATGGCATGGTACCGCACTGTTTCCCGACTTTTTATCGGGAACCCAGTTCATCAGGCACACGGTCGGTACGTCCCATACGCCGGGAGACATGAGGCCCTAGTATGTTTTCTGTTATTATTAGTTATATAGCTATAATTTAGTACCAAATATGTCGTTTATATTTTTTACTTTGTGCAGGCGATTGGATTGCATACCGTCTATAATATGGGGCAGCAGATACAGAGTTATGTCCACGATCCTGTGGCCATGCAGGAGTATAGTCGTCGATTCATGGATGTGGCTACCCAGACACTGCGGTGAGCCCGATCGGATCAACGTTTGGCACACGAGGCTGATTATATGGACCCAGCGCAATACCATCGGGGTCGTGGTATCCCATGAGCTGGTGGTGGCCGACGAGCTGGTGGTGTCGGATGACGTGGTCGTGGGCGGAGAGGAGGTGGTCCCCAGCAAGGGGGCGTTGAGGCTCCTGCTGATGATGTTGCTGCTGATATGGCAGGTGGTCGTGGGCCGGACGATGTTGCTGCTGATATGGCAGGTGGCATACATGAGACGGACATGCCGTCTTACAGCCTTGGAAGTTATCGCATTCCAGTGCCATCGCAGGTGACCCCATCGGGTCAGTTATTGATCACGAGCTCGGATATTCAAGGAGTGGATTGGGGTAGATACTTCCCAGGCCCGTCTACCACTGTTGCGGATCGACCGACCCGAGATTTTTATAGTGGGCGCCGACTAAGTTATGGCTCCACATCACATGCGCAGGTATGAGTTTATTAGTATTTAATTTGAATTTGTGTTAACTGTAACTTATTTATTTTCTTTAACTTTATTAATTTCCTTTTTAAGGCTTCAAGCGATGCAGCGACAGATGACTACATTCAGGATCTAGAGACGATGATGGTAAGACAATATAAATTGTTGTGAATTGTTATGTAGTTTTCTATACTAAGTTTCATATTATTATGTAGCCTTCTACTGAAGCTGACAGCACCACCGATATATGTCATCATGCGCCGCATCCGGCTATAAGGAGACAACTTGATGATGATGATCCTGATAGCGTACCCGGACGGGAGGGGATGCGCCTCAGGCCAGCGGCTGCATTGAGACACACCGGATGCGGGACACATTAACATAGTGTAAATAATATTTTTGTATACATTAACAATATTATTTAATCGAATATGTGCATTACTTTTTTTAGTTCTCCATTCGTTTGATAGTTTCATAAAATAAAATTTAGTACAACACAAGCACTTAAACTTAACTTCCATTTCAATTAAAATAAAATGTAGTACAACACAAGCACTTAAACTTAACTTCTACTTCAATTAAAATAAAATTTAGTACAACACACAAGGAAAACATTACTACAACACAAACACAATCACAAACACAAATACAGCAGGCCAACATAATAAAAATACATGAAATATGAAAAATACACTGAACACATACATGCCAATGTTTAGCCCCGGTTGCGATTTATTCTCCGCTCCAACCACTTAAATCGTTCTTCCAATTGTTCTTTTTCTTCTTCTACCTCTTTCAGTTTCGCCTTCACCTCCGCAAGTTCCAGTTTATATTTTTTTTTCGATCCTTTTGTGGTTCACAATTCCATTGTGTTTTCCATTTTTCTTCTCCCACCTCCTTCAGGTTCGCCCTCAAGTCTGCAATAATTCTATTGCTTTCTTTTTCATGTTCCTAATGTCTTAAACACATATTATGAAGAAACTGTAGTTGTTCTCTGTAACATTCCTGATAACATGGTTCATCAACCCATTCTTGAAAATAACAAATAGGTTCGCCAGGAACCTTGTAAAACTGGTTCATACAGTGACAGTAGAGGCGTCCAACTTCACCACCGGCCCAACAATTTTGCATCAAGCATGCTTTTCCACAATTGTACTTAGGTGGACGAAGAGGTTGAGCCATTTGTGTAATATTTGCTTTTAGTAAAAAAAACATTACTTTTAATAAAATATTTGCTTTTAGTAAATTTTGAGCACACAACATAACTACAATGAGCCCGTTATTTATAGGCGAGACAACACCCACATAATGTACTATCTAATGGCGCTATACTTTGCGTGTTAAATATCATGATGTTGACAAGACAACTTTATGTCAGCTGGTCAGCTTTTTCAGTTCGACACCCCTCTCCATCAATTCCTTGCAGCTGCAGACCATTGAACAAACCTCTCCGCCATCTGCTTGAACGACATCCGCACCATGGCTGTGATGGGCAATCCTCTTGCCGACTTCAATAACCCGTTGAAGGACTCTGACACGTTTGTAGTAAGAATTCCCCATCGTATTCCACTATCCACATGCAACGTCCACTTTTCAGGGTCATGTCGCATTAACCAACGATAGGCTGCCTCGTCTTCTTGCCTGATAGAATCCATATGCCTCCGGAATTTATGTTGTTGGTGGTCTGTTGCTGCCATCCACATCAAATCATGTAGATCCTTATTGGGATGTGCCTTCTGAAAATTGACCTTAAAGTGCCTCACACATTAACGATGGTATGCATAAGGTTCTTGCCATGCAGGCAAGTTCTCCACAAAACTTAATATACCACCGTGCCGATCAGATATTAGACAAATACCTGAACGCTGTTTGACAACGTGCTTTTTTATGTGGTTCAAAAACAGCATCCACGTTTCTGTGCTTTCATTGGCACAAACAGCAAAAGCTAGAGGAAATATCTGTCCATTAGTATCTACTACCACAGCTATCAATAGCTTGATATTGTACTTTCCATAGACATGAGTTCCGTCTATGGATATTACTGGCCGGCAATGCGAAAAACCATCAATTGCTGGCTTAAACGCCCAGGACACGTAATTGAATATGTATTCTGGTGTTCCCGAACTCTGCTCAAGCTTCCATTCAGCAACTGTCCCGGGGTTAAAGTGCTGCAGTGCGGCCATGTACTTTGGCAGAGATGCAAATGACTTATCCCAATTATCGTAGACAATTTCAAACGCTCGTTTGCGCCCGAGAAATGCCTTTCTTTTCGTAATGGTATGGCCATATTCCTGGTGGACTAATGTAATGCACTCTTTGATTTTATATCTTATGGACGCTTCGAGGTGCGGAATAAGTACAAGAGAAATCAAGTCAATATCCAAGTTGTGCATACCTGCATCTCACGACACTCTTTTACGTTGTGCATTTTACAAGCCCTGTTTACGCGCGCTTGTCTTTTTCTTGGTCGCACACAACATCCAATTACATGGCCAAAACCACCTGCGGCAAACAACCTTGTATATCATCGGACATGACTCCCATACCTGCATCTCACGACACTCTTTTACGTTGTGCATTTTACAAGCCCTGCTTAAGCGCGTTTTATCAGGAAAAAGCATTCCCTTTGCAAGCACCGTTGGTCTAGACTCATCCCACATTGCTTCCCGGATTTCATCAAAATCCCTTGTTAGAGCTTCCACATCCGGCACAGTTGGCAAGTTATCAATGTAAGGAATCTCCCTTGAATGAAACGGCACTTCGAACTCATACACTCTTCGTCTAGGGGGGTCTCTCTTCAAATCAGGTCCTTCCTCCTCATCCTGCTCAACACCATCCTCACGAAAAAAGGGTGTCTCGTCTCCGGATTTATCGACATTGTTATCGTAATCACTGTTCTGTTCCTCACTCTGTGCATCTGCCAGATCCCGATGTAATACATCATTTTCGGTCAATTGAGTGAGTACGGGTGGTTCAACTTGCTCGTTTTCACTGCACAACCAACAAAAATATAAGCTACTAAATTAATAAATGATTTTCATATGGCTATATCACTTCACTTACAAGTCGTAATGTGATAAAATTTCATGATGGACGCTTTCAATTAAGTGATGACTACCGGATGGGCCACTTGTAAAATTCATATCCGGCCGGTACCCCTATTAAATATATGAGCGTTAATACAAATTCAATACGCCAAAAATATACATAAATAACACAAATGAAAATTGAAGTTTACCACTCGTCTTGTGAATTATGGAAAGCATGGTATAAATTATTTTCTCGCTGCTCATTCGCCGGCGGTGATAAGTTTAAATCAAGAAAAACTCTTTCATCCGAAACTTGTCCGGCAAAAACTGCTCCATAATAACCACCCGATGACTAGGGGTTATCTCTGCTACGCACAACCTCGTTTTTTGGAATGTCTTCGACCTTCACGTACATCTCCAACATTGTGATTACAAGAAATTCCCGGCATTCGTCCGGAGTCCCCAGAAAATCACTCAAAGTTTCATCATCGTCGATGTTAAACTCCGAGTAAAAAGCAACCCCTTGCGGAGTGACGGAATATGGATATCTTTCGGTTACTTTAAATATCACTGAACGTTTCCTCACACTCAGTTTTTTGCATAACAACGATATCAATTTATCGTACTCTATTGTAAGTGGCAATTTAACATGACACTGAGCAGGTAAACTGTAGCTCACGGAGTTATTCTCCATCACAACCTCAGCCCCCAATATAATGAAACTCTTATTCTATGCTCTTCAGACATAATGAAAAAATGCTGGAGAATTTAAGAACAATAAACGTTTCAACAAGAGGTAAAAAAAATTTGAACGAATTTCTATACAATCCTAACCTCTTTATATAGGAAATGGCTAGCCGAGAATTTTTTTTATATAGGTATAGCGCCCAAAAAGTTAGCACTATACGCTTTTGAATTATTGAAATCACGAATTATTGGTGGGGCCAGGAAAATCTATGTATAACGCCACTATACCTGGCGCTATACATTAATGATGTATGTACAGCGCCAGGTATTGTGGCGCTATACCTGGTCATGTCAGCTTTTACAGTATAGCGCCACAATACCTGGCGCTATACTTTAACGGTACCGTTACTGTTAGTATATAGCACCAGGTATTATGACGCTATATATAAAAAGGTCATTTTTTTTTACCACTTATTTGTGTAATTTGAATCCAAAAGCACCACATTTTGGTTCCGGACTCCTCTATTTAGTCTTTGGAAAGTACAAAGGGAACAGCCTTATTAAATTACAGAAAGATTAATATTAGGGTTAGCCCCCTGGAGCTCAGTTTGATCATCTTTGGCATATATATATATATATATCATCAGACTTTGAACTGTTCCATCTGACGCTTCTTTCTGTACGTACTTCCCCTCCTGCATCCTACTTTAACTTTGTCAAGTAGTAATAGTCTTTCTTAAATGTCTCTAACTTTGTTCCCCCTTCAACTGAACTTTACAATCTCCTCACTTTAGCAGAAAGTTCGTTTTTTATGAAAAAAATCTACTCCTACGTAGTTAAGGTGAAGGAGTATAATAGAGTTAGATATATATTTACGAATCTATTCTATCTCAACCTAAAAGTGATAACATCTAAATTTTGAATCCACTATTGTCAACAAGGAAGCCTTTCTGATTTGTCATGGAGTCCATGCTATTATCTACTCTAAGCTGCTGGTTTCTATATAACCTTTTATATTTGTTAAGGTATAAGATATTTACTCTATCCCCATGTTGTTTAATTTTTACTGCTCCTAATATATCATTAAGGTTTGTTATTTGTAGTAGAAGAATATATACATATCAAAATTGAGTTTTACAATGTATATATGGACAAATAATTACTCTCTCTCTTCCCTGTTGGAGTTTAGACAACAAATTTGTCCATTTTACTACGTAAAATAGTGATAACCGAGAGCCCCCTAGCTAATACATCACGAAACTTAGTGACAATATTACCTTTATTTAGGAGTAATAATAAGAACGTGATAGATCAGACAATCAATTTAATTGTTAAAAACAATACATATATAAGTTTAAAAAATCTGAAAGATAAATGCTAAACTTTTTGTTGACATTCAACAACAACAACAACGTACCTAGTGTAATCCCACTTGTTTGGGGTAGGATGTACACAACCTTACCCGTACCCTGAAAGGGCAGAGGGACTTTTTCCGATAAACCCTCGGTTCTTTTTGTTGACATTCAAAATATAAATAAACATGTGCCAGGGAAGAGTTTAAATTTTATACCATAAGAGTGTAAATAAAATTTTAAATTATCCTCAAGCGAATTAAAAGATAAACATTAATTAATAGATGACCATTCAGACAAGCTAGTGGGTGCGAAAATTCTTTATGCTGTAACCACATATAAGTTAAATCTATCCTGGAGTGGTGCATAATTTGTGTCACAACCATAGTTAGGCCAACTTTCTAAAATGAGTAAAGTCCCAAAAGTCGTCCCAAAATGGTTTCATAAAGTCCTGAAAGAGTTGAAAACTAGATACTCAACGTGTTTCTCTGACTAGTTGGTTCTCAATCCCCTAAAGCCCATATCTAGTCTGATTGGAACTAGCTAGGTTAGTCCCTCTTCAGAAAAAATCAAATAATTCTTCGTCCCTTGCAACAGTCCTCTATCGTACGTTCCTCAGTATGCAAAAGCAGAAAAGCACATTGCTATTGAATGATAAGTTTTATTTTGTATCACGTACAAGTTACACTAGTTGTACGAACCTTCTTTTTGTCTTAAAAATTTGTGGATCCCAATCTTACACTTTTGGGTCCACAGAAATTTGGGTCCACAAAATTGTAAGACAAAATAGTTGACTCATACAACTAGTGTCAGTTGTATGAAACACAAAATAAAACTTTCCGTATTCAATTATCTCTGATGCAATTCCCAGAAAAAATACAGAATATTTTCAAGTTAAAATTTTAAAAAAAGAAAACGTACTCTATGTAAAACTTTTATTTATAGAGTTTGACTATATCATATACACGACATAAAAACTTCAACAATATCAAGTTACTTTTATATGTTATATTAGCTAGGTAATCTGCTTTATCTTGAAGATTACAAATCTCATTAATGAAAATTATTTGAAGATATTTTTGAATGACATTATAGTAAGAATATAGCACAAAGCATCCGGAGAAGGGCAATACTCGAACGAGGTGGCTCGAACCCGTAACCTATAGATCATTTGAACAAATACTGTTGCTCCAAGGCTGCTCTACAATGACATTATAGTGTAAAATTTATTTGAATTATCGGTTTATATAAGTTAATTGCTTATACGATGATAGTGTTAAAAAAAATACACTTTAAGTGAATTTTATCGTAAATTAGTAGAATAGTTACCATAAAACAGTTTTAGTTGTAAATTGTGTAATTACCATATTTTTTTTACACTGTCAGAAGGTAAACTCTTATATGTAGCAATAGTTTTTAACCCTTTCATTCCATTTAACCCAAGTGTGTCCATTGTTATAGCATATGGACCCAGAGGCTTTCTCAGCGAGTTTGTTCAAGTGGGACCCTAGAGGTGCAATGCCACCGCCAACCCGGCTGTTGGAAGCAGCGGTGGCGCCTCCTCCTCCTCCGCCAGCTCTTCCACCGCCGCAGCCTCTGTCGGCGGCTTATTCCATTAAGACAAGGGAGTTAGGAGGACTAGAGGAGTTATTTCAAGCTTACGGTATAAGATATTACACTGCTGCTAAAATAGCGGAGTTAGGTTTTACGGTGAACACTCTATTGGACATGAAAGATGAGGAACTTGATGATATGATGAATAGCCTTTCACAGATTTTCAGATGGGAACTACTCGTCGGAGAAAGGTACGGTATCAAAGCTGCAATCAGGGCGGAACGGCGGAGGCTTGAGGAGGAAGAACTGCGGCGGCGTGGCCACCTTCTGTCTGATGGTGGAACTAATGCCCTTGACGCTCTCTCACAAGAAGGTTGTTTTTCTTTGAATTTGAAACCTCCTTCGCACCCCTGTTATTTTATATATGCATTGATTTTTTGAATTAACAGTATAACTAGAGTATATATTTGCACTTGGACATATGAATGTATCATCAGTTCGAGTGATTTCTAAGATCAAATTGAACGTAGTTGGTATTTAAATGTTTAAGAATAGCTAGTGAACGAACAATTTGAAGTTAATTGACGTATTTTTAGTAGATAATAACATGCGTAACTTTTTAGAAATAGCATGATTCTTGTGGAACCACTGTTATATTGAACACGAACCCACGAGCCTAGCTATAGGAAAATAATTTATTTTTACGGATGCATGCAACCAAGCAACTATAAGGTATTAGGGTTCTTGTTGCACATTCCATATTTGACTATCTCTACTTCATTTTTATGTGACATTACTACCCTACTTTGAGAGTTAAATAATTTTATTTATTACAATTTTCTCGAAGTCTTTATAGATATTTTGAATTGTTAACTATGATTCTCACTCAAATTGAATTTATATTTTTATTTCAATTTTATAAAAAATAAATATTCAAATACACATGAAAATTAGTACCAAGTGTTTTGACCTTATGTTCTGTCACATGAAATGAGACATTGGGAGTAATTAGATATATTTTGTATGTACTCATTAACGAGTTATGACGATTTTTAAACGTGTGTAGAAGTAAAAAGGTATAGGTAAGACTGGCACTTTTTTCTTCACATAATATAAGTTCTCAATTTGTATGTATCTATCATATATATGGTGAAGTAGGGTTGTCTGAGGAACCAGTGCAGCAGCAAGAGAGAGAAGCAGTGGGAAGTGGCGGAGGGGGGACGACATGGGAAGTGGTGGCGGCAGCTGGCGGTGGGAGAATGAAACAAAGGAGGAGGAAGAAGGTGGTGGCGGCGGGGAGGGAGAAAAGGGGAGGAGCGTCGGCGGAGGAGGATGAAGAAACGGAGGAAGGTCAAGAAGATGACTGGAACATTAACGACGCCAGTGGAGGAATAAGCGAGAGGCAAAGGGAGCATCCATTTATCGTGACGGAGCCAGGTGAGGTGGCGCGTGGGAAAAAGAACGGCTTGGATTACTTGTTCCACCTCTATGAGCAATGCCGGGATTTCTTGATCCAAGTTCAGAATATTGCCAAGGAACGTGGTGAAAAATGCCCCACTAAGGTCACTTTCTTTTCTCTTTCCTTTTTTTTTTTCACAATTTACGCCACTTAACTATTTCCACAAGGTAAAAGATCATTCCTATTCGTTATACTAAGTAATTTATTGACACATCTTTTGTTATTTGGATTCCTTAACATAAACACAAATCTTCTATTTTCTATCAATACAGTTATACATTTTTTTTATGAAGATATATTTTTAATTATGAAACTGATATACGTATAAAAATTTTATGTTTTTCTATCTTGTAAAGTATATTTAAAAGAATATCTAATTGATATTTGAATTCATCAGACTAATAAAATACTCCTATCTTGCTCTCGTGCTCCTAACCCACTAAATGTCATATAAGTCTCACTTTTATAACTTCTAACTGTTATTTAAATTTTGTATTTATTTAATTACAATAATAATAAATTTAGTGAAGTTACACCAGTAAGGTCTAGTTTGTATACAAAACTTACTCTTACCTATAGGAGGACAGATTGGTTCCGATAGTCGATAAAGATAGGAAGAAGCAACAATAATTTTTGTATTTAATTACTAAAATATATTGGCTTTATACAATAAATGGAGCTTAGTACATGAATTCTTTTTATTTTTATTTTTGGAAGGATATAAAAACTTAGGTAGTAGTTGTTGGGAAAAGGTTGGGCGTAAAAATGAATGTGGGTTCAGAAGACCTCGTTAATTGGGTCAAGGAAACCATTAGTTGTCCGGAAGAGAATTCGACAGCTAAGGTACGGAATTGATGGGCTGAACCATAATAAAGCTTAATGAATTTCTCCCTCGGCCCAGTACTCCTCTTGTACTTTTACTCAAGTGGTTCCACCTGTAAGCTTGTCCTTGCCACATCGAAGTTCTACACATTGACCAACGTTAGAAATGACATAAAACTAGCAACGTGTTTTTTTTTCGCGAATTAGGAATAAAACTCTATTTTCTTATCCATTTTAGTTTTTAGTTTTTTTAGAGAGTTAAAGCTTGATTTTAATAAATAAGGCTCATATTAGGCGCTTACTTGTTTCGCCTAGACATATTTTGCTGGGTGAGAGTAAAAAGACTGTCCGGTACACTAAGCTTATGCTATCCTCGGGGTCCACGGAAAGATCGGATCACAATCGTCTATCGTACGCAGCCTTATCTTGTATTTTTGCAAGAGATTATTTTCATAGCTCGAACTCGTGACCTCTTGGTCACATGACAACAACTTTGTTGGGTGAGAGTAATAGACATAAAGGATGAGAATTTTTACATTCCTATGTCATATAGTAAACTATATTACCCTAATTATTCATGTTTAGTAAATTACCCTACCTATACAAGTTTTGTTTACAAAATATATACATTCCACCTTAAAAGGCTCTCAATCCATTATGAGTGCCTTTAATTAAGGGATTTAGTTACACCATTTTCCTTTTTTTTTTCCTCCTCTTCTCTTTCCTTATGTTTCTTCCACCTTAATATTCGGTAATCACTGTTAAATTCATTAGGTGTATAAGTTACCAAATCACAATATTTTATTTCGGATGAACAGAAAAAATTATGTCAAGGAAACCAATGAAATTTAGTCGTTACTTATTCTTCAGTGCAGCAATTATTCTTTAGTGTACAAATAAGTTTAAAGAGTTTGTTCTCTTGAGTCAGACAAGAAAAGGAACAAAAATATCTTCAGATATTTGAAGAAGATTTTTTCAAAAAAAATTATTCTTTTGCAAAAACAGCTTTTTCACAAAAAAAAAAATTAGAAAATGATTCCACAATCTTTTTAAAAGTATTTTAAAACAAACACCGCATGAAGAAATGTAAGAGTTAGACCACATAATCATTACCAGATATTCGCAAAACATTTCTTTCAAAATTAGTGTTGATTTTTAACCTCGTATTGTTTATATCCCATCCCAATTTTTCTTTATCTACAATTTTCATAAATTATTTCTACTCAGTTATATACAACTACAATATGATACCACTTAAATACAATTTTTATACAATATTTCTTTTGTATATTTTATATTTGATTTATACATAGTAAAAATAAATTTCATACAACTAATTATATATTATACAACTTATCTACAATTTTCATATATTATTTCTATTCAATTATATACAACTACAATATAATACCACTTAAATACAATTTTTATACAAATTTTATACAATATGTCTTTTGTATATTTTGTATATAATTTATACATAGTAAAAATAAATTTCATACAACTAATTATATACTGTATTATACAATTTATTTATAACTTTCACATACTATTTTTACCCGGTTAAATACAACTACAATTACATACAACTTAAATACAAACTTTATACAATATGTCTTTTGTATATTTTGTATTTGATTTATACATAGTAAAAACAAATTTCATACAACTAATTATATATTATACAACTTATCTACAATTTTCGTACATTATTTCTACTCAGTTATATACAACTACAATATCATACAACTTAAATATAATTTTTATACAATGTTGTTCAACTTTCATACAATAGTTAAATGTATAAAAGAAAAATAAATAAACAACAGAATAATTTTTTTACAATTTTCTACAATTTTACTACAATTTCTGTAATATAATGTATGTCAAGTCTTCTTCTTCTTCGAGTTTCAATTTGAAATTCAGCCAAAACCAAGTCTAATCTTCACTAAAACCCCTCAAAATTGATATATAAACTCCAAACCATATTCCCAATTATTTGCAACAACACCTAATCCTAACAAATAATGATTTTTGAAAACCCAAATTAAAATTCAAAGCTTTAAAGCTTTTTAGTGGTTGTCAATAGTGGAATTGCTGCTCTCTTTTCCTTTGCTTTATATTACTGAAATTTGGGATTGAGAGATAGAGAGAGACGTAGAGAGAATTTTCAATTCTTTGCTTCAAAGCTTTTTAATGGTTAATGGTGGACGGATTACAAATTTTTGCTGGTTTTAGAAGAGGAAATAATGGGTGATTGAAGAGGAAATTGTGGGGTGTGGTTTGATACGTGGGTGAGGGAGTGAGATTTGGAGAGAGAAATTTGGAGGGAGTGGGAATATACGGTAGAGTTAAATTAGGAGACTAATTAATACCATTAAAACCCTTAAAATGTACATAAATGGTAATTAGGTATATAAAAGGTAATTATATTAAAAATTAAGAATAGAGGGTAATGTTGTTTACTATATGGCATATGAACGTAAAAATTCCTAAAGGATGGGGCGCCCATGTATGGTCTTTTTGCCCCTAGGCACTTACCTTTTTGGGCTCAGCCCTATCTTGCCGGGTGAGACTGATAGAAAGAAAGAACGGGGGCAACCATGTACTCCCTCCGCTTCACAATAAGTGATCAATTTGCTTTTTTATTTTGGTTCAAAATAAGTGGCCAGTTATGTAATCAAGAAAGAATTCAATTTGTTTTTACAAAATAACCCCTATGCACATATCCCTAAAAAGTTTTCTTACTCCTCACATTAAATATTTAATTAGGGGTAGTTTAGTCATAGTAGGTATTTTTGTATAGAATTTAATATTTTCTTAATGGGCGTGCTAAAAGCAAATTGGTCACTTATTGTGAACCGAAGGGAATATGGTCTTTTTGTCCCTAGGCGCTTATTTATGCCCTATCTTGTTGGGTGAGACTGATAGAAGAAAGGACGGGGGCAACCATGCGTGACACTTTTGTCCTTGTCTCCGAGGGAGAGTTAAACTAGCGACTCGTGAATGCTGCCAGTAATATTTTTTTGTTTGGGAATCATGAACTCTTCTCACTGTAACCTAAGTGGTGTTACTGTTCCACCATATGTTGTTCATTAACTAAGCAATCCTTTAGTACTCTCCGTCCAAAATCAACAATATGAAGTTAGCTTTTGGCAATTAAAATTACGAAAAGCAATTATCAAACTAACGTATTTTGTCTTTTGAAATAATTAAGGTGCAAAAGATAATCACCTTACAGTAATGTTATCCCGTCGAATGAAAATGGACAGGCGTTGAATGATCGATTGTTTTAAAATTGCAGGTAACAAATCAGGTGTTCAGGTACGCGAAGAAGGCAGGGGCAAGCTACATAAACAAGCCAAAAATGCGACACTACGTGCATTGCTACGCACTTCATTGCCTTGACGAGGAAGCCTCCAATGCGCTAAGAAGAGCTTTCAAGGAGCGAGGAGAGAACGTCGGGGCGTGGAGACAGGCATGTTACAAACCCCTTGTGGCCATAGCTGCTCGACAAGGCTGGGATATCGACACCATCTTTAATGCACATCCTCGACTCGCCATTTGGTATGTTCCCACCAAGCTCCGCCAGCTTTGCCACTCTGAACGGAGCAATGCTGCTGCTGCTGCTGCTTCTAGCTCGGTTTCTGGTGGTGGTGGTGGTGGTGATCACCTCCCTCATTTCTAAGTTGAGGGTAGAGTACTCAGTTTACTCTTTTCTGACTTTGCCCCTATATCTACATCCTACTTTGTTCTACTGGTAATGTAATCTTTTCGGCTTAGAGATGAAAATATCTGCATAACATGGGTGTCCCTCAATTCAGTTCTGCAAATTCTGTAACTGCTTAAGTTTAGAACTTGTGACATATAATGGTTTGGTAATCTTGATGTCTACTATTGTCATGTAAATATTCACCTAGGAAACAGAGATAGCTTAGTACTGGACAAAGACACAAGAAGAGAATGAGAATAGACCACGAAGTAGCAGGTACAAGTAAGTTGTCGCATGTGTTTACTGATGCTTCAATGCAAATTAGAATAGTACATCCAAATTGGTGCATCAATCTCGGATAAACAATTCAGGCTATTAAGTAAACATTCTCAATGGGGGTCAAGAAGAATGAGTAGGGTATTTCCACAACACATCACCCCAAGTGCTTGGACCATCGGTTACCTCCTTAATAACAGATGCTACTTCGTCCACATTCACGCGAATCTGCTGCTTGCTGTCCCTTTCACGGATTGTCACAGAGGATGTTGAATCCACTGTAATGGCAAAGGGGACCCCAAGTTCATCTGTTCTTGCATACCTTTTCCCTATTGATGTACCTATATCATAAAATCAAAAGGACCACAGCTAAGTATCAAATAGTTTAAGCACCACCGGTCCATCAAAACCAAAAACAAAATATACATACATACAACAACAAACCCAGTTTATCCTACAAATAGGGGGTCTGGGGAGGGTATTATGTACGCAGTTTCACCCCTACCTTATGCAGATAGAGAGGCTGTTCCGGTAGACACTCGACTTCAAGCAAGCATGCAAATCACAACATTATAGAAAAGAAATACAGTAGTGTAAAAGGCAAGAAAGCATTAACCAAAAAAACAAAATATACATATTGTAGCACAATGACAAAGACAGGTAATCATTGCTAATATGGATGCTGATGATATGCCCACCAGATATTACATCAGTCAAAATCTAGTGGTATACAAGGTAAACTTTAGCATATTAGTATATGATAACAGTGTATCGATGCAGACATGTTCAGGTTATGGTAAATCCATATATCCTATAGAGATCAGTACCGCATGGGATACAAGCACAAGGATAAATTGGAGTCCTCGTGCATGGTAAATCAAAAGGAAGATGAAGTAAACTCAAATTTCTGCATTGAGACCATGTGAACCCAGTAGTTGTCAGGAGTGTACACAATAACTTAATATTTGTTTAAAATTCATGTAGTGAACTCAATAATTCCCCGGTGAATTTTCTCCCTTCTCTCTAATACTAGTGGTGTTCCAGGCCAGCTCATGCGCCTTGACTATTCCATTGGTTATTTACATCTCCCACCACTAAAAGTATTAAAGGGCAGCCCGGTGCACTAAGCTCCCGCTATGCGCGGGGTCCGGGAAGGGCCGGACCACAAACACCAAAAGTATTGAGTAACTCTATTCACTAATGCTTAGGCAGATGAGAATAATCACCAACCTTTTTTGCCTACGGTGGGATTCAAAGCCTAATCTCTCATTCCCCCTTCATCGACTACTAGGTCACACCCTTGGCTGCAATTCCCCAGTAAACTTTAACCCAATTTGCAACCAATGTTGGAATTTGATTAACCTATGTATGTTCATTTTAGGACAAAGTAGAAAGCACATTTTCTTACGAATTTTAAGTAATGTTGACATGTCAATATTTCTTATCACTGTCCAAAGAGAAAGGATAAGAAAATAATTAGCAAGCAGCTTAAAGTTCAACTTATTTACTCCAGAAGTGGTAAAATGAGTAGACGGGTGAGATGTAATGATTATGAAAGGGATGGAAATAAATATTAAAACACCCTTGATCCAGGTAGATTTTAAGGGGAATTAGAGAGAAAAATTGTGACTTACTCAGAACTTAACATTATTGTGGCCAAAGCTAGTGCTTCGAATAACTCTCGAGGCCGAGCTTACCTGTTATATCGATCTTATACGAGATCCCATAGGCAGTCAGCGACCTAGCAATTTGTCTGGCAACTTCCTCATATTGTTGATTCTGAACCAATGGGAACACAGTGCATTTTATAGGAGCTACAATAGGAGGGAAGCTGAAAAAATTCATTTGTTCATCACCATCTCTGCTAGGTCTTGTGTTGAAAGAATGCTCATAGAGGCAGTATATTATCCTCCCAATACCAAAAGATGGTTCAATGACTGATGGAGTGAAAACCCTCTGGTGTTCCTTCTTCATTTCCTTAGAGATGGACACCATATTCTTGTTTATAGTGACAGCCCTGTCGAGGGTGCAAACATGAAATTCGGCCTCCCCCTTAGACTCCAATGTTGCTTTCATTTCCATTGCTTCTTTTTCACCCATAGCCTTGAGACAGAAGCAAACAATAATCTTATTAATTTAACCCTCACATGAAGGGCATAAACGAGTAAACTGATGCAATACTGCTGTGTACCTCCAGTGCTTCAACAACCATCTTTTGGTTACCCTTAAAAGCAAGACCTAACTCCTTTTTAGCTGGAGTTATAATAAGCTTCTGAAAATAGAGATAACACATTAAGCTAGTAAGCATGTTTTACGTATTTTATTCAGGGTTAGATTATAGACAGCAATCTCTTGTGCACAGGTTGAAAGAAAGAGAGACACCTCTACTTCCCTGGGCTCTGGAAACTTTTCATGGGCTACTAGAGGCACACCACTCTTATCCTGCAATGGGTGACTTAGTTCAGTGTAGGATAGTATACTAAGAAAAAATTATGCTCGTGTTGCATGAAACGCTAGGTGAACCATAAGTTAACAGATAGATACTGAAAGAAGAAAATAGTGAATGTGGAAACACCAAGCAACTGATGAAGTACCATATGTGAGTGGGTTGAAGAATATAAAAAATTAACAGTATGTGGCTATTTTATGTAAGCCTCACCGTGTGAGCACGCAAGTCATACGCAGATCTATCAGCTATACCAACACACTCAATCCATCCATAAGAGCATTCAATTTCAGCATCCCAACAGTCTGCAGCATAATGTGCCATTTCGTTTGCAAGATGTTGACGAAACCGTAGCCGGTCTTTGTCAATACCAAGATGAGTAAGAAATAGATATACTCTCCCTATGAAATATCCAAGAGTTTCATTGTTGACAATTCCCTGCAGAAGCAACAGTGATGACTCAATCAAACATGTATAATGGAATTAGAGGATTTATACAGGGGAGCAGGAAGAAACCGAGAAGTTAATCGTTGAATTTATCTAACCTGGACAACTGCTTCACCAATACGTATTCTCCTAGCTGATCTTCCAGAAACCTGATCTTCTCTCGGGAACATCAAGAACTCCAAGTTTGCAACATCAGGAAATTTTGGATGAGATTTATCCTCCGGGTCAACAAAATGCTCAATCTCAGCCAGTGTAAATTCACGGACTCTCAGGAGACCTTGACGTGGTGAGATCTGCATATACCAAAAAAGCAAACATCGTTTTGAACATAAACATGCTCCATCTATGAGTTAATTAAAGAGGTTAAATAAATTTAGAAAGCTTGAGTTTCATATTGTATTTTTACTAAATTATAGCAATAAGCTTTATCCCTAAGGCATGGTACCTAAGCCCTGAAAGCTCTTAGGTCATACACTCTACATTGTCCTTAGAATATGAAGAGAGAATAATACAACTACACAAAATATATTAGCATCTCAAAGTTTCAACATACGAAGTATTTTTGCTAAGTCATGATTTCTATGGAAAAAGAACACCTAGCTATAAATCTCATTTTTATTATTATATGTGGAGAAATTTTAGTGCCTAGATAACTACTTATTCACCCTCCCACCTTCAGAAGTCATCAGATGCAATAATCCAAAGTCTTCAAATTATAATTTTTGCCAAATAGATACTAGAAAATATACAAATATGATCAGGTTATGCATCAGAAAAATAAAGGCAACAGTAAGATATGGCCTTTTAACCTCATTTCTAAAAGCTTGACCAATCTGTGCAGCAGCAAAAGGAAGCTTATTTCCATTATAATAGTACAAGTCCTTAAAGTTGACAAAAATGCCTTGAGCAGTCTCCGGGCGCATGTAACTGCATGCCAATCAATAGCAGACATAAACAAGATAATCAAAATAATAGAAAAAAAGATCTCTTTCAAACTAAGCAAAAACAATGATGGTTATATATAGGCTCTCCTCCAAATGATATTCTTACCCAGGACTTATGCCTGAAGGCCCAATTGATGTTTGGAACATGAGGTTGAAAGGATAAGGGGCAGAAAGAGGATTCCTGGTATCTGGAGCAGTAATGCCATAATCCTTAATCTTAGCACCGAGCTCTTCAGCAGAGAGATCGTCCAAAACAGCAAGCACGTGC
The DNA here is from genome assembly GCF_000715075.1 of Nicotiana tabacum. Lineage (NCBI taxonomy): Eukaryota > Viridiplantae > Streptophyta > Magnoliopsida > Solanales > Solanaceae > Nicotiana > Nicotiana tabacum. The sequence goes on along the minus strand of NC_134085.1, from coordinate 206,441,275 downwards.
TTGAATTCCGCAGCCTTTTCAGCAGGAAGATTAGGATCTCTCTCAAGCTTGTCTTTGCAGAAGTCCTTGAGCAGATGATCTGCTCGGTAACAAGTTCCCGTCTTTTCATCTTTCACCATAAGATCAGTGAACTTATCAACATGACCTGACGCTTTTAGCACAACTTCAGGCGTAACACATGGGCAATCAACTTCTAACATGTTCTCCTCAAGAACAAAGTGCTGAATTACAGAATAACAAGTCACCATTTGAAGTATCATATAAATATGAAAGAAAAACCCCAATTTTGTCTAATTAAACCCATATTATTAATGTTCACTATCTAGTGAATAACCTCAATTGGGTAAACGAACATATCCCTAATATAAACTCGAGTCACTGAATTGGAAAGCAATATAACAAAAACGTAATCAGCAATTGAGAATTTTGATAGTAAGAGAAAGAAAAATACCTGGCGCCAGAAGGAGAGGACGTTGGATTTAACGGCACAACCAGGAGGGCCATAGTCGTAAAGGCCAGCAACGCCACGGTAGATCTTGAAAGAGGGGATGTAAAAGAGACGGCGTTCGAGTGTGTTAATCACAGCTTGCCGAAAAGCTTCTCTGTTCTGGGCTTCTTGGGCAGGGTCCATTTTTCAGACAAACACCAAGAAATTCACTCAGAATTCAGATCAGTTTATGTATAAGAATATTCACAATTGATGGATTTTTGTTTTGATAAAGAAAGAAAAATATCAGAGGTAAAGATATTTTTAGGCTTGAATCTCTGTCAGCACAGTGGATAACGTATATTTGATGTTGTTTTGGCTAGTTGTGAATTTAATATTCAGGTCGCCCCTTGCTTCTTAGGGTTGTTGCTGCTAATTCACGCGTCTCATGCTGCCAATTATTACTCCGTATTTGTATTTTCTGTAAGTATATGTTCAGTCCGCAGTATCTAAACTCTAAAGTGCGTGCCTTTTGACTGCGATGCCAATATCAATATCTACTTTCAAAATTACTTATTTAGTGCTAGTTGCCAACCTTAATATCAGTACTACTGCTTTCTCTTTCAATGTCCCCCCCCCCCCCTCTTCTACCCCTTACTACTTTTGTTTTTTAATGCCCCGCCCAAGTTTATATGTCTTCATCGTACATTTTTTACTCATATGGAATTATGGATGTCATTTGCCAAAATAAGATGTAAATAAAGATAAAAATTAGAAAAATAATATTGTATAGCCATTTTTAAAATAATAGACGGAAATATATATATTTTTTTATTATATATAGATATATATATATATATATATATATATATATATATATATATATATATATATATATATATATTATACATTATTATATAAATGAAAATATTTTTGGACGCACTTACTATCTTTGCCCATAGGAGTTGCATAGATTAATTATCTAATTCATAAGTCTGAAAGTCTTGTGGTAATCTTTGTCATATAGACATATAGTCAAGTCTAACAAATAGGTAAAAATAAGTTGGACTTTTGAAATACATTTTAAAGAAGTGACAACTTTTGGCAAATGAAAATCGTATGATACTATCACTAATTTCGAAGTTGGACTTTTGAAGTAGTGTTAAACCTGCAAGAGCACGTGAATTAAGTAATTAACAGTCATTGACTAAAAAATAAAACTGTAAAATAAATTCAGAAAGCAATGGATTTCTTTTAATGATCTTTTGGCAATATCTATCAGTATCTTATTCCCCACTGAACCTTAAAACCAGTGACTGAAAATGTAAAGTTAGTTTAGGGGAAACTATGTTTGATAATTACGTTTCAACTGAAAATGTAAAGTTAGTCTAGGAGTACAAGATTTTTGTCATCGTTCCTGATCATTAGCAACGACGAAAAAAATCTAATACTCCTAGCATAGTAGTCACAAGAAAGATGATTCATTTTCCTAGTAAGTGATATAGTGTTCACAATTGAACTAGAACTGGAGTTGCCAGGTGACTTACTCGGATTGAGGGGTCAATAACATAAATGATATGTCATTCTTTCTGATCGTCTGTGTTTGTATCAATATTCTAAGATCGCATCTGTGCTTCTCGAATTGTGAAGAAGTCGTACTTGCAAGATGAATATCAAAGACAAGAAACAAAAAAACAAAGCGAATTAGTAAAGAGGCTTTTTTTTTTTTTTTTGATAAATAAGCTTTATATTTATAATTTTATCTTCTCCCAACAATTTTTTTTCAATTAATATCGTTATATTCATAAGAATAAAATTAAATAAGCCAATTACCACTTATCGTTCCTTCAATATTCTTTTCTCCCTTTATATTTCTATTCCAAAAAAAATGGGAGAAAAGAGAAGTGATGGCAGGACAACTAACGAAAATAGCTTTTGCAACGAATAAGGACCAACGTTTAGTCTTTTTGGTAGCTGGCTCGCAAAGTTCAGTTGCAATTCCTGAATGTTTGAACAAATGACTGATTTTACACCTTTTTTTTTCGTTGCAGCTTAGATTTTTCGCCACAATGCATATAAGTGCAATATAAGAAGAAAGAAGCAAACAGAATTAGGAGGAGCACTTCATATTACAAATTTGGAGAATTATTTATTGTTTATTAATATCTTGATTTTTATGTATATGCCTCGAGTCTGAAATACTAGAACTAAACCACAGAACATCAGAACATCGAGGAGATTCATAATATACATGTATACTATATAGAGCTCCAATCTATATGGATGCCGTCATCCTCATAACATCCTGAGAACACCATATGATATAAATTGTGCATCAACATATCTAAGTATGCCTGTCCAGCAATCCCCGGCAACACAGGGCCAATGTACCCTTCAACCAATGTGTGACCAAAATGATCTCTCTTTCTATATATCTTAATTTGTTGGTATATAATAGACCAAAATAATGTCTCCTAATGACGACAAAGATTAACCCTTAACTGATGCATTAGCCATGACATTCCCTTTATCTTCTTCCGTAGGTAAATGAGTAACATACACGACAATCTCAATAATTTTAATTTTTCGATAGGATTTAAATTATATAAACTGACCGTTTCAATTCTTTTTTGAAAACTGAAGTCAGTTTTGCAGTAATCATTATGACTGTATTTTATGCGATGACACTTGATTACCCGTCACAACTGACATAATTAATCCATGTGTCAGGGCATGACACATGTGAACAAGGAGATGTGTCTGTCTTCTGTGCTGGCATTTCCTTGCATAATTAATGCAAAGGAATGCCTTGAGCGTCAATTATATTGGGAGCTGGTCGATGAACACCATTGGAGTAGGTAGGTTAATTAGAAATAGCAAAGATATACGAACAAGGAGATGGTGATATGATGTGTAGAAATCACAAAGAAGCTTGAAAATTTTAGGTAGAAAGAGTGTTAAGGTTACCTCTATATATAGTGGCAAGACTGGATTTGGAGGAAATAAAAAATTTGATGGTATTATATTGAAGCAAGTTAGAAATCATTGGCTGAAAATGTAAAGTAAATTTAATTAGGGGAGACTATGTTTGACCACGTCTCGACCAAATGGACGTACGGATTAGATTGATTCCTAATGTACTAGGAAAAATAGCAGATTTTCTTGTTATTCCTGAATGATATATACAGTAATCTGATTCTTGTTTTTATTGCAAATTAGATTATTGTAATTTCTCTTTTTGTCCTCTAACAATAGATAATTTCTAGAAGTCAAAGTTTTTCAACAAAAAAGCCGTCTAAGGGAATTGTCCATCGATCGACCTTCAAGGCTAATACATTAGTGTTGTCCTGCTAGTGTGAATAATAGCAAAACTAATTGACATAATTGCAATATATAGGATATGGAATTTTTTTAGAATTTACAGATTTATTTTTCTATAATTTCTATTACGAGTATATATAAGACGAGTTAATCCTTTTAACCCTGTCTAAGCTTATCATTTACTAATTCAATATCTCAAAATCTAGAATAGATTCCTATTAAGATTAACTCAATTAATGTAGGGATTATGGACATAACTAATAAGCATCCAAGTTTTTAAAAGGAATGATACTATATAGCTGCTCTCAAAATAATAGCCTAAAAAATATGTGTGTGTGTATATATATATATATGCACACACATTTTGTATGTTATATATAAAAATTATACAAATTTTATATATTTTTTTGGCTACTGAACGTAAATAGTTTCTAGCGCACCCTGAAAGTGATAATACCAATTTTTAAAGATCTACTCATCAATTGTATTTGTAGTTAGTTCTATTGTATATAGAGAAAATTCATCATTTTCCCAGTTTAATTAAAGATATTAAACGTGCTGTCGAACTTCTCGTTCTAAAATTTGCTACATCTTATTTAAATGTTTTACCCCCAAAAAAATAGATTATTATGTTACTAAACTCGTATATCAAATGAATCTTTACTTGGCTGTTTGACTGTACATTTGATAAACCACCTACAAATACACAAATTTTCATAATACCTGACATATAATTTATTTAAAAATCTGTATGTTTTTAAATTTTTTCCATAAGAACCAATTGCATGATATTTTTTCCCCAAGTGTTGCTAGTATTCTTACTAGCAGTGAAAGTGGACTTGAGGGTAGAGGAGTACATGTCCCTCACGCATACCTTCTGTTGAAAATACTTTGATTATTCCAAAATTATTTCTTCCTAAAAGACAAACAGAAATATTACAAGAATCTAATTTACAATCAAAGTCAAATTACGGTAAATTAAAATATCATCAGGAACAACGACAAAATCTTCTACACCTAGTACTAAAAATCAATCTCATCCATCCGTTTAGTTGAAAAATAGTCAAATTAAAACAACAACAACAACTCAGTATAATCTCACTTAGTGGGTTTGAGGAAGGTAGCGTCTAGGTAGAATTTGAAAAATAGTCAAACTAAGTCTCCTCTAAATATACTTTACGTTTTCAGCAATGGTTTCTAAGGTAATCTAGTGTAGATATAGTGGACTTCATTTCAAATTTTTCTTTGCTCCAAAACCTGTCCCACCACTATAAATAGAGCTAATCTTAACACTTCTTCTACCTAAAATCTTCTTACGTTTTTGTGATTTCTTCACACTTATCACTATCTCCTTTTCATTTCTATCTTCAGTTAACCTAGCTACTCCAATGGCGTCCATCAATCAACTCCCGATTGACGGCGAAGGCGTTTGCATGCTATGTAAAGAAACGCCGTCACAGGAGAAGAGAGTCACCTGCGTTACGTGTGTAACGCCCTGGCACATGGATTGCCTGGAAAATCCACCTGTTACGTTATCGTTCGTCGTTAACTTTGAGTGTCCTGATTGTGCCGGGACAGGTCTAACAGGGGCGGCTGCGCCGCCGCCTGCTTCCGCCGGCGGAGAACTAGTGGCGAAGATTCGGGAGATCGAGGCGAATACGTCGATGACGGAAGAAGAGAAGGCGAAAAGGAGACAAGAGATAGTCAGTGGAAAACAACATCAGAATAACGAAAATGAAGAAGATGAGAATGAAGAAAAAGATGTGTTGGCTGTGCTTGATGAAAGCATCAAATGTCCCTTTTGTTATATGCTTCTAGATAGGCCCGTATAATGCTGCTCGGTGGGCCGGGCCTGAACCGGACCGGACCGGGCCCGCGGTCCTAACGGGCCTGGTGGGCCTGGTGGGCCGGTCCTGGGTGGGCCGGTCTTGGTGGGCCTCTGAGCCCGTCACGGGCTGGTCTCCATGGTTGAGCCCACGAGCCCGGGACCGTTTGGCCCGGGACCGGCAGGCGGGCCTGGGCCGGTCCTGGCGGGCCTGGCGGGCCCAACGGCTATTTTAAAAAAAAAAAAAAAAAAAAAAAAAAAATCAAACGGCCATATTTAAAATCTAGCCGTTTGGGCTGAAAATATGACCGTTTTTTAAGTTAAAAAAATGGCCATTTGGCCCCCAAACTTTATTTTAACCCCAAACTTTATATAATTACACTTTTCCCCATTTCTCAACTATAAATACCCCCTCATTCTTTCATTTTTATTCACCAATTCATCAATATCTCTCAATATCTCTCAATCTCTCTCAATCTCTCTACTACAATTACTTAATTTATTGTTGAAATTTCGTGAAAAATTGTGAAGTTGTTGAATTGAAGTTTTCAAGTGTTCAACGATTTTCAATTTTCAAGAAGTTGTTCGGCAATCCGGTAAACTCGTTTCAACTCTTACGTTTTTATAATATATTTTTGTGTGGTTTAGTTTGCATAATTATAATTAATATGGCATTTACTTTGAAAAAAATGTTTGGTAAAGGAAAAGATAAAACCGGTGAAAGTAGTGGCCAACCAACTACCCTTCCCCCGGCTCCCCGACCTAGAAAAGATAAGCAAGTTGAAAGTAGTCGCCAACCTAGACGTCCTCCTCCTTCCGTAATTCTTGATAGTGATCACCCTTGTTTTCAATTTACCGATAGTGAATTTTATCATAATGTTGCACCAGGTGATAGATTAGATGATGAAATTATGAATGCTCTTTATCCTAATGAAACCATCTTAGAAAATAATGAGGAAAATGAGGATGATGATGAAACTCAAGCACCGGATTTAGATGATACACCTACTAGTCCTCTTAATAACCCAAGTGATGCACCGGTCGACCCACCTGTAGAAACTCCTACTTTTAATAGAGAACCTGCTAAACGCTTAGAAACATCATTAGTTTGGAATTTTTTTACTCAAGTAAGAGAAAAAAATAAGGCTAAGTGTAAAACTTGTGGGAAATTAATGTCGCATAAATATGTAGGAGACCGTAGCGGCACAGGTAGTTTGACTAGGCACATAAAAACACACCCTAGAGATAAGGCTAGATTTTTTCAAATGAAAGCGCATCTAGAGGGGACAAGTGTAGATTCTGCGATTAACCCTAGTACAGGTTCAAATCTAGTTCAACCAGGAATTAACACTGTCACTGGAGGTATTTTATATTACGATCCAAATAGAGATCGTGAAGAATTAGCAAAGATGATTACTGTTATGTGCTTACCTTATACTTTTGCTTCTAATCCTAATTGGGTTCATTATATTAGAAGAGTGTTTAATCCTACTTATAAAGGTTGGCCTCGCGCAACAGTTAAGAGTGATATTTATAAATTCAAACATGAATATGAACAATATTTGCGTTATTTATTTACTCATATACCTAATCGGATTTCTATTACTACTGATATTGGTAGAAGTGGTAATGATTGTGATTACCTAACTGTTACAAGTCATTGGATAGATGAAGAATGGATAATGCAAAAACGCATAATTGCATATAGAATAATTAATTCGCGTCACACAGGTAAATTTATAGCTAACACTGTTGCAGATATTTGTAGATATTTTTGCTTTAGCGATAAAATAATGGCAATTTCAATGGATAATGCTTCTAGTAACACCAGTGCTATAGGCATGCTTACAACAACACTAAATCCTGCATTTACTAATATTTTCCATGTTAGATGTATTTGTCATATTTATCATTTAATTGTCGGTGATGGTATGCGAATATTAAACATAGAAATTGAAAAGGTTAGAATGGCTCTTAATTGGCTTTTTTATTCAAACCGTAGAAGTAGACTTAGAGAGTATTTTAAAAAATGTGATGAATATGGCCTTAGAGAAAGAAAGGTTCCTAAACCTTGCCCGACTAGATGGAATTGTATGTACGAAAGTTTAGTAGTAGCATATGAATATAGAAACCCAATTAATGCAACGTTTAATTCTCGGGTAGGTGGTGAAGATGATGATGAAATGCTTACCACTCAAGATTGGACTAATGTTAAAATTCTTTTAGATTTTTTAGAACATTTTCAAATTGCAACAAATGCATTTTCTGGGCAATATTATCCTACTATTTCAAACTGTTTAGTTTATATTGCAGCACTATCTGATTTGTTTGTTGAATTTAGTGAGGGTGGGGATATTTATGAACTTGCTATAAATGAAATGAAACAAAAGTTTAAAAAATATTTTTTCCTATCCCTCCTATTTATGGTCTTGCTGCAATGCTAAATCCTACAATGAAATTGGGAGGTCCTCATTTTTGGTATTCAAATATTTATAAGGCTTTAGATCTTTCAAATGAGGAAATTGCGACACTTGCAGATGCAAAAGCTTCAATTAAGATTAACGCTCAAACAGTTTATAATGCTTATCAACTTGCCTTAGAGCATGCTAGGCCAACTATTCCAACCCCTACTTCGTCTAGCTCACAATCCTCTAAAAGAGTTGCGGGCTTAAAAGCTCTTAAATCTTGGACGGAGTTCAGGGGTCTCAAGGTGAAAATTATGATGAAACTTCACATCTAAATGAGCTTCAAGTTTATTTGTCTCAGGGACTTGAAAAGGAGAATCCAGACGGCTCTTTTGATCTTTTGGAATGGTGGAAGGCAAGGGAAAAACATTTTCCTGTTCTTGCAAGGATGGCTCGGGATATTTTATCAATTCAAGCTTCAACTGTTGCATCAGAGAGCGCTTTCAGTCAAGCAAGACTGCAAATAGGTGATCATAGAGCGTCTATGAGGGATAGCTTGGAAAAATCAGTATTGTTTAGAGATTGGATCCGCTCGGAAAGAAGAAACTTTGGAATTGCAGAAGCACAACCGGCGATAGATGAAGCTTATGAAGAAATGATAGCGGAACTTACGGAGGATTCGGCTTCGCCCGGAAGTGGTGATGAACAAGCTTCTTTTCCACCACCACCAACGCAACCTCCTCCGAACCTTGAAGGATTTATGAGATTTGTTAGAGATAATACATAGAATAATATGTAACTTGTATTTTGGCACATCTTCCTTAGTTTTTTTCCTTCTAATGGTGGTATTAGTACCTTGTTGTGCTCATTCCATTGGGGGAAGGATGACTAAGAAAGATATGTCATTTTTTGGTAATAAAATTTATTGCTTCTACCCATGAGCTTCTTTTCGCAATATTTCTTTGTCTATACTTAGAATTATTTATATGCTACAATATATACATAATATACAATATATATACTACAAGAAAATATATTTATAAGATACAATATATACATAAGATACAATATATATACTACAAGAAAATATATAAGAGAATATATATACATAAGATACAATATAATATACTACAAGAAAATATATTATGCTACAATATATACATAATATACAATATATATACTACAAGAAAATATATAAGAGAATATATATACATAAGATACAATATAATATACTACAAGAAAATATATTATGCTACAATATATACATAATATACAATATATATACTACAAGAAAATATATTTATAAGCTACAATATATACATAAGATACAATATATATACTACAAGAAAATATATAAGAGAATATATATACATAAGATACAATATAATATACTACAAGCAAATATATAAGAGAATATATATACATAAGATACAATATAATATACTACAAGCAAATATATTATGCTACAATATATACATAATATACAATATATATACTACAAGAAAATATATTTATAAGCTACAATATATACATAATATACAATATATATACTACAAGAAAATATATAAGAGAATATATATACATAAGATACAATATATATACTACAAGAAAATATATTATGCTACAATATATACATAATATACAATATATATACTACAAGAAAATATATAAGAGAATATATATACATAAGATACAATATAATATACTACAAGAAAATATATTATGCTACAATATATACATAATATACAATATATATACTACAAGAAAATATATTTATAAGCTACAATATATACATAAGATACAATATATATACTAAAAGAAAATATATAAGAGAATATATATACATAAGATACAATATAATATCAAGAAGTGATATTTATGCATGACAATTTAGTGTTTTACTATTGTTTTGTTATTTTCTTTTTCGTCAAGCACTTTAATAATTAGATATACATATATACTACATATTAATATAGCCATGATACTACAAGAAATTGTCTTTAAAAAAAAAAAAAAAACCCGCTAGGCCCGCGAAGCCCACGAGCCCGGCCCGTTAAGCACAGGACCATGTGGGCTTAGGCCCGTCACGGGCCGGTTCCACCCATTAGGCCCACGAAGACCGGGACCGCCAGGCCCGGGACCGCCAGAGCCCGGGACCACGAAGCCCGGGACCGCGAGGCCCGGCCCGTTAGGCCCACTAAGGCCCGGGCCCGGGACAAAATACAGCCCTAGGCCCGTAACGGTATATCTAAAATCACCTTTTAGTAAATGATTCCTTAACTTCTCATGTCTACTTTCTTCCATCCTTTCTAGATATATAGGTTTCCATTTCCAGATCTCATATAACTATTTTGATATGTGTTCTATGCAGTTCCAAGGTGGTAAATCCTATCAAGGGTATTAAAAAAATGCAAGAATGTCATACTTAGGATTTAAATCTGTGTAATCTAAAATTATTTTTAAATTTGACCACCTTTGCCGTTTCACTAGAAACTTCCCTTATGTAAAGTTAATCGATATGTATTTTTATTTGCAAAATATAATTTTTCGATGAAAGAGATTCAATTAATTAAACCCCTTCACCGCATGTACCTAGGCGGCTGGTTCTATGTATGCATGAGAAGAATATACAGATGCACACGTCTATAATCATTTCAGGGTTTCTGTTATATAGTACTGAAGCTTCTATGTCATAATAGTTAATTTTTTTTCCCTATTTTTTCAGTCATCCTGTGGCCATAACTTCTGCTTAAAGTGCTTTAAGAAATGGATTGGTCAAGGTAAAGATAAATGTGTCAGGTGCCGTTCTCAAATTAGTCGCCAAATGATTGATCAGCCTTGTATAAACTCGGCATTAGTGACTGCCATAAGAATGGCGAAGGAATCGAGAACGAATAATGCCCCCAGAAGGTCTCAACCAGCCTATCATCAGGTGAGCAGATATGATGAATGGAGTTATATATATTGTCTATAAGTTCAACGGAAACTAATATTTTGACATATAACAAAAATATCTATATGAAAAATAGCTAAAATTAATTTTAAATAGTACTACTATAAAATAATAATGAAGTGTTAGGAACCTTTTAAGGTTGACCCATTAAATTTAAATTTTGAATATATTTCTTCAGGTGAGCGAGGAAGTCCGTCCTGATAACCCATTTATTAGGGAAGGGGCAGCTAAAAGGGCTGGAATGGCTAATGCATCAAGCGGGAGAATATTTGTGACCGTCCCTTCGGATCATTTTGGCACAATATTGGCCGAGAATGATCCGGAGAGAAATCAAGGTGTTTTAGTAGGGGAGTCGTGGACACATCGCTTGAATTGCAGGCAATGGGGTGTGCACTGGCCCCATGTGGCCGGAATTGCTGGACAAGCAAAATATGGTGCGCAATCTGTGGTGCTCTCAGGTGGATACGAAGATGACGAGGACCATGGAGAATGGTTTCTCTACACTGGAAGGTATGTGTTAATTATCTCTATATATGAGCTTTCAACATTTCTGGTTTAATTGAAGATAGTATTTTAGACTTGAGGTATGATTTATAATTCTCCTTGCAAATTCCTGACGATGTATTTAACTTAAAACTTTATTATATTGTAACTCTTCCTAACTGACGCCTTAAGCTATAGGAGGGAATAACAATCTAAGCAATTGAGACTTTGCTTATCTCGAATACTCCCTCTTCGATCTAATTTGCTGTGACTCTTTCTAATGTTACAAGAACTTAATTAAGACTCTTCCTTCTCTTATTGCAATGTATATGCAGTGGGGGAAGGGATCTAAGTGGCAACAAACGAACGACTAAGGATCAATCATTTGATCAAACATTCACCAATTCCAACGAAGCTTTGCGAGTCAGCTGCCAAGAAGGTTATCCAGTTCGTGTTGTTAGGTAATATATCATAGAATTTGATGAGTAATATATTTTTTTTCATTAAGCAAGTGACTCCCTTGTAGTTATTGTTTAAATACCACGATTAAAACTGAAGTAACAATTAATTAATGTTATATTTTTTTTTTATTAAAGTTGACTCATACATATTTTTTGTGGTCAGATCCCACAAAGAAAAGCGTTCATCCTATGCTCCACAGGATGGTCTTCGTTATAATGGTGTGTACAGGATAGAGAAGTGTTGGAGGAAAATGGGAAAACAGGTAAAAATATTTCTTTTATAAGATTCCATTTATTTGTTAAAATTAATTACTCTAATTCAGCTGACTGAATTTGAGACATCATATGTATTTGTATCATCAGGGGTACAAGATGTGTAGGTACTTATTTGTGAGATGTGACAATGAACCTGCCCCGTGGACGAGGTTTGTACATGTTTTCTTACTTTCCCAATTGATTACTCTACTACTGTTTAATTCTTAACTGCAGATTAATTATATTCTTATGCAGTGATGAGCTTGGGGATAGGCCTCGGCCCTTGCCAGAAATTCCTGAACTTGAAGAGGCACTTGACATTTTTGAGAGGACCCGCAGTCCTTTATGGGATTATGATGTATGATATTCTTTTGCTTATAGTAAACTTTTTGGGTACTTTAATTAATTAGCATGCAATATTTTAATTTGTTTCAGTTCTCCATCACAAATTAACTTAACTCTTAGAAAATTTTCGGGTATCTATATATATAGTACACACTACAACTATTCAAGGAGTTTAATTTGTATATGCTGACAATGTGAAAGACTTTTTTTAATATCAAGTCATGTAAAGATAATTATACGTAACTGTTCATAAAACAATCGGATTAATTATAACCTAAAAAGTAAGCAGATTATTTTTTCGTTAAAATTTTATTTGAATTTTTTTTTAAAAAAAAAATCATGTCTGGACAGGAGGAAGAAGGTAGGTGGAAGTGGAAGAAGCCACCACCGCCCAGCCAACAAAGAGTAATTGAAGGAAGCTCTAAGATGGGAAGAGAGCAAGGAAGACACCAAAGAAAGCTCAGAAAACATCTATTAACAAGACACTTTTAAAAGGTTAAGCAAAACCAATACTAGTATAGTACTATATATAGTATATATCTCACCCTTAATTTCCCTTCAATTTCTTGGATACATCTTATATATGCAAGTAAGATTAATTAATTTGTAATTTGACGCATGCAGGGTTCAGCTGTCTACTTTGCAAGAATGTGTTAACTCTCCCTGTGACAACTCCTTGCGCTCATAACTTTTGCAAAGGTTGCCTTGAAAGCATTTAAAGGACAAGCATTTATAAAGGAAAGGGAATGCCAAAATGGGCGAAAGCTTCGGACAAAGAAGAATTTAATGAAATGCCCAGCTTGCCCACTTGACATATCTGAGTTTTTGCAAAATCCTAAGGTTAATAGAGAGCTGGAGGATGCCATTGGGAAATTAAAAAGAGGAGTTTGATGAAAAAGACAATAATGATGATATTGAAGATGTAAAGGAAGAGGTTATAATTAAAGAGTATAATGAGAATCCAGAAAATAGAATGTCTAATGATGATGAGATCCCTTCAAATGATAAGAAGTCAAACAAGAAAAAGAAAATTGAAGCTGGGGAAAGCTCAACAAATATTGATGGTAATAATTAGGTGATGTCCTGATTATTGAGGAACTTTTTAATTTAAGAAAAAACGTATCATTTTGCTGATTCGTTTTTTTCTTTTTTCTTCCTTTTTAAAGTTTATATATTAATTTAATTTATATGCTATACTAGAGATGTTGGAAAGAAAAATATTAAACTACCTTAAAAGCTAGTTAGATAAATAAAATGTCTGACGCCTTTTAATTGGATAATTAGGAGGTTGACTGTGAAGATGATCAACCAATTTAAATTATAAGTACAAAAATTGCTTGTTCGAAACCGTAAAGATAAAATAATAAGTAGAAAGAGGTCGTAATCGGCCAACTAAAACAAAAGGTTGTTATATTTGCAATTCTATTAAACTAATGATTAACTTTGTAATAGACAAAAAAGGGGCTATGCCATTGAAAAAAATATTGGTCTGATCACTGATGCCTGGTTTGTTAAGAGAGTGAATAGGATGTTAGGTTTGCAAAAAATTAAAATCGTGGCTAACCTTTAAATACAGACCTTCGAAGTGATTTTGCGGAAATAGCCAGTTGAAGTAATTTGTTCGGGTCTTCAGTCTAAACCCGTCGAAGAAATGGGCCCAGTTTAAGAAATGGGTTGTAAAATAACCGTCTTTGAACTCGGAATACTGAGTAAATTGGTCGAACAAAATTCTACACTCTCTTTCATGGGTTGCTTGTTTCCCAAGTATTTGCTTCTTACTTGTCTCACCCTCGCCGTAGCCAGGTTTTTTCTCCCCTCTTTCTCATTATCTGATTCTAATTTCTTGCAACAACCTAAAAGTTTTGTAGTTTAATGAGGTGAAATTGTTAATTAATCCTTTTGATTCTGTTCAAACTAAGACATATTTTGTTAATCTGCACCTCCTTTTGGTTATTTGATGAATCCTTTTATGTCTTTTTCTATTCGGTGAAAATCCTCAGACGAAGTGCTCTGTGTTTTCTTGAATACATTGAAATTCACTCTCCTGCCTAATTGTAATTTTAGTATTTTGCTTTACAGGGACCTTCTTGTAGCTGTATTTAATAGGATATTTGAATTGGTAAGTACCTTGCATAGATATACAGTAACATAGGCATAAGCTAACCTCTTTAAGAAACATATGAGCACATGCTGAGAACCTACTCCTATATATGGTTGGAAACTTAACTACATAAATTTTTTAGTGAGGAGTCTTTTTATGGTAGTGATTTTTTTTTATTTGCACTCTATAATATAGTTATGATTTGTTCTTTAGGTGAGGAATACATATATTGTGTAATTATGATCTTCACTCTAATTGGAAAAGTAAAAATAATATTCTCTGCTATGTATTGAAATGCATTTACATTTATCTTTCCACGTTCGCGTGCTATATTTTGTTCTTTGCACGAAATTTATCAACATGCTTATCGTGTCATAAGTGACTTGATTTGTAGGTATATCTCTGCCACCTGACCAGATTCGCTACTGGTATATGTGATTCAGAAATAGTTCTTACTGATATTTTCTTTTGATTCATGGCACATTCCATGATCTATTTGGCTTTTTGTGGATTTTGGAGCGCTAAGGACGACGTGTTCAACTTGTAGATTTTTTGGGTCTGGCTTAGTAAATTCTCTTGATATAAACGGATACTAATTACTTACCGAAGAAAAAGATGAATTACTTCAAGTTATTGATTATTTTTTCTTATTTTCCATATACATGTGCTGAGTGAGCAACTTCCTACTAAGGAATGCTCATTTGAAAGTCTAGACACTCCTTTTCAGAGATAAAATTTGAATTTTATTGTCTGTTAAACATTTATATGCAGACGGTTATTATGTCTGTACATAAAAAGGCACTTCATTACTAATTATGTGTGTACTAATAATGTGTGTGCTCCTGTTCTTGATTCTCCTATTAAATTAAATTTCCCTCTTTTTGGGTTTAGACTTCTCACATCTGTATGAGATGAGAGATCTGTCAGTTTGAGATTGAGGCAACAGAGGGACAATGTTGGACAGTCCAAGGTAAAAGAGCCAAGTGTTATCTAAGGCCGGCAATTCATTTTGTTATATGGTCTATTATCAAAACAAGAGAACCCCTGACAAACACACATAAAACCAGCAACATCCTTCAACAGAGTCTTCACATATACATAATTTTATAGAGAGAGCGTTAAAGGAATTGTGATTACTATCCCAGAACAAAGAAGAGACAGATATAAAGAACGCTGACCTTTAATGGCGCTACTCCTTGAAGTTGTTGTGTATATCTTTAGCTTTGCAGCCCGAAAGGGAAAATCCTGAAAACAAAGATTAGAATTGAGATATACATGCTTAAATCTGGGGCTTATTAGTGGAAATTTTTGACTTCAAATTTTAAAATGGAAAATAATGAAAACAAAGTTAGATATCAGATTGACATTCTTAAATGCTTGATACATACATAGTCAGTTGTCAAAAAATAAAGGAAAGACCAATGGCGGCAGGACAAAAGATTAACTCTTTATATGAGAATAATTGAGATTAGCAAGGATGCATCAGAGGGAAGGAAAAAGTCACCTGAGGACTCAGTTGCAGCCGTGAATTAGATGAAAGAGGAGAAAAGTAGGCGGAGAGACCAATGTGTAGGGAAAGCGATAGGGCAGGAACGGCTGTGAGGGTTTGCCAATTGGAAGCGAGATTTTATAGGCTCTAACAGTTTTGTCAGTTTTACTAAATCACCCTTGTTAACTTTAACAAATTACTCAAAAAGCTCAGATATTAACGGAAAGCTGTCAGGATGCGCTGTAAATGACGTGTATTGCTATCATGTTTGTGTTGATTTTTGACACGTACGAGCCTTAATCTGCTGTTAAAGTAAACTTGTTGCATTTCTCGTGACTCTTTTTGTCGGAATGCGAAACTGTATTTGGTTGTTGCATTACTATGCCGCTAAACATAAGTAGTTGTTGTCCCCTTAATGCATTTGCATGCTTGTGAGGACTGAGGAGATTCAGAACATGTGTAGCTATGAATTTGTATTACTCATATGTGGCTAGTTCAATTTATTTTTGTGACCCATGCGAGACTAGTCTTTCCATTTATCTTATCAGATGGTTTAGTGTATAGGTGGACGATTTTGGTTGGCTTGATGTTGCTGATGTTCCATTTTTCTTTTTCCTCCCATTTTCTCGTAAGGATTCATGTACCTAATCTTTGATTGGCTTAGAGTAATCATTTCAATCTTCTCCTGGAAAAATACCTAATTTGAGCCAACTGATGCAGAACCTGCTATTAAACCACCAAATGATGTCTTTTTGAAATGGAATGGAATGGACCCTTTTCTGGCAATGGAAATGATGTCTTTTTTTCCTTTTGAGATTATTGTTTTCCGTTTGCCTTTCTTCTCATTCTTAAAATTCCTATATTTAATTTGTTGATTATGTAATCAACCTATTCAATCTTAAGGAAAAAGAAAATGTTAACATTGGATGGCTTCAAGTAAGGGATACAGTTCATATAAGTGAAAGATCTTAGATAAATTGCAAATATGAATAAGAATTAGTAAATCAAACCCTTACGTAGATAAAGGTTTGGTATTTAGGTGAAGATGGGTATAGGGTCAGGCCCACTATCCACTAGCCGCAGGGATTTCGAACTGTGCGCCACTAAAATGTGGAGACTTGTCCCATATGATTAATTTTTTTAGCAATAGGTAAACTATCATATAAGTTGAACTGCATCAGTTTTTCAGGCAAGTGGTGTAATGCAAATTTATGCCAAATGTTCAGCGCCTGAAATGAACACATAGAGGTGTTTCTTTTTGTTCTCATCTTTCTTGGTCATAAAGAAAATAAGCAAATTCATTTAATTTATACTACTAATAAGGCCCCGGCCTCCACAGTATCTACATCTCCCACTTTTTGTCCCATTATCTCCAAGAGACAAAAATTGTATTGACATAAATTCACTTAAAATTGTAGCAATCTATAGGATTGTTACTGTTGAAGTGTGTGTATTGTATCGTGTAAAAGCTTCGATTTAATAGTTTTGGGTTTGCAACACTCCCTCTCTGTGTTTTTCTTGATCGGTGATGGTGAGGCTCGAACATGGAACTTCAGTCTATTCTGATATGCTCTAATATCATCTAATATAATATTGAAGTGTATGAACTATCTAATCTACAAAGTTAACTGAATTGTGTGGCCGGCTAGTTTACAAGTTTAAACTTGTTAGAGAAAGGACACTCTTTTTTATTAATTTTTAGGTCTACAACAATTAATAAGCAGAAAATTGTTAAAAACTGTCACAAAAATGATGAGTGTGCCATGGTAGCTGGTTGAGTAATGTATGAAAACCTCTGAATGATTTTGCAATACTGAAAAAGCCTCATTTGAATTGCTCTCGCCTGAGTTTGTTATTTTATTTTTAGAGAGATTTAAAGAATATATTTAACTAGTTCGGTATCCTGCTGGCTTCAAACAGTTTTGACTTCCATAGCCTTGCAACCTATTCTTTTGTATTTGCTTCCCCTAGGCACCGATCTTGGTAATCTTAATGTAGTTAAATGCTACCATATGATATCTTGGTTTGGCAATACTGCTATTTGGATGGTTAAAAAAGAATAATGCGCTTACTGATACTCATTTCGCAGAGGTTCTTGGGAGGATAGAGTCCTGTTTTGAACTGAGCCTCTATTGCCAAAAAAAGGAGGAAAAATAAGTAGAAGAACTACCAACCAAAAAGGGGAAAAAATGAACAACTTATTAGGTTCATTATACTATTGGAACAGAAGTTGTGTTATTGTTTAGGAGGAATATTACTTTCAATTTTTGGTATCAGTTAGACTTTTCTTATGTAGTTTCTTTGCTATGCGGAACTAAGTTTATCTGGGAGAACACTCATGTTTCACATAAGTCTGTTGGTTGCTTGACATCTGTTCTGTCTTCTTAATTGCAGGGTGTGAGAATTCTTGCAGATGTGATTGTTATGGGTTCTGGAATAGTGGTAAGGGCCTTTGCTTGGGCATGTCATCAGGACTTGCAAGTAAGTTTTCATGGACAATATGTCCGATTTGTTGAATTGATTCTTAATTTTACAATAGTTTACATTAGCATTTTATACCCAAAAAGAAGGAAAGGAAAAAAAAATGGTTTTTTTTTTTAATGAAAAAATTTATTGGGCTTTACTAATTCATACTTGAGCAAAACCAGTAGGGTACTATTTGTTGACAACCCCAGCTAGGTGTTCCTGCAGTGAAAGCAAGTGCAAATGGAAATCATCTGCCATCTAATGGTGCACAGCTGCAGGAACAAGTTTTTGGACCTTCGAATTACAGTACCATTAAGTAGATTGTATTTTTGCTTGATGACTCAATTACCCCGATGATTAAATATGCTCGAAGCTTTGCCTCTTTATTGATTGCCTTGTTTAATTTACAATCTAAAACGTGTTTGGTTAATGGCAGATGCCTCAAGAATCAGTGCCGCCCATGAAGCAATACACAATATCAATAAGCAAGCAAAATATCAGAGGCTAGGCAAATTCTTGGTTCACGGAGCATTCATCATGGGACGACATGTTGCAGTTTTGTCTGAAGCGCATTGCACTTGAATTCTTCTCTTTATCTATATTTTCGCCAGAGGTATGTTTACTTATGTATGAGAGATGCAAAAGACTTGGAGTTTTCATCTTCCATGTTCATAGTGCCAAAGAGTCCTCAGAAACAAGTTGCCAGGGTAAAGCACAGGGTCCAAATTAGTAAATTGGAGTATTATTTTTGCTCTGCTTCTAGTAGAGATTCTCCTGGTCTTTGAAGGAGTATGTTTAGCAGAAGAGCATTACTCCAGTCACCAGATTTTTCCAGTAAAAGTTTCCATATGTATCTATTTTCAATTTTGGCTGGTGGACGCTCTACTTCACTTTAAGTAGAAGCATTTTAATTAATGATTTGTGTAATTTACCTTAGCTCTGGTTTTCTTTAGGCTCAAACCCACACTTCATTATTGTTTCATGTGCTTATGGCGCTAAAACCTTGCGAGTGTGATGAAGCGATATGTCCGCTGGTATTGGTGGAGGAACTTTGAATTGTGGTTAGAAAATTAAGAGTAAAAGAATGCCTCTTGGTAATTTGTCATTGGTGTAAGATTTCATCTCTTGTAAGTTTTAGCTGTTCGATTGAGTCCATGATGAAACGTGAGAGGAGAAAGGGAGAAGCAGCTTGAGGAATGACCCACGCAGGGGTAGATATAGCAAGGGTTTTTATGCACTCTAATCACCCTTGTGAAGAGGCGTAGTTCCATTTACAGTATAATGCTGGGCGTCTGGGTATTCCCTCCCTGATATAAACTTGACAGCCATGTATTAGTAAAATTTTATTTTCTTACTTTATAGTTTATGTATCTGGTTGACTGGTTTCTTCAGTTAAATTAGGTACTACTTGAAATGCTGAAGAACTTTCAGGTATTGTGCAACGTGTATAAGCATTAGAGCGATAAATGCGTGGTGTTTTGTTTTATTTTTTGCTTTTCGAAGTAGGATAAGAGGTTCAAATCTATTCAAATCTTGATGGGTAGAGCTACTTGTTGTGTAGGTGGAATGTTTGGTATGCAAGTTGACTAGGATGTCACAATTTAAGAAGAAGAGTATCGTTTCACAATGTATCGTATTGTATTCTATTGTTTGATGAATGCAATGTTTGGATGGATTGTGTCGTTTGACGTCGTTTCATGATATCACGCACCGGCAATATGAAGATTAAACTTGCAATATTATAAAGAAAAATTATGATATGGGATAAAGTTATTATATAAAAAGGTAAGGTAAATGATAAAATAAAACTATTTAATAATAATAAATGGTGAGATAGAGAAAAAGACAATGTAACGATGCAATCACACCAAATTGGTCATTACATGAAGTGACATATTTCGTCATTAACAACGGATCTAATGATACGATATAACAAAATTTAGATAACAATTACAACAAATATTATATTTAAAGTAACAATATAACAGGTAACTACCATCCAAAGAAGCTGTTAAGGTCGATAGAAATAATGCCGAAGAGTTTGACAATACAGGACATGGGCGTTGGGATAATAACCTGTATTAAAGGATGTCGTGCCTGTTTAATATATTAGCTTTACTTTCTAGTTTGGGTGTTACGGATATAGTAGATATGCCCTAGATCCAATTTTATATTTGATGATTTGAACATATTTTTGTGAATATTTCTAATTTTATATTTGATGATTTGAACATATTTTTGTGAATATTATTTGATATAAAAATATATGGCATCTGATATTCTTTTATCATAGTTATAATTAATTGTTTGATTAACTTGATAAGGTCCTTGATTAAATTTTGAGACTTGACATTGTGATGGAGATCATGATAATGAGAGTAAAGTTTCTTATAATTTAATCTAAATATTGTTCTTGATCGTAAGATTATTAATTTGGACATTAGTTGTCACGACCTGGATTTTCCACCCTCGGGAATCGTGATGGCGCCTACTCGTAGAAGCTAGGCAAGCCACGAAATTTAGAAAATTCTTTACTTCTTTGTTTTAATCCTTTTAACAACCTGCTTTAACAGGTGATAAACATTTAAATAATGGCGGAATATGAGATTGAGCGGAAAACTTAAACAAAATAAACCAAAATAATTCAGAAATCAACATATGTCTCTACCTTGAAACTGGTGTCACAACATTCACGGACTATCTATGATTACTATATACAAACGTTTGAAAGAAGGAACACTGTCTGTCTCGGATACAATGATAACAGAACAAATAACAGATAGAAGAGACGCGGGGCCTGCAAACGCCTGCAGGACTACCTCAAAATCTCGATGGACTGAAGGCTCGCTCCCAAGCTACTGCTGGTGACCCAGTGTTTCTCCGGTATCTGCACATAAGTGCAGAGTGTAGCATCAACACAACCGATCCCATGTGCTGGTAAGTGCCTGGCCTAACCCCGGCGAGGTAGTGACGAGGCTAGGACCAGACTCCAGATAAACTTGTGCAATTATATGTATATACAGCGGAAAAATAAACTGGAACAAACAAATTAAAGCTGGGGAAGGGGAAACATGCTTCGGGGAATAACAGGTAAAACAGAATATCAAGAGAATTATAAAGGAATCAAAATCAACCATTAACAAGAATGAGGAAAAACAAAGACAGATTTCACTTTCTTTACACATATTGTTGCAGGCGTGCAACCCGATTCTGATTCCTATATCTCGTGGCAGGCATGCCACCCGCTCCCATTTCATTGTATCTTGTGGTAGGCGTACCACCCGCTCCCATTTTATTATATCTTGTGGTAGGCGTACCACCCGCTCCCATTTCATCATATCTTGTGGTAGGCGTATCACTCGCTCCCATTTCATCATATCTTGTGGTAGGCGTACCACCCGCTCCCAATTACAAGTCAATAATAATCACAAGGAATCCCGGCAAGGGAACAAAAGCAATATAACAACTTCCCGGCAAGGGAACAATGATATTTCATCAACATCCCGACAAAGGAACAATACTATCAAAACAAACATCCCGGCAAGGGATCATTAATATCAAACAAACATCCTAGCAAGGGAACAATGGTGATAATAACATATGAAGCGCAATAAATCACAACGGAGTCATAACAACTATAATACAAGAGTCACGGGAATGCTTGACACCAACGTATAGATACTCGTCACCATGCCTATACGTCGTACTCCACAATTAACATGTAGCAAATAAGACACAACTCCTAATCCCTCAAGCTAAGGTTAGACCAAACACTTACCTCGATGCCTCGAACACAACTCAAGTTTCAATTATAGCTTTACCCCTTGATTCCTCCACCAATTCGCTCGTATCTAGCCACAAGTTACTTAATTACATCAATAAACGCTAAATGAATCAATTTGAATGTATGAAAATGAGTTTTCCAAAGTTTTACCCAAAAAGTCAAAATCGCCCCCGGGCCCACGTGGTCAAAACCCGAGGTTCGAACCAAAACCCGATTATCTATTTCCCTACGAGCTCAAATATGTAATTTGTTTTGAAATCTCCAAATCCCCAATTTTTGAAAAAAACTGTGTTCTACCCAAAACACCCAATTTTCCCTATGAAAATCATTTACTTTGAGTTGAAATCATGTTAAAAGATATTAAAGAGTAAAGAAAATGAGTTAGAAATTACTTACCCACATTTTGGAGAAGAAGGGTTGTTTGAAAAATTGTCTCTTATGTTTTTGGGATTTTGAAAAATGAAAAATAACTGAAAATCGCGTCTATTTATAACCCTCTCAGACCCCCTGTGCGGACCACACAGGCCTTCCTGAGGATAGCACGGTCCAGTGCCCTGTGCGGACCGCACGAAATGGACTGCGGTCGCACAGGCCTCCACCGCGCACCGCACGAAACCGACTGCGGACCGCATTAGTCCCCTTCCGCGGTCGCACACTGGCGGGTTCAAAGACCTGCAACTTTTGGTTTTAAGTCTAAAACATCCCGAAACCTACCCAAAACTCACCCGAGCCCTCGGAACTCCAAACCAAGTGCACACAAAACCTCAAAAACATCCTACGGACTTATTTGTGTAATCAAATCACCAAAATAACATCATGAACATCAAATTAAACCTCGAGATCAATGAAATTTCTCAAAACTTCTTTAAACATCAATTTGCAATTTAAGTCCGAATCATGTCAAATGACATCCATTTTTCACCAAATTCCACAGAAACATCTTAAATCATATATAAGACATGTACCAGACGTCGAAACCAAAATACGGGCCCGGTACCATCATGTTCTAAGCAAATTTCATTTCAAATTTCTTTAAACAATTTCAGAAAATAATTTTCTTTAAAAAATTCATTTCTCGGGCTTAGGTCCTCGGAATCCGATTCCAGGCATATGCCCAAGTCCCATATTTTCCTACGGACCCACCGGGACCGTCAAATCACGGGTCCGGGTCCGTTTATCCAAAACGTTGACCGAAGTCAAATTTATTCATTTTACAGTCAAAGCTTATTATTTTTCACAGATTTTCACATTTAAGCTTTTCGGCTACGCACCCGGACTGCACACGCAAATCGAGGTGGTGCTAAGGGAGCTTTTTAAGGTCTCGCAACGTAGAATTTCATTGCAACACAAGTGATGATCTTTTGGGTCTTCACATTCTCCACCTCTAAAATAATTGTTCGTCCTCGAACGGACAGAAGAAGGAAGTACCTGAGTCAGGGAAAAGATGGGGATAACAGCTCCGCATATTGGACTCGGACTCCCAGGTCGATGCCTCAGGAGGCTGACCTCTCTACTAAACACGAACAGAAGGAAAACTCTTCGATCTCAGCTGACGAACCTGCCGATCTAGAATAGCCACCGACTCCTCCTCATAAGATAAGTCCTTGTCCAACTAGACAGTGCTGAAATCTAACACGTGGGATGGATCGCCGTGATACTTCCGAAGCATGGACACATGAAACACTGGATGCACGGCTGATAAGCTCGGCGGCAAAGCAAGTCTATAAGCCACCTCTCCCACTCGATCAAGAATCTCAAACGGGCCAATGAACCTAGGGCTAAGCTTGCCCTTCTTACCAAATCTCATCACGCCCTTCATAGGCGACACTCGGAGCAATACCCGCGCACCAACCATAAAATCTATATCTCGAACCTTGCGGTCTGCATAACTCTTTTGCCTGGACTGAGCTGTACGAAGCCTATCCTGAATAATCCTGACCTTGTCTAAGGCCTCCTGAACCAGATCCGTACCCAACAACCGAGCCTCTCCCGGCTCAAACTATCCAACCGGAGATCGACACCGCCTACCATATAAAGCCTCATAAGGAGCCATCTGGATACTCGACTGGTAGTTGTTGTTGTAGGCAAACTCTGCTAAAGGCAAGAACTGATCCCATGAACCCTCAAA
Organism: Nicotiana tabacum; assembly: GCF_000715075.1. Taxonomy (NCBI): domain Eukaryota; kingdom Viridiplantae; phylum Streptophyta; class Magnoliopsida; order Solanales; family Solanaceae; genus Nicotiana; species Nicotiana tabacum. Next base: position 206,416,832 of record NC_134085.1, on the reverse strand, counting down.
GTCAATGACACAAGCTCAGAGCATATCCTCCAAGATCTGAATAGTCCGCTCGGACTGCCCGTCCGTCTGAGGATGAAATGTTGTACTCAACTCAACTTGAGTGCCCAACTCTCGCTGAACTGCTCTCCAGAAACGTGAGGTAAACTACGTACCTTGATCCGAAATGATAGACACAGGCACACCATGAAGACGAACAATCTTTCGGATATAGATCTCAGCTAACCTCTCGGATGAATAGGAGACTGCCACAAGAATGAAATGCGGTGACTTGGTCAGCCTATCAACAATGACCCATACTGCGTCGAACTTCCTCCGAGTCTGCAGGAGTTCAACAACAAAGTCCATAGTGATCCGCTCCCACTTCCACTCGGGAAGCTCAATCCTCTAAAATAAACCACCATGCCTCTAATGCTCATACTTAACCTGCTGGCAATTTAAACACCGAGCCACATATGCAACAATATCCTTCTTCATTCTACGCCACCAATAATGCTACCGCAAATCCTGATACATCTTCGTGGCGCCCGGATAAATAGAGTACCGGGAGCTGTGAGCTGATAAGTAGATATTTTAACGAGTTTTATGCTCCTTCTTGCTTATGCTTTGATTATAAATCGTTACAAAATAGTCCCAAAAAGCTCATAAGTTGTGCTTCATTGCAAGTTTGATCGATAAAGTGACGAAATGTCAAAGATCGGCTCAAACGGAGTGAAACCTACTCAAGTATCAAAGACAAAGTAAACTGAGGGCAAACAAGCCTAGTGCGGACCGCACAAAATGGAATGCGGCTGCACTAGGTGATTCAGAGAGATGGAAAGATCAGGCTTCAAGCAACGCGGTCACAGTCCACACTGCGCGGCCCGCGGTGAAAGTATCGCGGCCGCACTACCTTTTTGTGCGGTCTGCGGAAGAGGTATTCAGAGAGATGACAAAAACTAGGCCTCAGGCAACACAGACGCAGTCCACAGTGCGTGATCCGCGGTGAAGGTTCTACGGCTGCAATGCCTTCTTGTGCGGTCCGCGAAAGAGATATTCAGAGAGATGGAAAATGCTAACGCGGTCCGTGGTCATTGTTGTGCGGACTGCGACAGCTGCTTCAGCGGTCGCGGTCCATTTTACGCGATCCGTGGAGACCAACTCAGAGAACCTAGAATTAAAGTCCAAGAGCTTAGCGCGGTCGCAGTCCATTTTACGCGGCCCGCACTGGCCCCGCAGGGGTATTTTTGTCTAGTTTTTCCAGCCTAGTATAAATAGAACAATTTATCATTTTTAGGTCATTAGATATATCCAGAACTTAGATGCGCTCGTGGGAACTTCATCTGTAGCCATTTTTGGCATCTTAGCTACAAGTTAACGATAGATTCTTGTATTTTCATTTAGCATTTAATTAGTATGCCTTGTTCTTCATCTATTTCTCTATTATCTTCTCCAAGCATGAGTAGCTAAACTCATTAGCTAGGGTTGTGGTTCAACCCTAGTGTGGGTAATTGATGGGTATTGCCATCTATTGTTAGATTGACTATGGATGTTTGTTATTTGGGTCAATTTTATGGTTTAATCTATGAATTGGTGGTTGCAAACGCTGCTTTGCGCTAAGTTGACTTGGCTCTTCTTGAGAAAGAGAGCTCAAGTCTCCAAAATTGACCCAACAAGGAATTGGGATGGACTTAAGATAATTGATAGTCCAAATTAAAGGGTTAAACCTCGAGAGAGTAACTACCCCACTTGAACCCTAGTTGTTTGAGCTAATTTGCCTACCCGTTTGGTCTCGAGAGAGTCAATTGGGCAAAATCACTCTCTCTACCTAGAGGTGTGAGAATGGGTAAAATTGTGCAACGGTTATAACATAAGCCCCAATTATGTCAATCATACTTTAGTAACTTCTACCAGTCAATTAGCCACCTAGGTAATTTCACGACCCTAGTGCCCTTCTTCCCATTAGATACAACTTAACAATTATCTCGTAGCATAATCTAGTTTCAATTAATAACTTGGTAATAGTAGTTTATAATCTAAAAATCCAAAAATGTATGGAAGTGACATTTGGAACAAATACACACTTCTAGTCTAGATAGATACTCGACTTCATTCCTAGCTCCCTGTGGAAATCGATCCTGACCCTCATATCGGGTAAAAGCTATTGCGACCCTTTCTTCCTACATTTTAGTAGTGTGGAGTTTGAAGCGATCACTTTTAGCGTCGTTGCCGGGGAGCTAACGGTTTTGACTATCTATTTAGTTAGTTTTGTGTATTGTTCTTCTTTCCTTCCTTGTTACTTACTTGTTTGTGTCATTACTCATGTACCAACATGGCTTTAAACAACGCTAATGATCCTCTTGGAAACATGATAACGGGGGAGGAGGTAGATGATCTTGAACAAGATGAGGTGCCTCTTGCTTCTCAAGGTCAACGGAGAGGCCGGAATGCAAATGCTATTCCAAATGATAATATTCCAGACCCTCCCACGGTTCCCCTAAGAGTGGCTCCCAGAGTACTACCAAACCAGGGCTACGCAAGTGCTATTGTCCCACCCCGAATCTGGGCGGGCAACTTTCAGATAACCAATGTGATGTTGACCTTACTTGAGCAGCATGGGTACTTCAAGGGCGCTGCAAATCAAATGCCTACAAACATCTCAAGGGGTTCGTAGATACATGCTGGGGGAGCAAACAGACGAATGTGTCCGAGGATGCGTTGAGATTGAGACTTTTCCCGTTCTCACTTCGGGGAAAGGCATTGAATTGGCTCGAGAGACTCCCCAACCATTCCATCACAACTTGGGATGAGTTGGCGGATAAGTTTATTGCCAAATTCTTCTCTCCTAGTCATATGGCGGCACTTCGAGATGAAATATTAGCCTTCAAGCAAGAGCCGACAGAACTTTTGTATAAGATTTGGGAGCGATATAGAACGATGGTGAAGGAGTGCCCAAATAATGATATGACCGAGGCCATGATCCAACAAACTTTCTACCGAGGCATAAATACTACAAATCAATGCATTGTTAACCAATTGGCCGGGGGCAATTTTATGAAACTTTCTTATGAGGAGGCATGTGATGTACTTGATGAAATGGCAGACACATCTTCAGCATGGTAGAGTAGAGCAAATGTGCCTCAAGGTGACCCTACGGTTATCCATTTGCACAAGGAATTACATGATCACGGGCAAACAATAGATGAACTTACCACCACAATGAATCAATTGGCTAAGGCACAGTTGCAACAAGTTCAGAATCCTCACCAAGTGAATGCCATGGAGGGTGTTAGTATGCTTGTCAACAAGAGAAGGCAAAGGAGGCAACAAAATCAAGGAAATTCTGAGAAATTTGTTGATGAATATGATGGGTGTCAAGATGATGGTTATGATGAACAAAGTGAAGAGGTACAATATGTCAACAACTATCAAGGCAATAGAAGCAACTCTTCAAACCAACAATGGCGACCCCAAGGAAATTGGGGCAACCAACAACAAAGTGGTGGCAATTGGAATAACAACCAAAACAACAATTGGGGTAATCAGAACAACAACCAAGGCAACTGGAATGGAAATAACAATAACTGGGGCAACAACAACAATCAAGGCAGGTGGAACAACAATGGAAACCAAGGTAACAGGGGGCAAGGCTTTCAAAGGCCCCCAATGTACCAACAACCGACCAATCCACCCCCTTTCTCTTCTCAGGGTCTTTGTTCTTCTGGTAATGATATGGGTAGAATTAAAATGATGTTCGAGCATATGATGAAGAGAAATGCGGATTCCGATGCACAGTTGGCTTCTCACAACACCTCTATCTGAAACTTGGAGGTGCAATTAGGCCAAATCTCTCAGTCATTGAATACTCGCCCAAAGGGTGCTCTACCAAGTGATACGATAGTGAACCCGAAGGGTGGAAATAAAAATCATGTGATGGCGGTTACAACAAGAAGTGGGAGAGGTGGTGATGTGAATGCCTCAAAGCAAAAACAAGTTGTGGATGAAGATGTTGAGTTGCAGGATGTTGATGTACCTTTGATTGTTGAAGATGTGGTTGAAGAAAATGTGAACAGTGATGTAAGGATTGATATTAGTGAGGCCAAGGTAGAAACCCATGATGTCGTGAACCCGTCTAGGGAACACGTGATTGACATGCCCGAGCTGGTGGTGCCAAAAGCCAAGGTTCCTCTGCCAAGGCCACCTCCACCTTATCCTCAAAGGCTCGCAAAGCAGAAGATTGATAATCAGTTTAAAAAGTTCATTGGCATGATGAAGAGTTTATCTATTAATGTGCCTCTAAAGGAGGCACTTGAACAAATGTCGGGCTATGCAAAATTCATGAAAGATTTGGTTACAAAGAAGCATTCTATGGACTGTGAAACTATAAAGATGACTCACCAGGTTAGTGTTATAGTGCATTCAATGGCCCCAAATCTTGAAGATTCGGTGCTTTCACCATTCCTTGCACCATTGGGAGTGTGGATTTTGCTAAAGCTCTTTGTGACTTGGGAGCTAGTATCAATTTGATGCCCTACTCGGTTTTCAAAACTTTGGGTATTGGGCAACCTAGGCCAACTTCAATGAGACTTCAAATGGCGGATCAATCGATGAAGCGACCTTTGGGCATTATTGATGATATGCTTGTCCGGGTGGACAAATTCATATTGTTGGCCGACTTTGTGATTTTGGATTGTGAGGTGGACTATGAGGTTCCTATTATCTTCGGCAGACCTTTCCTTGCAACGGGGAAGGCATTGGTTGATGTTGAAGCGGGTGATCTCACTTTACGAGTGGGAGATGAAAAGGTCATTTTCCACGTTTGCAAAACTATGAAGCAGCCCAATAGCACCGAGGTGTGCTAATTTGTAGACCTTGTCACAGCAGTGATTGTGGATGATACCAGTGCTATGATCAACGTGGAAAATCCGCTTGAAGCAGTGCTCTTGAGCATGGATGTCAATAATGATGCTAGTAGAGTGGAAAGTGTCAATGCCCTACATGGGATGAGCTCTTATTATTATGAGCCGAGGAAGCTATCTTTGGATCTTGAAAATCGGAAAACTCCACCAACAAAGCCATCCATTGAGGAGCCACCGGTGTTGGAGTTGAAGCCACTTCCTCCGCACCTCAGGTATGAATTCTTGGGTTCAAATTCTACTTTACCAGTTATTCTTTCTTCTTGCCTTACTAACATGTAGGTTGAGGCCACTTTGGCGGTGCTTCAAAAGCAAAAAATGGCAATTGGATGGACTCTAGCTGACATTCGAGGAATAAGGCCCACATTTTGCATGCACAAAATCATCTTGGAGGAGGATGCAAAGCCTTCCTTGGAGCATCAAAGAAGATTAAATGAGGCGATGCAAGAAGTGGTGAAGAAAGAGGTTATCAAGTGGTTGGACGCCGATGTGGTTTATCCTATTTCTGACAGTTCTTGGACTTCTCCAGTGCAATGTGTGCCGAAGAAGGGTGGTATGACTGTGGTGGCCAATGACAACAATGAACTCATTCCTACTCGCACGGTTACCGAGTGGAGAGTATGTATGGACTACCGGAAGCTAAACAAGGTGACCCGAACAGATCATTTCTCATTGCCATTCCTTGACCAAATGCTAGATCGTCTTGCGGGGCGTGCTTTGTATTGCTTCTTGGATGGTTACTCGGGGTACAATCAAATTTTAATTGCCCCGGAGGACCAAGAAAAGACAACTTTTACATGTCCCTATGGCACATTCGCCTTCTCTCGAATGCCATTCGGATTGTGTAATGCTCCGACAACCTTCCAACATTGCATGATGGCTATTTTTACCGACATGGTGGAGGATATCTTGGAGGTTTTCATGGATGATTTCAGTATGGTTGGGGATTCTTTTGATGAGTTTCTGAAAAGTTTGGATAGAGTATTGGCTCGATGTGAAGACACAAACCTCGTACTCAATTGGGAAAAATGCCATTTTATGGTTGAAGAGGGTATAGTGTTGGGTCACAAAATCTCGAAGCGAGGAATTGAGGTTGACAAAGCCAAGATAGAGGTGATTTCAAGGCTTCCTCCCCTATTTCTGTCAAAGGGGTGAGGAGTTTTCTTGGGCACACAGGTTTTTACCGGAGGTTCATAAAGGATTTTTCAAAAGTGGTACACCCTTTGTGCAAGTTGCTAGAGAAAGATGCAAAGTTCTTGTTCGACGAGAGTTGTATGCAAGCATTCGAGCTTCTCAAGCTCAAGTTGACTTCTACCCCCATCATTACCGCACCAAATTGGAGCTTGCCTTTCGAGCTCATATGTGATGGTAGTGACGTTGCAGTTGGGGCTGTTTTGGGACAAAGAATCAAAAAGATGTTTCATCCAGTGTACTACGCAAGCAAGACCATGAATGAGGCTCAAAGGAACTATACAGTTACCGAGAAAGAGTTGTTGGCTATTGTGTTTGGTATGGAAAACTTTCGACCTTACCTTATGGAGGCCAAAGTTATAGTGCACATCGACCATGCCTCCCTTAGGTATTTGATGACCAAGAAAGACTCCAAGGCAATATTGATGAGATGGGTGTTACTTCTTCAAGAGTTTGATCTAGAAATTATTGACCGGAAGGGTAGTGAGAATCAAGTGGCGGACCACTTGTCCCGTTTGGAGGAGGATGGGAAGCCTTGTGACGGCCTTGAGATCAATGATTCATTTCCCGATGCACAACTCCTTGCGGTGTCAATGAAAGATATGTCATGGTTTGCCGATGTTGCCAATTACCTTGTGACCGGAATAATCTTGTGTGAGCTCTCTTCTAACCAAAGGAAGAAGCTCAAGCGGGATAGTTTGGATTTCTATTGGGATGAGCCATACTTGTTCAAGATTTTCACGGATGGTGTGATTCGTAGATGTGTCCCGGAGGAAGAACAATTGAGTATCTTAGAGGCTTGCCATTCTTCACCATATGGTGGCCATCATAGTGGGGTGAGGACCGCCTCGAAAGTTCTTAGTTGTGGATTCTATTGGCCTACCTTGTTCAAATATGCGGGCAATTTGGTGAAGATATGTGATGAGTGCCAAAGAGCGGGCGGAATTTCAAAAAGGGATAAGATGCCTCTTAATACGATTCTTGAAGTGGATATCTTTGATGTTTGGGGCATCGATTTCATGGGTCCATTTGTTAGCTCATGTGGGAATACTTACATTCTCATGGCGGTTGATTATCTTAAAATGGGTTGAAGCTGTGGCTTTGCCTAATAATGAAGCCCAGAGTGTTGTTGCGTTTCTTAAAAAGAGCATCTTCACAAGGTTTGGCACTCCTCGTGCGATTATTAGTGATGGGAGGTCTCACTTTTACAACAAGGCTTTCGACACGTTGCTTTTCATGTACGGTGTCAATCATAAGGTTTCTACCCCCTATCATCCTCAAGCTAGTAGTCAAGTGGAAGTCTCCAACAGAGAAATTAAGAGCATCTTGTCAAAAATTGTCAATGCTAATAGGACTGATTGGTCGAAAAAGTTGGATGACGCTCTATGGGCTTATGGGACGGCTTACAAAACTCTGATTGGTATGTCTCTGTATCATTTGGTGTTTGGAAAAGCTTGTCATCTTCCGGTTGAGTTAGAGCACAAAGCCGTGTGGGCTTTGAGGAAGTTGAATTTGGAATGGGATGTTGCGGCAAATCTTCGTGTTGAACAACTCAATGAGCTCGATGAGTTTAGATTTCATGCCTACTCAAGTTCATCCTTGTATAAGGACAAAATGAAGTACCTTCATGACAAATATGCTCGGGGTAAGGAGTTTAAGGTTGGAAATATGGTTCTCTTGTTCAATTCTCGGTTACGTCTGTTTCCGGGTAAGCTCAAGTCAAAGTGGAGTGGGCCATTTGAAGTTGTGTTTGTGACCCCATTTGGTGCTCTTGATCTAAGGAACAAAAATGGTGAAATTTTCAGAGTTAATGGGGATCGGGTCAAGCATTATCTTGGAAAATTTGATGACAGCCACCTAGTGTCACTAATTCATCTAAAGTGATGTGATGGTAACATGTGTTGTGCCGCGATGTTAAATCAGGTGCTTCTTAGGAGGCAACCCATGTCTTTTTATTCTTGTTTTCTTTTATTTTCTTTGTAGTGTAGGATTGATTTTTGAGCTAATTGGTTGTGAGATGTTGCAGGGACTGTGTTGATACAGTGCAAAACAATTTGGGAATAATTGAATAGTCTCTGAAGTTGCCAGTGCGGCCGTATTGCACGTTGTGCGGTTCGCACTGGTGAAGGACAAGTGAGGTGCTCTCTGATGATTGCCACCGCGGTCGCATTCCATTTAGTGCGGACTGCGGTGGACCTCTGCGACCGCGATCGGTTTTGTGCGGACCGTAGAGGTTGCCTTCTCAAGTTTCTTTTGAACAAACCCAGCGCGGTCCGCGGTCCATTTTGTGCGGTCGCGCTGGTAGGTCAGGCTGGGTCCCACGTGCTTTTTCTATAAATAGACCTCTGAGGTCACCGGTTACCCTTTTCGAAGAATTGATTCTCAGAGACCTAAAAATCACTGTTCATCTTCCCTCTTCTTTATACTAGCTTGTTTGCGTTGTGTTTCTTCACTTCTTCTCAATATCTGGTAACAATTCAACCACTTCTTGTTATTTTAATTAGTTAATTTCATTTTATGCCTTTTTCTATTAACTGTGTAGGCTTTTTTCCCCCGTAATTCTTCAATTTTGATGTTAGTTTAGTTTAACTATTAAGTTTTGCATGCCTGAGGAGTATTATAAACTGGGTAAATTGAGTAGGGACAAAGTTAAGTGAAAATTTGAACAAAAATGCAAGACCAAGAACCCTAACTCAGTGTCTTGACCAAGCACTCACCGCGGATCGTGGTCGTTTTTATGCGGTCTGCGGTGCTTCGACGCGGTCCACGGTGCCATTTTGTGCGGACTGCGGTGAGGATTTTTCAGGAATTAAGATCTTGCCCAGTGCGGCTGCGTTGCATTTTGTACAGTCCGTGCTGGCCCACCGCAACCGCGGTGCTACCTTGTGCGGGCCGCGGTGGTTGGATTTAGAGAGGTGATGTTATAGACCTTGCCTCAGTGCGGTCTGCGGTTCCCCCAGTGCGGCCGCACCCCTTTTTGTGCGGGCCGCGGTGCACTATTTCTGCAACATGTTTTGCAGTTTGTGGCTTCTATTCTGCAAATTCATTTTCCACATCTCTTTCACTGTCTGTATTGATACTAACAAAGCTAGATGTTTATGCTTGCAGGCAATGGTCAAACAAAGGGCAAAGGCTCGAAACAACCTGGCAGAGGTAATTCCTCCGGGGGAGGGAAGCAAAGGATGGTAAAACTTTCTCCCCAGGCTAGAAAAAACATAAAGGACATGAGGAAAGCAATCAAAGCGGCTGACAGAGCCATTGACAACTCGGGGAGTGAGTACGAGCCCTCCCGAGAGATCTCTTTAGATTTAGTCCCACTACACATCCAGTATTCGGAGAACGCTATACATAGAGACACTCCTCCCTCTTCCCCGGATGCTCGAGCTTCAATCAACATTTCTTCTAGGTCATTTGAGGGCTCAGCGGCAGGTAGTGGGGATGAATACTCTACCTCTCCCACAGCGTCAATATTTGGAGAGGGTGCTAGAGGTGATGAGGGAGATGGGGAGTTACCTGGGGGTGGTGTGCCTCAGGTTGGGGGTGTTGACCGGACTAGAAATCCCGCTATTTGGGAAGATAGATTCGTCAGCCAGGTGGCATTCCACAAGTTTAGGGAATGGTGGTCGGCACAAAAGTTGATTCTTGAGAGGAGCTTCATTGACAGAGACCTTCTACCCCTACACCCTAATGTACATAGACAGTTTCGAGCTCGAGTGGGTTGGGAGCACTTCAAAGATAATTGTGTGAAAGCGAATGAGCACATGGTCAAGGAGTTTTATAGCAATGTGGCCCACATCTTGAAGGGAACTAAAGTGACCAAAGTGCGAAACAAAAATGTGGTATTTACCGGGAAGGCACTAAATGAATACTTGGGGTTCAACAAAGAAGATGAGTCCCGTTACAATGAAAAGTTGGCAATGGGCGAGGAGGTTCGTCCGTGGTTAGCCTCATACCTGGCAGTCCCGGGTACGGTTCCAGAGTGGTTGCAAGCAGGGGTCAAAATACTTCGGAGGACTTTTAACTTTGAGGCTAGGGGTGGTTGACTTTTGTGTGCAGTCGGCTCGACCCCACTACCCATGATCAAACTATTCCGCTTGCCCGGGCTATTCTTGTTGCAGCTATTATGGCGGGATACCCTATCAACATGGGCAATGTGATGTCCCGCGTCATTTCTGCAGTGGGGGTTGAGCATGAGCGGAACTACCCTTTTCCCAGCACCCTGACTATGTATTTCAGGGACCTGGAGGTGGAGAAGAGACCTTTTGACATCAAGGTCAAACTTGTGGCTCCGTTTTCATGGTACAGTCTGAAGGGGTCAGACAACCCCAAGACCAAAAATTACAAGCCGCCTGCTTTTACCCCAACCAGCCAGTCTGAAGAGCCGGTTGCGGTAGAGCCCTCCACTGAGCCTGCTTCCACAGTTGCTAATATGCCTCCCGGACCTTCCACTGCTGCTGGTCCCTTTACTTCAGCTGGCCTGGGGATTCCATCTTCCCGAGCCCATCCTATCACTGCCCACCAGCTGAGCCAGACACTTTATAGCTTGAACAACTGGATGTCAGCTGCGTCATCCAAGTTGTCCACGTTGACTTCTACCATTGTGGCTCAGTCGGCACCGCAGCCAACACAACTTCCACAGGCCATTGAGGATACATTGAAGAAGATCCTGTAGAACCAGGAAAAGATCATCAGTACTCAGGGTGCCTTGGCTAAGGCAGTAGATTCACATGGCAAGGCCCTGAAGGAGCTTACCAGGGAGCACAAGAAGCTGCGCAAAACATGGGTTTCCAAGGAGTCTGTGAAGGAGCTTAGTGCGGATGTGGACCAACTTAAGGTAGACCAGCTGCCTTTAGACTTGCTATTTGAGGATCCAGCTCCAGCAGCAGAGCCACAGCAGGAGCAGACACAGAGGCTTCCAAAGAAGAAGAGGAAGCTCCCTAGTGCAGATGAGGCAATCATCCAGTTGGCGGACCCACCAGAGGCTCCCTCCAATCAGCCAGAGGATGTTCCTGATATTCAGCCCGTCCAAATCCAGGCCCCAGTCCCAGCAGCTGAGCAATAGGAGACTAGGAACCTGTCTGAGGTTGCCGCACATACAGAGGACCCAGGGACCACTGATGATCCCATGCAGACGAACACAACTTAGGGAGTTCTTATATCTTTTCCTTATACTTTTTGGTGCTTATTTGTTTAGTTGGCATTGGGGACAATGCCAGCTTTTATTTGAGGGGGTACACCCTACATGTTTGGATGACTGTATATATTGTTACATTTTATGTCTTTTTGATTCTCATCTTTGGTCTGTATATAATTTTAGGTTTAGTTACTTTTATCGCACTTTTTATCTTTCATTTGGTCTATATATAAAGTTACATTATTGTATACATTCATCCCCATTGTATATTTAAATCCCCTATTGTATACATTCATTTTATTTTCTATTTTCGTAAAAACAAATCGTTTTTAGTTCCTTAGATAGGCTCGTAGCTTTTTGTTTTGTTTTTGGTGCTTTCAATAAGCCTTTGGTTTTCTTAATGCCACGGTTCTTTCCAAAGGTGGAGTATTGTGTGAACCGGGTGGCTCTTCCTGATGATGGATGGCGTGACAACCTTCTTAAGGGTTTGAGTAAGTTTTTGTTTCTATTTTTGGTAGCTTGTAGTTAAGGTTTCCTCAAGCAAAGCTTCACTTGGGCCTAACACAGTTGCCTTTGATCCCATGGTCAAAGACAAGTCGTTGTATTTAGGATGGTGAAAGTCATGACCTTGAGACTCTTGTGTTAACCAAACAATCATCATGTGGTCTTTCGGGACCATTATGTGCTCAAATCGTGTCTAAGGTTGTTGTGGGTCCCCGACTCTATATCTTTTACAATCCTTGAGCTTGTGTGGTGAGAAATTGAATTGTGAGTCCAAGTTTCGAGCCAATGGTCTAGAACTTGCCCTGAATGTCTGTTGAGGCAAAATCTTAAGTGAAATTTGTCTTGAGAAGTGATTATAGGCTCTCCTTGATCCAAATGATAGTTGAACAACTCCATAGCCCACCAATGATATACTCTCTAGTTAACCCCTTTGAGCCTTAAACCTTTTTCTTTCAAGAACCAATACTATCAGCCTATATCCATTCTAAAATATACCCTCTTTCGGCACCCAATCTTCCCTTGAGCAACGACAAAAGTCTAAGTTTGGGGGGAGAGACGAGAGAAGGAACAAGTGGTAAAAGGTACTAAAGCGAAGAAAAGGAAGGTAATGAAAAAGAAAAGAAAAGAAAAAGACAAAAATAAAGCCCAATGTGAAAAAGAATAAAAATGGATTCAAGAAAAAAAACAAAAGAGAAAAACGTGTGGAAAATGTTGAAAAAGGAGAAACGCTTTGAAGTGCAATAAAAAGAGTGACATTACGCCTCTCTAACCCCTTAAAAAGAAGTGAGATACTCAAAGAGTCAAGAGAATTGTGCCAAATGAATCAAAAGAAGTGCTTAAGGGAAGATGGAACCCATTTAGACCAAACTTTTCCTACCCTGAACCAAAAGCCTTCACGTTGACTCCTCAAAAGCCCTATATGATCTTGAGTTAAAGGACGCTTACATTAGTGGATACTTACATGAGGGGCAAGCATATGGTACTTAGAGCCGTACTTGTGACTTTTCCTTGAGAGATATTAGTGAATTCCCATTAACCCCGGTTTGTGTGCTAATACTCTAAAAGGTGAGGTTTGCTTAGGGAGAGTTGAGGATGTGTGAGTTTGGGTTCCACAATGGTCAAAGTGAATGGAGAGAGTTCTTTGATGTAATGAGTCAACTCTTGATGCTCTTGTGTCACACTTGATCCATAGTTTTTAAAAGTTTAAATGTTGTTAATGATTCATTCGTATTGAGGGCAGTTGTTATTCCTAATTGATGCTTGTTGAGGTTATTTTAGGATAGTTGGAAATACTTAGATTTTCCTTTAGGGGGTGGGTCTTATTTTGTTTGCTTGAGGACAAGCAAAGGCTTAAGTTTGGGGGAGTTGATAAGTAGAGATTTTAACAAGTTTTATGCTCCTTCTTGCTTATGCTTTGATTATAAATAGTTACAAAATAGTCCCAAAAGGCTCATAAGTTGTGCTTGATTGCAGGTTTGATCGATAAAGTGACGAAATATCAAAGATCGGCTCAAACAGAGTGAAACTACTCAAGTATCAAAGACAAAGTAAATTGAGGACAAACAAGCCTAGTACGGACCGCACAAAATGGAATGCGGCCGCACTAGGTGATTCAGAGAGATGGCAAGATCAGGCTTCAAGCAACGCGGCCGCAGTCCACACTGCGCGGCCCACGATGAAAGTTTCGCGACCGCACTGCCTTTTTGTGCGGTCCGCAAAAAAGGTATTCAGAGAGATGACAAAAACCAAGCCTCAGGCAACACGGCTGTAGTCCACAGTGTGCGGTCCGCGGTGAAGGTTCCGCGGCCACAATGTCTTCTTGTGCGGTCCGCGGAAGATATATTCATAGAGATGGAAAATGCTAACGCGGTCCGATGTCATTGTTGTGCAGACCGCGATAGCTGCCTCCGTGGCCGTAGTCCATTTTACGCGATCCGCGGAGCCCAAGTCAGAGAACCCAGAATTAAAGTCCAAGAGCCTAGCGCGACCGCGATCCATTTTACGCGGCTCGCGCTGACCCCGCATGGGTATTTTTGTCCAGTTTTTCAGCCTAGTATAAATAGAACAATTTATCATTTTTAGGTCATCAGATATATCCAGAACTTAGCTGCGCTCGTGGGAACTTCATCTGTAGCCATTTTTGGCATCTTAGCTTCAAGTTAATGATAGATTCTTGTATTTTCATTTAGCATTTAATTAATATGCCTTGTTCTTCATCTATTACTCTATTTTCTTCTTCAAGCATGAGTAGTTAAACCCATTAGCTAGGGTTGTGGCTCAACCCTAGTATGGGTAATTGATGGGTGTTGCCATCTATTGTTAGATTGACTATGGATGTTTGTTATTTGGGTCAATTTTATGGTTTAATCTATGAATTGGTGGTTGCAAACGCTGGTTTGTGCTAAGTTGACTTGGCTCTTCTTGAGAAAGAGAGCTCAAGTCTCCAAAATTGACCCAACAAGGAATTGAGATGGACTCAAGAGAATTGATAGTCCCAATTAAAGGGTTAAACCTCGAGAGAGTAATTACCCCACTTGAACCCTAGTTGCTTGAGCTAATTTGCCTACCTGTTCGGTCGAGAGAGAGTCAATTGGGCAAAATCACTCTCTCTACCGAGAGGTGTGAGAATGGGTAAAATTGTGCAATGGTTATAACATAAGCCCCAATTATGTCAATCGAACTTTAGTAACTTCTACCCGTCAATTAGCCACCTAGGTAATGTCACGACCCTAGTGCTCTCCTTCCCATTAGATACAACTTAACAATTATCTCGTAGCATAATCTAGTTTCAATTAATAGCTTGGTAATAGTAGTTTATAATCTAAAAACCCAAAAATGTATGGAAGTGACATTTGGAACAAATACACACTTCTAGTCTAGATAGATACTCGACTCCATTCCTAGCTCCCTGTGGAAATCGATCCCGACCCTCATATCGGGTAAAAACTATTGTGACCCTCTCTTCTTACTTTTTAGTAGTGTGAAGTTTCAAGCGATCATGAGCCTCCTCTAAAATCAACTCCCGAAGCCCATCCACATTAGGCACACAAACTCGACCCTGCAATCTCAAAACTCTATCATTATTTAAGGTAACCTGCTTGGCACCTCCGCGCTGCACCATGTCTCTAAGGACATACAAATAGGGATCATCATACTGCCGATCATGGATACGCTCCAATAAAGAAGAACAAGAAACTGTGCAAGCTAACATCTGACTTGGCTCAGAAATATCCAACCTCACGAACTGATTGGCCAAAGCCTGAACATCCAATGCGAGCGGTCTCTCACCGACCGGAATATAAGTAAGACTGCCCATATTGGCTGACTTTCTACTCAAAGCATCGGCTACCACATTGGCCTTTCCGATGATATAAAATAGTGATATCATACTCTTTCAACAACTCCAACCACCTCCTCTGCCTCAAATTCAACTCCTTTTGCTTGAACAAATACTGAAGACTCTTGTGATTCCTGAACACATTACATGCCACACCATATAGATAATGCCTCCAAATCTTCAATACGTGAACAATGGCTACCAACTCCAAATCATGAACCGAATAGTTCTTCTCATGAATATTCAACTGCCGCGAAGCATAGGCAATGACCTTGCCATCCTGCATCAACACTGCACCAAGTCCAATGCGAGATGCATCATAATAGATTGTATAAGGCCCTGAACCTGTGGGCAAAACCAACACTGGTGCCTTAGTCAGAGCTATCTTGAGCTTATGAAAGCTCGCCTTACACTCGTCCGACCATCTGAACTGGGTACCCTTCTGGATCAACCTGGTCATCGGGGCTGCGATAGATGAGAACTCCTCCACAAACCGATGATAGTAGCCTTCCAATCCTAAGAAACTTCGATTCTCTGTAGTTGATGCTGGTCTAGGCCAGTTCTTGACTGCCTCAATCTTCTTCGAATCAACCTGAATTCCCTCTGCTGACACAACATGAACCAGGAATGCAACTGAACTCAGCCAGAACTCACACTTTGAGAACTTAGCATATAACTGACTATCTCTCAGAGTTTGAAGAACCACTTTGAGATGTTGCTCGTGCCCCTCCCGGCTGCGGGAATATATCAAAATATCATCAATGAAAACTATCACGAACGAATCCAAATAAGACTTGAACACTCGGTTCATCAAATCCATAAAAGCTGATGGGGCATTTGTCAACCCGAATGACATAACCAAGAACTCATAATGCTCGTACCGAGTACGGAAGGCTGTCTTAGGGACATCGGATGCCCTAATCCTTAACTAATGGTAGCCAGATCTCAAGTCAATCTTTGAAAATTCCTTGGCACCCTGAAGCTGATCAAACAAATCATCAATTCTCGGGAATGGATACTTATTCTTGATCGTAACCTTGTTCAACTGCCAGTAATCAATACGCATTCTCATCGACCCATCCTTCTTCTTAACAAATAACACCGGCGCACCCCAAAGCGAAACACTGGGTCTAATGAAACCCTTCTCAAGCAAGTCGTGCAATTGTTTCTTCAACTCTTTCAACTCAGGCGGAGCCATACGATACGACGTGATAGAAATGGGCTGAGTGCCCAGAGCCAAATCAATGCAGAAGTCAATATCCTTGTCGGGTGGGCATACCCGGTAGGTCTGAAGGGAATACCTCAGGGAACTCACGAATGATGGGCACAGAATCAATAGACGAAACCTCAGCACTGAAATCATAAACATATGTCAAATAGGCCAAACACCCCTTCTCGATCATACGCCGAGCCTTCACATACGAGATAACAATGCAGGTAGAATGACCAGGAGTCCCTATCCACTTTAAACGAGGCATACCCAGTAAAGATAAGGTCACAGTCTTGGCATGACAGTCCAAGATAGCGTGGTAAGGTGATAACCAGTCTATCCCTAATATAACATCGAAATTGACCATGTCTAAAAGCAACAAATCTACACGAGTCTCAAGACCCCCAATAACCACAATACAAGAATGACGGACTCGATCAACTACAATAGAATCACCTACAGTGTAGACACATAAACAGGAACAATCAATGAATCACTAGGCATGATCAAATACGGTGCAAAATAAGATGACACATATGAGTATGTAGACCCTGGATCAAACAACACTGAAGCATCTCTATCACAAACCAGAACCGTACTTGTAATAACTGTATCTGAAGCCTCAGCCTCTGGCCTGGCTGGGAGAGCATAACATCGGGGTTGGGCCCCACCACCCTGAACTACATCTCTAGGATGGCCTGCAGCTGGCTGACCTCCACCTTTAGCGGGCTGACCTCCACCTTTAGCACCTTTACCCCCACCTCTATCTGGCTGGGCGGCCTGTGGGACACCTGGTGCCTGAACCATAACACGGGAACCCTAATGCGGAGAATTGCTCAAAGCTCGAGGGCAATACCTAGCAATGTGCCTCGTGTCGTCACAAGTAAAACAAGCCCTCGATTACTGGGGCTGACGACCCTGGAAACTCTGAAGCGGTGGTGCACTGATTGGTGCTGGTGGTGCACCGTAGGACTGCTAATCAGAATACTACATCTGAGGACCACGGCTACCTGAAGCATCGTGATAAACCTGAAGTGTTGACTGGAAAGGCCTAGGGGGATGGCCTCTACCATATGAATATCTACCTCCAGACGAGGTACCACTGAATCTGCCTGAATGACGGGGCCTCTTATCCGACCCATGACCACCTCTCTGTGACATAACCATCTCCACTCTCCTGGCCACATTGGTTACCTCCTTGAAAGATATCTCACTCCCAGTCTCCCTAGCCATCTGAAGATGAATCGGCTGAATAAGACCATCAATAAACCTCCTCACCCTCTCTCTCGGTAGGGAGTATAACAAGAGCATGGCAAGCTAAGTCGATGAACCTAGTCACATACTGGGTAACAGTCATGGAACCCTGCTGGAGGCGCTCAAACTGCCTTCGATTGGCCTCTCTCTTAGTAATGGGGAGAAACTTCTCCAGAAATAGATGTGTAAACTGCTCCCAAGTCAAGGCTGGCGATCCGCCTGGTTTGGCCAAACAGAAATCCCTCCACCAAGTCTTGGCAGATTCTGACAAGCGAAATATGGCAAAATCGACCCCATTGGTCTTAACAACCCCCATGTTCCTAAGAACCTCGTGGAAGCTGTATAGATAATCCTGGGGATCCTCAGAAGAAGCACTATTGAAAGTAGTAGTGAAGAGCTTGGTGAACCTATCCAACCTCCAAAAAGCATCGGCAGACATAGCCGCTCCATCGCCGGTTGAGCTACCACACCCGGCTGAACTGCTCCAACTGGCTGAACCGCTGGAGTCTGAATCTAGGGAGCTACCTACTTCGGGTGCGAGTAGCAAGAGTCTGGGCTCCTCCTTCAGCCTAAGAGACGGCTGGTACTACAGGAAGAAAGCCTGCTCGGGTGACACTCTCCATGAGGCCCACTAATCGGACAGAGCATCCTGAAGAACTGGGGTAGCAATAAACCCCTTTGGGACCTGAGCTGGGCCCAATAGAACTACTGGGGCCGGAACCTCCTCATCAAAATCAACCTGAGGCTTCGTCACTGGTGCTGCTGCTCGGGGCTGAGCTCTGCCCCTACCTCGGCCTCTAGCACGGCCTCGGCCTCGCCATCTACCCCTCGTGGAAGCTGCTACTGGGGGCTCGGGCTGATGAGCGATGGATGAGGAAGTGTGTGTTCTCGCCATCTGCGAAAGAACAGAGTAGGAATTCAATTAGCATTGAGAAACAAACCACACGAAAAGAAAGAACGAATGTGAAGTTTTTCCTAACCTTGTAGCCTCTAGGGGATAAATACAGACGTCTACGTAACGATCCCTCAGACTCTACTGAGCTTGTCCGTGAATTGTGAGACCTATGTAACCTAGAGCTCTAATACCAACTTGTCACGACCCGGATTTCCCACCCTCGGGAATAGTGATGGCGCCTACTCGTAGAAACTAGGCAAGCAACAAAATTTAGAAAATTCTTTACTTCTTTATTTTAATCCTTTTAAAAACCTGCTTTAATAGGTGATAAACATTTAAATAATAGCGGAATATGAGATTAAGCGGAAGACTTAAACAAAATAAACAAAAATAATTCGAAAATCAACATATGCCTCTACCCAGAAACTAGTGTCACAACATTCACGGAGTATCTATGATTACTACATACAAACGTTTGAAAGAAGGAACACTGTCTCTCTCGGATACAATGATAACAGAACAAAATAACTGACAGAAGAGACGTTGGGCCTGTGAACGCCTGCAGGACTACCTCGGAATCTCGGTGGACTGAAGGCTGGCTCCCAAGCTATTGATGTTGACCTAGTGTTGCTCTGGTATTTGCACATAAATGCAGAGTGTAGCATCAGCACAACCGACCACATGTGTTGGTAAGTGTCTGGCCTAACCCCGGCGAGGTAGTGATAAGGCTAGGACCAGATAAACCTGTACAATTATATATATATACAGCGGAAAATAAATACATAAATAAATAAATAAAGATAGGAGGGGGAAACATGCTTCGGGGAATAACAGGTAAAACAAAATATCAAGAGAATTATAAAGGAATCAAAATCAACCACTAACAAGAATGAGGAAAAACAAAGACAGATTTCACTTTCTTTTTACATCTTGTTGCAGGCATGCAACCCGATCCCAATTCCTATATCTCGTGGCAGGCATGCCACCCGCTACTATTTTATTGTATCTCGTGGTAGGCGTACCACCCGCTCCCATTTTATTATATCTTGTGGTAGGCGTACCACTCGCTCCCATTTCATTATATCTTGTGGTAGGCGTACCACCCGCTCTCATTTCATCATATTTTGTGATAGGCGTACCACCCGCTCCCATTTCATCATATCTTATGGTAGGCGTACCCCTCACTCCCATTTCATCATATCTTGCGGTAGGCGTACCACCCGCTCCCAATGAAAAGTAAATAATAATCACAAGGAATCCCGACAAGGGAACAAAAGCAATATAGCAACTTTCCGGCAAGGGAACAATGATATTTTATCAACATCTCGGCAAGGTAACAATGGTGATAATAACATATGAAGCGCAATAAATCACAACGGAGTCATAACAACTATAATACAAGACTCATGGGCATGCTTGACACCAACGTATAGATACTCGTCACCATGCCTATACGTCATACTCCAAAATAACATGTAGCAAATAAGACACAACTCCTAATCCCTCAAGCTAAGGTTAGACCAAACACTTACCTCGATGCCTCGAACACAACTCAAATTTCAATTATAGCTTTACCCCTTGAGTTGAAATCATGTTAAAAGATGTTAAGGGGTGAAAAAAATGAGTTAGAAATCACTTACCCACGTTTCGGAGAAGAAGGGCTGTTTGAAAAATCGTTTCTTATGTTTTTGAGGTTTTAAAAAATAAAAAATGACTGAAAATCCCGTCTATTTATACCCCTCTCAGACCCCCTATACGGACCGCACAAAATGAACTGCGGCCGCACAGGCCTCCACCGCGCATAGCATGAAACCGACCGCGGACCGCATTGGTCCACTTCTGCGGTCGCACACATTTTTGTGCGGACCGCACTGGCGGGTTCAGAGACCAACAACTTCTGGTTTTAAGTCTAAAACATCCCGAAACATACCCAAAACTCACCCGAGCCCTCAGAACTCCAAACCAAGTGCACACAAAACCTCAAAAATATCCTACGGACTTATTCGTGTAATCAAATTACCAAAATAACATCATGAATATCAAATTAAACCTCGAGATCAATGAAATTTTTCAAAACTTCTTTAAACATCAATTTTGCAATTTAAGTTCGAATCACGTTAAATGATATCCGTTTTTCACCAATTTCCATAGAAACATCTTAAATCATATATAAGACCTGTACCGGGCGCCGGAACCAAAATACGGGCCCGATACCATCATGTTCTAAGCAAATTTCATTTCAAATTTCTTTAAACAATTTCAGAAAACAATTTTCTTTAAAAAATTTATTTCTCGGGCTTGGGATCTCAGAATCCGATTCCGGGCATACGCCCAAGTCGTATATTTTTCTACGGACCCTCTAGGACCGTCAAATCACGGGTTTGGGCCCGTCTATTCAAAACGTTGACCGAAGTCAAATTTATTCATTTTACAATCAAAACTTATCATTTTTCACAGATTTTTACATTTAAGCTTTCCGGCTACGTGCCTGGACTGTGCACACAAATTGAGGTGGTGCTAAGGAAGGGTTTTAAGTCCTCGGAACGTAGAATTTCATTGCAACACAAGTGATGACCTTTTGGGTCTTCACATTAGTAATCCGGTTAGATCAATATTTATGTGATTGTCTTTATGGAATAAAGATTAGTTGATCTCATTAACTAAATCACATAGATAGATGATGCATATAGCGATATGATCATTGAACCGACTCATTGGATAATTCCTAATGGTTATAATTACCATAAACTGTCAATAGGATATTCTCTTGAAGAATGTGATGTAAGGAGTTTCCTTTGACCTGAGATCGTTATAGTAATTGACAAGTTATTTATTGTACTTTGATACTAGACACCTATGGCTCTAGGGTAATAGTTGAAAGGATATTGAGTACGATTAAATACTTGTAGAATTAGTGATTGGTCAAGATGAAATCTGTCAACTCTTGGTGATGAGTTTAAGCTCCATGTTGTCATGAATTATAAAACGACCAAATTAAGACCTATGCCATAACAATTGAATGAAAGAAGAAAAGAGTTTCTTAGGTCATTCAATGGTCGATTATATTTGACATGAACACATAGTTGGTCGCCTATTAGGATTTGACAGTTAAACTATATCCTAGGGTGACCTAGAGCTATAAGGACAGAAGGAATTACTACATTATTCTTTTACTGGTTCTTGAGAGTAAATTGTATACTTCATGCTATCCGGTCGTTAAGGTGTGTTGCTAGACGCCACCCTTGATTAGTATATTGATGTGGTCAATTTATTACCGGTTTAGTATTGAACCTATGGGGTTGCACACTAACGAGTGTTCTGATCTTTGCTAAAGGATTAATTAAATTGTTTGATAATTAAATTAAAAAATTTAATTAGTCAAGTAAATTAAATTATTAATTCAAATGAAATATTATTATATTCTTTGCTAGCACAGAGAATATAATTAGTATTGTGAACAAATTAAAGTTTTCTGTTTGGAATAGAAAATTAAATTATCTCTTGGTTGAATATATATGATATATATTTAGTAGTCATAATTGACATTTATTTATATATAGGAGATATATAAATATTAATAAAGTATCCAATTTGGAATTGGATTGTAAATCCCATAAGAGATTTGTTATGGGATTTGAACTTTGTTTTTAGCAAAATATTAATTAATGACTTATAAGGAAAATCCAATATTGAATTGGATTTGTTATTATTACAATCCAACTTTCACGTTGGACTTCTTAAAGTCCATGTAAAAATTCGGCAGATCCAAACCTTCTTAAAAATGTTTCCGATTTCTTTTTAGAAAAATTCCATGAAGTTTATTTTGGAATAAGCTTTTACCCTAAGTAAATTATTACCTCAACCAAATAAGAAAATGGTTTATATGTGATGCTATATAAAGGGTGATGAAGAAAATTTATCGTACTTATTCTTGACAAGAAAAATATTTTGTGAAAGTGAGAGTGCAATACAAAGCCAAGAGAGAGAAAACAATTACAAGAAAAGTGTTTCTTGTTCTTCTAATTTGAGTTGAGATTTTTGAGAAAAATTTCAGCACAAGTTTTTCATTCAATTTATTCGCGGGTTTCATTGATTAAAGAGTTGATAGCAAGGATCGGTCTCGGTATGGATACGCATAGAGTCTTTGCACTATCGAAGAAATTTTGAAACGAGACTTTCTTTACCAGATACGTCTTAGATCCGATCTTTAAAATTTAAATAAAATTTAAATACAAAAAAATCTTCCTAAAATTGTTATTATATTTCGTCGCGTGTTATGAACACCTATTCACAATCGTTCGTGGGGTTCGTCCATTCACTTCATGTCAAAGTGCAGAGATATATGATTTCGGAGAAAGTTATGTAAAATATGAGGATTCTTTTATGTTGGTATATTTTACTAGTAATGATTTCAATGATATAAGTATCGGATACACATGTGCAGTAGCTAGTGAAAGGAATTTAGCAAGTCGGCGTGCCTAAAAAAGGAAGAAACAGTTTTATCATATTCAAATGTAATTATTATTAGCTGCGGGAATCATTCCTTCTTTTTATTTTATCCTTTTCTTCTCAATAACTGTCATTATCATGAAAATGGTATTACAGGCAGACCTCCTCGATAACATTCTCTATAACTAACACTTTATTATAAAAATCAAGTTTTGTTCGGAATTAATTTTTATATTATATTATAATATATACTCTTTATAATAACATTTCGCTATAATATTCATAAATATAAACAAATAAGATTGTCGTAGAAAAGTTTGACGGTAACATTTTACTAGTATTGTTTTATGTACAAGAACACTGGACTCTTTAACATCTTGAAATGACCGCATACAACTTTTACTGCAGTGGTTTGGCACAATCTTGACAATTAAAAGAATTTTTATCCAGTACTAAATATAACTGCATTGACCATCCTAATTAAAGTGTGATAGTTGTAACCCAGAAAATAAGGTATATTACTATTACAATTAATTAAAGATCACTAATAATAGGCTGGGATAGAGCTAGAGTGTCGGGAGATGGTTCTACCGAATTCAGTAGCTTTGGTTCGAACTTTGTATTTATCTTAAATTTTTTATTAAATATATTAATTACTATTAATTTAAAACTCAGTAACTTAAAAGGATTAGAATCTCACACCCATAAATTTGAAATTTTAGTTCCGTCTCAGATAATAGGTATAGGTCTCAATAGTCCTACCATAACAAAGGCACATTAATTATTTACTTGTCAAGGATTTGCTGGGAATTCCGAATCGAAGAAAGGCAGATCAAAATATGGTACGGAAAAATTCAAATCGATATAAATGGAAGATGCCTCTGGAATTCGTTTTTCACGGTAAGTCTTCGATCCCAAATACTAGTCGATTTGGCAAAATAATTTTGTTTCGAAATATTTGACGCTTTAGTAAAACAATAAATCATTTGCTGTTACTTTTTTCTAGCTTAACCCTTCTACTGTTCTACACCACCTAGTGGAGTGTCAATTAAGTAAGATATTTAAGATAGAAAAAAAAATAGTTTAGACAAACTTTCTTATGACCTATAGACCAAATGCGCAAAATCTTAAAAGACAGATAAGAAGCGGAAGTAGCAATTAATAAAAAAGGTTTTCACCCCAACCAGTATTCATAGTTCCATGTATTAATTATTACTTCAATATGTAAATAAAAAATTATTGGAATACAGAAGTGACTCGAGAAACCCTTTAATAAGACTTGCTTTAGGATGAAAAGCAATTAACTTACTTATCTAATTTTATTAAAGAAAGTTAGGATAAAAGTACCACCAATGATGTCTTGAAGAAAAAGCAAAGAAATGAAATCATAATTCATGAAAGTTAGACGGTCCTTGTTTCGCTACGTGTTTTATTCACTTTGATCGTTGAATGATATGGCTTTGTTTTTAGCGTGATTGTGACAACAACAATAACAAAAATAAATACAATGTAATTCTATAAGTGTGGTGCGGGAAAGATACTTTGTACTTAGAATTTATTCCGATTACGTCGAGATAGAATAACTGTTTCTGGTAGACTCTCGACCAGGGGCGTAGGCACGTTGAGCCAAGCTGTGTCATCCGACACCGCTTGACCGAAAATTTTATTTATTAATATATATATATATAAATAATCTGCAAAAGAAAATATAATCTAAATATAATAAATGGCACAACTTGACGTTTACAACTATATTGGCCCGTTGGTGAAGCAATCCAATTTCTGCTTGTGGTCAAGCGTTCGACTTGCCACGGTGATAAAAACTTTTTTCTTAATATTTTAGTATTCTTTTGGAAGTTTTTTGAAAGAAGCAACGTCCTATGAATTCGAATGGATAATGAGCTATATTGAGTAAATGTTTACTGCCTTATATAGATTTTTTTTTTTGGTAATAGTTGTAATGAGTCTATTATGAGTACATTTTATAAAAATAAAAGTTTGTGGGGGAGAACTGTACTACTATATTTGAATTGTGTTTCTCTAAACTATGATTTTATTAAATTAATCCCTTCATTTGTACGCCTCTCTAAATTTGGATACCGCTTACAAAAAATTCTGTGTACGCCCCTACTCTCGACTCAAGAAAAACATAAATTCAACAATAATAAAAAGAAAATACAGTAGTGAAAAAGCCATTTAATATGATATAGTCAGGTTAAATTTATATATGGGCTAGAATCCGTCAACCTAAGCCGAATTCTATGACTTGTTGGATTACTTTGTTCAACCTATCACATTTGTTCTCTCTCTCTATCTCTTTATAAAGGTAATAAGATACAGAGAATGCAGACCTAGAAGTTGAAAAATGCATGCCGAAGTTCAGTACTTTTTTACTTTCACTGTATTCTGAAACTACCCTTTTTTTTTACTAAAATATAGTCATCTGCAACTTGATTTCAATAAAGCTTTTGAGAATGATCAGACATGCACGTTTATATGCTAAAAGGGAAAGCTCAGATGATCATTTTTTCAAGCTTTGGAATTAACGCCAAAAGGTGAGTTATCGAACTAGCTTCACAACAAAGGAAAGGGAAGTGTATATATATATATATATATGCATGCCTTTTCTTTCTCATATCTATTTTTTCTACTTTTTTTTTCCTTTCTCAAAGTTAATTCGCCGATTTATGTTTAGAATGTTTAATGTTCTTTTAACTATGTGATGTATATAAAAAAGAGTAGCCGGGTGCGCATTCTATATAGAGTCTAGGAAAGAAGTGCATGTAGGATGTACTGTATACAAATACTCCCTCCGTTTCAGTTTATGTGAACATATTTTCTCTTTGGTCTGTTCCAAAAAGAATGACTTCTTTCTAATTTAGAAATAATTTAGCTTAAATTTTTAATTCTGCCCTTAATGAAAAGTTTTTATAACTATACAAATACTTTGGACTTCTTTTTGACTTGTTTAGAGCCATAATTTTTTTTTTTTTAACTTCGTGTCCAATCAAATAGGTGAGAAAGAGGGAGGGAGTAGTTAATATTGGTCCATTGTGCCCTGGTTCCTCTATGCCTAAAGCGCCGCAATCATTAATTGGTGCGCGGACGTCTTTACTACCTATACATAGGATTTGACTTATACGCATCTATGTCTAAAAAAATTTGCAGTGTTATTTAACGTTTTATAGTAGATTGTACTTTTATTTTTCAGTAATTAATCTCACTTCATCTGAACAACTATTATGTTATTATATTTTAGGTAGCCTAATTGTGTTTAAAAATAAATAAATTGTCTTTATATAGAAGTTAAGCTCCTATACATAATCCATTCTTTAGATGTTAGTTGTTACCATCTAAAGACCAAAATGATGTTATGAAAATCCCCATTCTCTAGAAAATACACTCTTGGCCTTGACTCAAAATTGTCAAAACTACGTCCAAAGAAGTTGGCTTTAATGAACTTTAATAGATTTAATAGAGGCCGGATGGGAGACATATATATAAATTTTAAAAGGAAAGTTCTAAAATATTCATGACTTGATCAGCTTTCGCTCGACGATTGAGAGGCCAACCCATTTGTGCCGAGAAATTTTACTACGTGAGTCATATAACAACATTATTTATATGACTCTAGTTTATTTCTTGACAAGTGGATTCATATTCTTACTTATTTATTTTAAAGCATAAACTAAAAAAGGTAATATCTAAGTCTATTCTTTTTCCTAATTATAGGCTTAAATGATGGAAATTAATAAAAGAATAAGAAAAAATTTAGAGGGAGGGGAGTGTTGTTTGTTTAAGTTAGCGTTGGGTGCTAAGTAGTCAATAAAATTAAATAATTTGTTGGCCTCTAAAAAGAAGTTGCTCAATTAGTAATTAATCATTCAAATCATAACTCATTATTTGTATTTGTCTTTTTTTATTATTTATTACAATCACGTATCCAGTTCATGATATACATATCTTGAGGCCTAATTTGTTTCATCTTCTAATATTGGTGTTACAATAACAACAAACTAAGTGTAATATCGTAAATAGAGTTTGGGGAGGGTAATGAGTGCACAACCTTACCTTACTTTGTGCAGGTCGAGAGGTTGTTTACGATTGACCATTGACTCAAAGCAAGCATGCAAAATCACAACAGTTGAGATAAAGGGAAATCGCTAAATGTTTTCTATGTTCACTGTGATCTATTAACAGTAGGAAGCTGATTGAAAACTAGATATCCTTTACTTACTTAGCAGTATCATCTACTACTTTAATAAATATACTTGAGTACGTAACAATTAAAGGAAAGGACGGCGTTCCACAAATCTAATTGCCTATAATCCAACTGAACTAAAAGCAAAACCTAGTTGCCCAATAATTACGTGCCACCTCATTCTTACTTTAATTTCCTTGCCATGCAAAGGAGTAATTCAATTACTAGCTAGCCAACTTCAGCTACACATAATCAAAATTCTACTCCTCTATTCGCTATATATAGCTTCCACTTATTTAACTTGGCATCATGATGCATGTACCGTTTTCATTGAATGTCATATGCTTTACAAATACTCACATTGATAAACATGGACTAGGAGTAACACGACAAATTTGTAAGTTTTTTTGAGACGATATAAAATTATTTGGAAGTCCCATATGAATTGAGTTCATCTTTGCAAATGACTGTCTTGTCCAAAATGAGAAGGGGGTTCGTTTTTTTTAATCCAATATAGTGAACAGTGATTTCTTTAGTCGTTCTTTAGGCACAATAGCAGTCACACAAAAGATAAATGTTGATGCATCAAATATACATATTTCATAAATTTGTAATTCTTTTAGACGATTTAGAAGTCCCATATGAATTGAGTTCACCTTTGCACGCTTGCTTTGAGCCGAGGGTCTATCGAAAACAACTTCTCTACCTATACAGGGTAGGGTAAGGCTACATACACATTACCCTCCGCAAACTTCAATTGTGAGATTACACTGGGTATGTTGTCGTTGTGTTAGCTTGACACTTAGCCTTAAACACATAAAACCACGCCAATATTTGGTCATTACTTCGTAAATATATATAGTTCCAACTTCCAAGCAGGTAACGCTCAAGTATTACACTTAACTGAAACACAAGAGGATAGGAAACCCCAGTTCAACCATAGAGTACGAAATAAAATGCGACGAAAATCTCATAAAAACTTCTTCCATTCTTCATAAACTTATGACTTTCTATCTTCAAAATCTTCCCAGTTACTTTCATGAGGTGCACATGAGCTTGAAGAAGTACCAAAATCCGATGAAAAGCTCATAAACACTTCTTCTTCTTGCTTGTAACTTGATTGTAATGTCAAAGGTGGCAATTCTGATAATGTACTGTTAGATGATGATTGCGAAAAATCAAAAGAACCAGATAACTGCTGATTATAACTTGGCGAGATACCAAAGTTTAAATCAGTAATGTTGCTGTCATTCTGAAGCAGCTGAGCATAGTGATGTAAACTAGGATAATGTTCTTGAAAAGGGAGAGGATGATTATTATTGGAGGTAGTTGGAATATATTGTTGGGCAACAATATCATTAGGCAAGTGATGATCTTGACTAGTATTAGTAGGAAGGTATTGGAATTTGCCTTGAACTTTTTCAGGGAAGTTGAGTTTGGCTTTATTGCCTTTGAATCTGAGAGCTGCTTCATCATAGGCAACAGCTGCAGCCTCAGCAGTTTCAAAAGTGCCAAGCCATACTCTTGCTGCTTTCTTTGGGTCTCGGATTTCGGCTGCCCATTTTCCCCATGGTCTTTGCCTCACTCCTCTATACCGTTTTCTTCTCGAATTCCCTTCACATATACATACACTGTTATTAGATCGATCACCTAAAATATAACTACAGTCAAACCTCTCTATAACAATATTCTCCTATCCAAAAAATTTTGACTACTATTATGAAATGTTGTTATATATACATAATATGAAAAAGTGGTTCCAAGGAAAACTTGACCGTTATAGTAAAGTGTTGTTATAAAGCATGATTGTTATAGAGAGGTCGGACTATATACGTAACCATTCATAAAAATGGGATTAGTAACTTGAAAAATAATATATTACTTTTGTAGATTATCTGCAATAGGGAGGTTAAGGTACATTGATAGTGTTAATTTTTTTTTAAATTTCAATGTATATGAGTTAAATCCTACTCCTATTAAGAAAACTTGATTAGATTTGTTGTGATCTTGACAACCGATGTCGGTGTAATTCTAGGAAGAAATTGAACTAGTTGAAGCTAACTGCTACCTAATGTTCCTTACTTTTCTTTTTCCTCTTTTTTTCCCCCGAAGTCTTTGTTTTCTTTTCCCTTTTGTTTTGCTTCGAAGAAATTTTGTGGGAAGAATGAAGGAGGAAACAATCAGTTTATTTCCATTTAGGGAATTAGAAACTAGAATGTCAATTAACTAAGGACGCCTGGCCACCCATAGTAGTGGTCATGAACAAGATATTAATGAGATGCATAATTAGGTTATATAATCTAATAAAAATATGTATAAGCTTGCGAAAAAAAAAAAGAAATGAGTCAGATAATATATCTAATTAAATATGGTCATCTTTTAGGAAAGCACTTGTCATCCAATGAAGATGATAAATAACTTACAAAAATAGGTTTTTTTTTATTTAAAAAAAGAACGTGGATCTTGGATCTAACTCAATTCTGGAACTAACTCAATAGGTTATCATTGTTTAAGACGATATAAGGAGACGACGACAACTCACTCCCTAAACTGACTTGAGACACTTAACAAAGAAAAAGGGGCCCAAAGAAAGAAAACATTGCTTACTTTATACTTGGAAAAGAATTAATTTGATGTTAATCATATAATTAGTTGTGGTTTGTGAGTAATACCTTGATCCTCAATAGATTGAGATTGATTTTGGAGAGCTACAGCAGACTGAGGTAGGGTTAATGGAGTAACATTAGCAGAAGAAGAATGGGTGGTACTGTTCCCGATAACTTGAGAAAGGACAGAAACCATAGCAGACATGTCATGCTGAGATCGAGCTGAGTATATATTATAGGGCTCCTCTTGAAGTTGAGGATGATCAATATTATCATTATTCTCTTTCTCTTCCATTTCATTGGATGAAAAGTCCCCTCTCTCCATTCCTTGGATCCACTGTTTTTGACTCTTTAGTTTCTTCTAACAAAACTCTACCTTTAATCTGTTTTAGCAACCAAACCCAAAGTTAATGAAACAATTGAAGGAGGTCCACAAGGAATGGGGCAAGAAGAGTAGGAAGAGGAAGAAGAAGATATTAGGGTTTACTATTCTTGCTTTTTATATCCGAATGTGAATACTTTAACTTAGTGTGGACTATACTATGGTCTATAGAGAGAATTGTGCGGTCCTACTTTTTTTTTTTTTTGAGATGCTTGTGTAATTATTTCGCATAAGAACAATATGTATATCCATCTGTTTATGCTTTCTTCTTTTCTTACATTCATATGGGACAAAAGGTAGCGTTTGCGCCAAAATTTCGAAGAAGATTTTTTGGAAATATAATTTTTTAAAGATTTTGCAAAAACTCAAAAATTGCTAAAAACGTTTTCTTTTAAAGCTGAAGGAAAAAACTTTTTTGGTATTTGATGAACCATGTTATGAAATTTAACTAAGTACATGTTATGAATATAGTAAATCTTGTTGAATTGCTTCACAACAGCAAAAGGTTGAGTTAACAGAAAAATTTCGACATCTTAGTAAATTATGTTGGAGGGTAACAGCAAGTCAGCGACCAGAAACTAGCGGTTTTACGAACGTAATATGGCACCCCTTGCTTTTATAAAACTTATAAAACCGCACCTCTCCTTGAATGAGCCATCATTTTGGCGAATAGCAAAATACTCATTTCGTTGTGTTGTATTTATTTAAGTATAATATTAAGGTTAAAATTTGTAATTTTATTTTTTCCGAATGAAGATGGGTCCACAGCAAACGGTAAATTGATTTTTAGTTAGACTTGATTATTGTACATAATAACTATTGCAAGGAATCATCATGAAAAGGAATTAACAAATGTTTAAAAAACATGCATTTTTCTCCACAAATTTTAAACAATTTCAAATTGAGACTTTTCACATATCTAAAGACCTATCAATAAGATGTCTTACGTGATTTTCTTCAAAAAGAATTGATAAAATAGAAGTAAGATGTAGAATATTTTTGGGAGTTTGGTTGAAGGGATAACTATAATAATTCGGAATAAAATGTGAAATTGCTCCATCCCATGTTTGGTTAAAAATTTTGATCGGTATAATTAGTCCCAGAACTATTTCATACTACACTCTGTGAGATAACTATCCCCAAGTAAAATAGTAAATGTCTTCCTCCAAAACTCTTCTCCCGGGTTCTTTTAAAGAGCCAAGATTAAAATTGGAAAGTAAAGTCTATCCAAATTTATCTAATTTATAACCAAATACATGTTTATATTGTGTTGTATCTCTCGTTTTTAATCCAATAAGCTAATCATCTAAAAAATGAAAATAAGCACTGAATAATCTCATTATAATTTAAAAGTACTACCCACCCCTCACCACCAAAGGAAAAGAACTTGTAAGAAGGTCACACATCATACAAGAAGCTCGAATTGAAGCCGGACTCCGGTACTGCCAGACCACCTCATTCATCGGCTTATTCGTTTACCTTGGTCCTGCCAACTGCCTTTAAAATTGCCCGTTATTTTGCCAGCGGCAACTGCCTTTACTTGTTGGGAGCTTGTTGCAAAGTAATCGTAATTATCACAACTGGAAGGTGATCACGACGCCCTTTACTCCTAACGAGATTGGAATTTGCAGAACGGAAGGCAAGGGACATGGTTTTTTTAATCAACAAATCAATTACAACACGATGCTGAAGAAAACAACATACCTAGTATATTCCCACAGTATGAGTGTGGGGTCTGGGGAGGATAATGTGTACACAAACCTTATCCCTACCTCATGGAGATAGAGAGTTGTTTCCGATAGACCCTCGGCTCAATGATGCTGAAGAAAAATATCAGCTAAATCTTCTGGGCAACATGAAGGAAGACGTGACCAGAAATCTAAAAGCAAAACTTAGTCTTGGGAAGCCAGCTCCAAAATGGCAAATAGCACGGGGCAATAGGCGAATCAACATCTATATGTACAATAATAATATGATCATAAAGTCGGCTGTATCTTTCTGAACCGCATAAATTCCAAAAATTGGGAAGGTAATTCTGCTAAAAGCGATTGAACAACTGAGACGTCTCCATCTGCAAATCAATGAAAAGGCGTCAGATCATACAGTAGAAACCTACCTGCAATATTCTCTCAAGCTCTTAAGAACGTTTGATTATCCTTTTCTACATGAGGAAGCTTTAACTGAGAAATTTATAGTATGACCCACTTTGTACATCTCGGAGAGGAACAAATTGTACTATATCCCGCACGGCAACACGTCCAGTTGCAGACTCTAGCCTCTCTCCTTTATCAGCATCTAATATCTGTGAAAACGGATCACATGGGAAATCATCACAGTTAATTGAATTGGATAACTCAAAAGCCACTCCTTGTTGAGGATATAAGTTGTTGCACTTGCATACCTCCATTTCTTTGAAGTCTGCTCCTCCAACCCCAACAATAAGAATTGACAATGGCAAATCCGCAGCTTGAACAAGAGCATCCATTGTTTCTTGGAGATCTGTTATCACTCCATCCTGGAAATTTTCAAAAATATAATTCAGTTATAAACATCTCTAATAAAATCAAACCCAACCAAAATAAGATAGACAGTTTGATTTCTAACAAAAATTCACGTTTGAGGTTTCACTGCATTTTTATGCATTCAGGTTAAGTTTACGATGTATATGCATAGAGATATATACACATGATTGAGAAGGGATTGGTTCACTAAAACTCTGATTGGTATAGCAGATGATGGTTAATATTTTACTTGAAAGGTCTAAAAACAGATGTTCATCAGGAAATCAGACAAGATATAGAACATAGAAAATGAAATGTACCGTGATTATTAACAAAACGAAATACTTCCGCTCATTGTTCGTCATAGACTGACTTGCTATATGTGCAGCAGAAGTAATCACTGGTCCAAATAAAGTTGGACCTGCAAGTGAAACATTATGAAGAGCACTCATGTATGCCATCATAATACCCTGGATTCCTTCCACCTAGAGTTAAAGGAAGAAAAAAAAACAGCTGAAATTAATAGCAAAACAAAATTCAGAAAGCTAAAGCAATAACAAAACTGAAAGTATATAACGCTCTCTAAGAAATACCTCACAGTAACTGTTGCTACCATTTAGATTGAAGCAATGAGAAACTGGGCCATCAATTGGCCGTGCTCCAAAACCCCAAGCAGGAAAACGTTTGTCTGTATCATAATACTGCAACACCTCTCCAACATCCAAGATTGCCTGAAATTGATATGCTCATAAAATAACCTACTTCATATGAAGGAAACATATCAAATCATTATTATTGAGACTATATTCTTACTCTCTGATAGGCATTTGGCCGTCCTGAAGGGTCGATATAATGCAATGAATCAGGGAGGCGTGGATTTCCATTGGAAGCTGACATACAATAATTCACACAAGAAATGATTACAGGCTCAGATGCAAGCTAAGTATGAATGCGAGCACTAACATACAGAAGTTTTTTGTTTCAATAACATAGACATCCCATGTGCCCCAGTTGGCCCACAGGTTTGGAACTCCGGAGAGTATGGACCCTCCCCTCTACCCTATTCGAACTGTTGGTTGCACTTATTTTTCTGAATAATTTGCTGTATGTGCAAATTCAATGCAGAAGATTATTGAGAAAAGAAGCAACCAACAACTCAAACAGGATCTACATAATTGTTAGGAAAAATAATTAGTTTTTCCCTCCAGGGATATTCTGACATAGATGGGGAGGGGGATTGCAAAGATTTTCACATTCCATAAAATCTTTAAGTTAAGCTAACATTGCAACAATAACAAATAGTAGTTGTCAATGGAGGCATCAGTCCAGCCCCCACTGCACATGCGAAAAGAGGAAGATGCCCGGAGTTTGTCCAAATAAATCATGCCACTGATGAAGACGACAACTACATTTCCAGGCATAGCTATGGAAACAAAGGAAGACTTATGAGAATCTGGTATTTGGAGACATTAAACAGGTACTTGAAAACATGAAAATATATGTATCATTAGGCAACCACATACCAGTGAAATCAATGGCCACCATGAAGTTGAGTTCATAGCCCCATGCTAAGTAATCAAGGAATGTATACTGGATTTTCTCAGAATAGCTTTCCACGAAAAGCTCACTCTTCAGAACCTGGATAAAAATCCAGTGACTCTTAATTAAATAAGTTGCAATAGCAGTATTGTTTACCTGATTAATAAGTTCTTACCTTGTTTTGTTGATTAGGTCCCAGAGCAGCTGGTATAAAAAGATTTGCACCAATACCGGCAGAATGTAACTTTTCTAAATCTGACAGTGACTTGTGAATCTTTCTGACAATCAGGAGAAATACTGTCAGCTTCCAGTCAGTAAAAGTCAGAAATGATGAAGAGATGAAAAAGAAGCTCATTTACCCAAGTAAACTATGCTTGCCGTTGCTATTGAAGTCATAACACTCGATAGTTAATGGGCTGTCCTGCATTAATTCAAATGTTTCTAAACTGAAAATCAAAGAATAAATATTGTGCAGAAGTGATATCCCTTTCGATTATGCAACATACTGTCAGCACAAAGTAGATGGTAATTTCCTCAGGGGAAAAGTATATTACCAATCACATCCCTTAAAACGAGTGAGTTCTTAAAGTGCAGGCTCAAAGTCGAAACCACTAACTACTTTGATGAGTAAAGTTTGTTATTGCACAAGAGCTTAACTCCATAGATATCTGCTGAATCCCATCAATTGGAGTAGTTTAATTACAAAGTCCAAAAAGACAGCTAATTTAAAGTACTAGAGAAAATAGATGGTGAAATCTACTCATTAGGGAGCAAAGATCTGTGAAAAGTGAGAACTGGGAGTTTCATCATAATTCGTATGAAAAATACTAGCAATTTCAGAGCTTGCCCAAATAAGTTTTAGGGGGAAAAAAGCGCATGTAGCTCAACATATATTGATTGCTTGGAACAGCATACACTCTCATGGAAAAAGAAATTGCTTTTGAAGGATATCATTTCCTCCTATTCAGGGTTCTATTTGTATGGGATTTGCCCAAGAAACACAACACGTTCTTAAGAAAATGCATAATGGATCACTCAAAAGGGAATTGTATTGTACCTTACTTCCAATTTGTTGGATATTCAGGAACACCGATTTCCAGATGGGTGAGTGATCATTTTTTATCACTTCTGTTTTGCAAATTGGAACCACTATTCCACTTTCTGTAGCTTTTGAGACCACCAGAAATGGATCCTGCCAAAAGCAGAAGAGTTATCAGCATCATACGTTTCATAGTGAAAAAAGATAAAACTACTCTGATGAGTTTCGTACACTTTTTGAGAACAAATCCTTTGATTCCAATTCTGAACATCTTAATCTCAACTCAATAGTAGTCTTGGAGCTGACACTTTCTTCAGCTAAAACAGTAAGCTTGCCTAACTTTCGCGCATGCGTTTGATCAGAAGATTGTTCGCCACATACAAGGTCCAAGGTCAGGGACCTGCCCGACTTTGTGACAATCTACACGGAAATATGTTTAACATCCATTGGATTAATAAACAAAATAACCTCATATGTACAACTACATTATTAAAATGGACAATACCAGAATTTGATCCTAAATCGTGGAAGAAATAGTTGTACGCAAGAATATTACACAGAGATGCAATAATTCAAATGGTTCACGGCTTGTAACCATTATCTGGCAGAAAATTCATAACCTCTTGAAAATAAAGCAAAATGGTACAACTGAAAAAGCAGATCCATAATACTGTAGCTCCGACTAACAGGAAAGCCATTCTGAATAGAAGCAACATTTTTCTTTTTCCTAAGTACTTACAGCAGTTTCAAAACAATTTTTTTTTTAAGAAAAGAGTTTTTTTTTTAAAAAGTACTTACAGGAAAATTAAACTATGAACAATCTATTTCGAGTCTCAACCAAACAACGGAATGCATGTCCATAACCAAGTACTGTACAAATAATTAGTAGAAGAGCCTCAAGGTGAGATATGTTTTCTCCTTACTCTTCAGTTAGCATGCTAATAATAGCCTTGATGGTAAACCATGCAATTTCACTTCTACCAGTGCCAGAAAGCTATGGTGATATTATAATTTTATGAACAAATGTTAATGATTAAAAAGGGATGCACACCTGGGCCAATGTGCAACTGGCCTCACCAAGAAAGTCCTGCTCTTCCAGTTTAAGCATCTGCAATAATTATACAAACTTCCATGATTTCATAAGATTTTTGCTGTGGAAGCACTTGAATGAGCATTCAAAAGAACATGATTATATACCTTGTATCCTCTAATATTTTTTCACACGATATATAACAGATTATTGTATCTTGTACTATCTAATAGCATTTAAAGAGAAAAATTGGATTACTCATTGTCCATAATAAGCAAACAAAAGCAAATTCAAAGCATACGGCAGGTACTCAAGTATACGATGTTAAACTACCCCCACCCCCCCTCTTTCCTAGATGAGCATGTAGTAAAGCAAGAGAAAATGAAACCAGAAATATGGTAGTTGGACGTATCATTCTTACTATTGATCTACTTCCTTTTTTAACTATTGAACTAATTCAAGGTTCAGGTGAAGCAAGATTACTCAATTTGAAATGAAACTGTCACTGCAGACAGCTAGCTCCCAAAAAACACCATTATGTAGGACTACTTCTAAGACCAAGCATCTGCAAGGATCTCAAAAAGAAAAACTCCCTTCAATATACAAGAAAGGAGGGAATACTTTCACATGTTGCCTGAGATGTCCAAAAAATGGAATTGTCCCGTTAAAAGACGATACAGATGAAAAGTGACATCACATAACTTGAGATGTATTGTGTAAAGGAAGCGAATTAGAAGGTTCC
Organism: Nicotiana tabacum; assembly: GCF_000715075.1. Taxonomy (NCBI): domain Eukaryota; kingdom Viridiplantae; phylum Streptophyta; class Magnoliopsida; order Solanales; family Solanaceae; genus Nicotiana; species Nicotiana tabacum. The sequence goes on along the minus strand of NC_134085.1, from coordinate 206,379,926 downwards.
ATCTGTTACAACAACATATAGTGGATTTGCTTGAAAGTCTAGAACCATTTCCTAAAAAGTGAAACTAACATGCCAATGCTGCAATAAGCTGTAGTGATTACAATCAATATTACTTCTTGCACGGTGAAAACACAAACTGTTTTGCTCCAACTGTTGTTTTATGCTTCAACCGGGTAAGCTATTGAAGTGTTGTTAGTTCGTAAAATATATGCAGATCTTTTACCACATAAGTGACATGTTGATTTCGAGATCAAGCACATAAGCTAGTACAAACAACATAACAGTAGGGATTATGACAGTATAAAGCAATTAGCACATTACACAGTTCAAATCACTAAAGCAGCAGGTTGATTCAATCACTCTTCTTTAAGTCTTCTCCTTATAATCAGCTCAAGGTTCATGTTAAAACTTACATAGCGGAGTTCATATTCAAAATTACAGGTTAATCTGATATGAATGCCTCTGGGGACAAGTAGAAACTGTAATTATCGTTATCAGAAATTTTAAAATGATCACATATATACCTTGACATCTTGATTGTGAAATTGAGTGTCAACATCGTACACACGAAACCTGAAATAAAGGCAAAGATTGTGATATCGAAAAACATGTATTTCAATAGAACCAGGAAGTGTAGTATCAGGACTTACACTAAATTCTGCACTGTCTCAAAATAATAAGCAATTGTATATTTTGTAATCCACTTCGGGTTCAATGAGTTCAAAACTACTTCTGTACGGCTAAGCTCTTTCAATGAACCATCTTTTTCTTTTGAATAAAGGACTGCCATAGGGTCACTCTGTAAAAAATAAATACAATAAATTCTCAGTTAAGTTATAACATGTTTATTTTAGAAAACAGACTATGATGCTTGAAGATAGAAGGCATCTCATATTGACAAGGAAAAATCAATACAACTAAAACAATACCATTTATCAAAAACAATGGGATAAAAGACAATTAGGTAACTCATAAACTAAAAAAAATACTGAAGTCCAAAAATAGCCATAATGAGAATTGGAGAGTACTTCTTAGATAGTTGGCAAGCAAAAACTAGTTCTTTTGTTATGGAAGTACTAAGCACAGTATCACAAATACAACATAGCCAATTAAACATCAAAGATCAGTGAGTAGATTTCACCTCCCTTTCCCATATCATAACCGGAAGGGATAGCGTATCCACAGAAGAGAGACTACAAGCCCTTACCCTTAAATTAGTTTAGACGCGTCTCTGACGCCTTTATGTTATAGGCTGGGTAAGCATGCTTCTTTGCCACAAAGAAAAACTCTTTGTACATGGAGGCGGTAAGCTCTCTATCAATGTTATTCATAGCAAAACACTACTAGACTATACGGATTCCAACTGAGCTCAGAGCATAAACCTCACAGAAGTCAATAAGTTCTAGCTGGTACAGGACTGCTGATAACATTCTACCCAGAAATCTGGTGCACCAAGTATAGGCTTTTCCCGCAAGCCATATTTTAAAAGCTATCCATACAAAGTAAATCGAAGACAAAGTAACACGCTAGCAGGCAGTACACGTAGTACATGAAAAATAACCTCATTGTTTGGTACCACGGTTTCTCGAGTATAGTTCCATTAACCTTTCAGTTTACCAGGTTGTCTTTAGAAGCTAGCTTTTGAGAGTGAAAAATTTAAGGTCAAAAAAATGGTATTTTGGAGTGTTCGAGACTTCGAGTAAGTACTATCCCCGAAAGTGGAATTTCACCTTCATACAGGAGAAATTATTGCACTGATGGAAAAAAGTAAAACAAGAAAACACCAAGGCAAAGATTCACATTTGAAGTCATATTACGGAGATGAAAAAATTCATATTCAACAGGAATATAAAAAAGCAACAATGATAGTCAAAACCAGAAAAGATGACACTCTATCTAAGAATAACCCAATGCTGCTATAAATCACGGCACATGAAAGTCAGCATTGTCATTTACATTATCTAACGCGCATCAAATAAGCAACAAACCTTGGAAAGCATATCACGATCGCGCAAGCTGGTAGCAGATAGAGACAACTGCAAGTGCATAAATAAATAAATATAAGAAACCTCCAACATTGAAAATGAAGAGCACAATTACAGAAATCAAATAGCCAAGAACTGCAATATGATGTTGCATAGTGAAACAGTCAATTCAAAGCTCCTACAATAACGGACTGGTGATGAAGTAGCTTGGTTCACAAATAACTGCACCGCTATATTTACATCGTATAAAACAAGAAAAAATGGACTTCGTCATCAATTCGAACATCTAGCAGTTTGGCTCCCTTCTTCAGATGACATAATAGGACATTGGCTAATCAAGAGCAGTGCAATTAAGTAACCACATCACTTGTCAAATTCCAATTACATCGGTCCATCCTCCAAGTCAATGACTACTCTTAGGTTCCTAGCTAACAAAAACGAAAAATAAAAAACAAACAGCTGTACAATATGAAGAAAGGAATCCAATAATTTGTTTGGAGAAACCTCAAGCTCGAAAGTATAATCTTTTAGATTTAAATGAATTACTATATTCCCGCTACCCGTTTACTCGGAACTTTTAGCCTTTCTGTTTGGTTGGAGCCAAACATATTTAATTTTGATCATGATCTTGTGAAGGATAAAGTTAGTATTTCAGAATGCTCACATTTGCAGTTGGAAGCTTTTATCTATGATATCTACACACTAAACTTTAATAACAAAAAATAAAAAAACTACTAAGTTATTATCGTAGGAATTCTGATATAACAAGTCCACATCTACCTCAATTACCAATGAAAATTTAGAGACATACAATCAAGCTAGTTATTCCTAATCGCAGAACAAGTCAGTTTCTCGCACGGCCAATGCCAATTCAACTTGTAGTATCTTAATTCAAGCACAATTGGTAATGAAACGACAAACTAAGTCCTCAAAATCACAGTCGTTTAACAGAACATAGGGAAAATGATATATGTGCGTATGAGCTAGTAAGGTTGAATGAAAATCAAAGTAACAGAGAGAGAGTGAAGTGCCTCGATCTGAGAGTAGAGGCCTTGGTAACCGCGAGACTTAAGGAAGGCATCGACGGCCTCGTTAGGAGAGTAAGCTGGATCGTTCTGATTTTTTCCGGTACCGCCGACCGCCGATTGTCCGCCGGCCACGTCGGAGCAGCAATTTCCCATCGACGCCGCCTCTTCTCTAACTTTCAAAAATGTCCAAATACAACTATCTATTCTCTCTCCTCTCTGTATATATGTATTCACAAATTTATAGATTCACAAACGTACATTCTGTGTATATATACTTTAACGTCCGTTGAGGTATGGATTTTGGCAGAAACTAAGCCAGAACATTGTGGGCCACCCACTGCCGCGTTAGTCGTATCTGTTTAAACAAAAAGCGCGTTTTTTTTTTCTTTCAAATTAAAGAATGACTTATTAGGTGCACTTTCAACTTGGAAACCGAGAATTCAAAGAAAAATAAATAAATAAATAAACTGAATGAATAATCATTAAGAGAACCAAATAATCAAAGTAGATCAAATAAATTAGCCATGCATTCGTGAGAATCTAAGTGGGCGTTTGGACAAAAGAATTGTAAAATTTCAAAACATGGTGGAAAAAAATTTCAAGTGAAAATAATATTTGAAATTTAGAGTTGTATTTGGACATGAATATAATTTGGATTTTTTTTAAAATTTTGTGAGTGATTTGAGTGAAAATTTTGAAAAACAACTTTTTAGATTTCAAATTTTCGAAAATTTCCAAAATGCATCTTCAAGTGAAAATTGAAAATTTTATGAACAAACGCTGATTTCGAAAAAAAATAATTTTTTTTCAAAAAGGAAAATATTTCTTATGTCCAAACGGGCTCTAAAGAGAAGTAGATACTTCCACGGTTCCACCCTCCAATTTATGTGTTATTTTGACTAGGCTTGAAATTTAAGAAAGAAAAAAATAAAAATTTGTAGTCTAAAACATATCACATTTGTGTGACTATAATTCATTCCATCAAGCATAAAATAGAAAGTTTATAACTAAATATTTTTTAAATATAAAAAGTATTGTCATATTTCGGACAAACTAAAAAGAAAATTATGCCACATAAAATAAAAAGTTGTGCCACATAAAATAGCACACAGGGGGTATTTCATAACTCACCTATTCTTCGATAACCTAAAATAAACTAAAAGTTCTTTCTGAATTTATAATAATAATAATAATAATTCTTTAGGTCTTCCAAATAATGAATGTGCACCCATACACGAGCATATCGATATCTCACTCAACAATTTTTTTTAAAAAAAAAGACATTTTCTTCTACGACTTGTCTGGTCATTGTTAATAGTTGACGGGGGATTTTCACTGTCAAAAAATGGACATGCAAATAAGTGTGCTATAGAAGAGCTAGTACATAGCATGAAGTTGTAACAAACAGGCTACTTAAACTAAGATAGTAGTCGATAACTCAAATTTTCTTTTCCCAAAGAAGTTATATTTACTAATACTTGCAATATCTTTTTTGGTTTCCCACCCGATGTCCGTTATCCACATTGTAGCCCGACTATTAGATTCACGCCGCGTAGACCTTATTCGGCGGAAAGCGCTCCCTACCAAGATTTTTTTCATACCCAGAGCTCGAACCCGAGACCTCTGGTCAAGGGAAGAACAGCCTCATCCGCTGGCCCACATTCTTTGGTGGTGCATCAATGATATGTTCAAATATCATTCATTAGTTTATGTTATAATCCTTAAGGCCACTTCAATTTTAAACTATCGTTCATTAGTTTGTTGGATTAGATGTCTCTTTAAAGAAAATTGGGGGTGAAGGTGGGGGGGGGGGGGGGTGGAGTGGGTGGGGGGAATAGAAACTTCTGTTTGGACAGATAAATGTAGCTTACGGGTTGGAAACCCGGCGGTCATTTACACTATGCTTTTACAAAATTATACTGAGTAAAATTTCAGTCACATGTCATGTCTTATTAATATTATTGGTTATCATATTTTTAATCCAATAATTCATATCATATGGTATTTACACATTTGATGCGAGTAAATAAAGAATTATATATGCATGCATAAATCAAAATGTCCAGCGCTAGCTGGCCCTACATGCTGATAATAATCGTATTACTTTAGAAATTAAAGCCATGTGGATTTACATGTAAGCATTGTAAAGCTTTTAGGAAGCATCATTTCTTAGCAACTCCACTTTGTTGCATGTAATTATTGAAATTGGAAGACTTCTCTATCTCTCTGTCACCTTTTTCTATAATTTAATTGTAACAATGTTAGAAAGAACCAACGAAAGAAGATTGTTTTTGAAAGGTTTGCGACAATTGGTTGAAAATGCTGTCCATGCACTCCACGCCAGATTTACTACCAATTTTTTTCGTATGGTGTTTGGTCAGATTGTGCGTAGCTAAAAATTCCGTCAAGTAAATAGTATACCAAAAGTTTTGTAGAGCTTAACTTTTAAATTATAAAATTTAATTTAAGAAAACTTTTAGTTAAAATATTAATTTTAAGATTAGTTATTTATTTCTACACAAATTTTAAGTTTTAAGAGTTATTTTATTAGAAAATTTTTTAGATTGCAAAAGAATCAAATATACCACACATGGTGGTTTAATTTTGGCAAATAAAATGGGCAAAGAACTTTGAACCCATGATACAACACGTCATTTTTAACACCCTGGATGGCTGGACTACCTCACTCAATTGTGCTAAGGGTGTTAAAACTATAACATATAACCATATAAAGTAGTACTTAATTTATATACACAATATAATTTTTCGGCGACGGATGTGCGCCTGACCACCCTTGATGTAGGATGGCTACGCTACTGCTTGTGCCCATATGCGTATCTCTATCAACTAAGACTTTGGACAGAAAAAACCATTTGGGTGTACTCTTATCTCGATCACTAGGCAGATAGAAAAAAACCATAAAGTGTAGGCCACACCCTTTGGGTGCACCTTATTTAAACCATTTTTACTTGCATAGGTCATTAAATAAAAAGACAACACAATCATCCTCCATCAATATAGTATTTCTTTAAAAGAAAGCAACCAAAAAGACAAGGCCTCCAAATTAATAATGTGATCTATAGGTCTGGCAAACTTTTTAGAGCATGATTAGGTGTAGACCCCTTCATGAAAATTCATTCATACTTTCGTTCATTGAGTGCAAATGGAAAGTATATTTTGCCCACGCCACAACAATAGAAAAACACTACTTCAAGTCTTCAACGACGACTTACTACTCAAACTTTTTTCTTGATTTAACCAATCTCATTATGCACCAAAACATGCAAATAGTCTGTCACAGTATTCACACATACTTATTATACTCTTAACTTTGATGCACCCATTTTAATACCTCTAAGTTGGTATATCAAAGTCAAGTTAGTGGTCAACGGTCAAGAGGTCAACCACTAAAGGATATGTCTAAAACAAGGACGGAATGCTGGCGATATGTCCATTACATTAGACAACTTTCAACAGTCATTTTTGTTTTTTATAACGGTTATGTCCAGAGCAACATGCATTCATCTCGATTAATTCACAAAATATCTCCTATCTCCCACATATATATTGGGTAACCCTACCTACTTAAGATTAGACAGACAATAACAACTCATTTAGTGTCTGTTTCCACTGGATTTTAATGGGGTACTTGGTTGTCAAGATTGTCATTTCAACTAACCACTCTACATCACCCCACCCCTGGGAGTGACTATCAGTTAGTGGTGGCAAAAATGGTTCAAAGAAAACAATTAACCACCCATATTATCCACTGAAAAATGGATTGGATAATGAACTTTTTAAAAACGGGTCAAATATGGATAAGAACCATATTATCCATTTAGAAAACGGATAACCAATGAGTCTAAATTTTACATTTGTAAAGCCTCAAATTGGGGTTCCTCAAGTTAGGGAGACTAAGAATTCTCCCAAAAGTGATCATATAAGCAAGAAGTCATGGATAATATGGTTACCCATATTATCCGCTGGTTAACCCTTTTTATCCGTATTAAATATGGGTCGGGTCGGATAATTTATCCGTTTTTTCATTACCCGTTTTCGACCCGAACCATATTCGACCCGATCCGCCCATTTGTCACTCCTAATAGCAGTCAATTAATTGACAGACCTCTGAGCTAACAAAGAGGTGAAATACTTCTGAATGATACAGACAGCCTTTTTCATAGGATTTAACAGCTTGAATGCAGAACAAGGCACAGGAAAAGATGACACTCCTTAACATTTCCTTTTCAAATCGCCTGCTGTATCAAACCCACGCAATGAATTTCTTTGATCTAAGAGCCCAATATGGCTTCGCGGTAACGATTTCCAAAATGAATGGGAACAATAAGGGCTAAAAAGAAAAGGAAGCACACCTCTTTAAGCACCTCATAAAATTCTGTGCAATCCAATGTTCAAATCAGAAGATATAGAAATGAGGAGCGGGAGAGTGTGGTGCCAAACAGCTTTGAAGACTCGCTTATGATGAGCTCTAATGGACTGGGAAGGTTTGTGAGAATTGTACCGTATATCAAATATGTGAATGTCAGGATCAACAGAGCCAGATGAAATGTACAAACCATCAGGTGACCAAGCCTGATTTATAAGAGCCGAGTGCGAGTCACTGCTTTCTTGTTTCCACCCAAAGGAATGAATCTCAGCTTGCCTCGACCTAAAATCAAACAAGCGAAGCTGTTTCTCTAAGGTCCTGCATGTGAAGATGCAGTCATTGGACCAGAAAAAGCATAACAAGAATATATCAGCCTAAGTAACATATTCCTGCTTCAATCGTATCTACTTTAAGATAATAATTCAATCAGACTTGTGACATAATAAGAAAATAGTTCAAGATATAAAACAGGCTTTACACTACAACAACTAAGCGTCAATCCCAAACTAATCGAGGTTGGCTATGTGAATCCTCAATATCCATTTCACTCATTTTGGATCCGTTTTATTCCATAACATAAAATTTTTAAGAGAAATTAGGGGCTTCCTATATTATATTAATATAAGAGGTTCTCTACATTTTCTACTAACATACCAACCAATAAGAAAAAACCAAAAAATTCTTGCCAAACACCTAACCGAACGTAAGTGTACCAGTAAAAATAAACCCTAATATATGGATCTTTCACTTCTATCATTTTTATCCTTGGAAAAAATTTGCATGGAGTCTAAGACACTGTAGCTTTTTTCCTGACAACACTATTCCACGTAGTTTTAAGTCTAGGTCATCACCTTTTACAACCTTTAATCATCATAGTGTCACACGGACTAGTGTATTTGAAAGTCGGCATAGCCAAAATCAATTTCAAGGGACCTTCACTTATTTTATCCTCTATGTGTGCTATTTGTACCTTCTACCAAATGTGGTAAATTGTGATCTTGTCAAGAGGGTGTTTGGATTGGCTTATAAAAAGTAGTTTTTAAGCTAAAAGCCAAAAGCCATAAGTTGGTAATACCTAACCTTTTGGCTTTTGGCTTATTTTTGTACTTTTTTATGCCTAAAAGTAAGTGCTTTTAAGCACTTTTTATCATTGTCAAACACCACACAAACTAAAAAAGTGCTTAAAAGCCAATAAGCACTTAAAATAAGCCAATCCAAACACCCTCCAAATTTCGTATGACTACCCCTCCATTTTAAAATCTGTATTTTCGGAACACTCATTTTGTGAATATGTTGGGTCATTAGAGGTCCAACACTCCATCAGATATAAACACTACTCGTCTCACAACCGCTCTATAAAACTCGCCTTTAAGGCTTTCACTCTAGTAGTTATTTTCCAATTACATCAAGATCCTGTAGCACTCCTCCAATTTAGTCATATTTTAAGTATGTGTTAATATCTTCATCTAGCATGCTATTCTCCTGAACACCAAGTCTAGATACTGAATTGTTCACATTTAGGTACCACAATAATGTTAATAAAAGAAATTTATCAAAATACTTTTTAGATGAACCCCAGATCTCTTCCTTTTAGGAGGAATGACTTCATAGGATTCCAAAAACAAATTTTATGGATCCATATCAAATTCTAGATTCTACATTGTTCAGGTTGCTCCTCTTCTTCTTCTTCTTCTTCCTCCTCACAGGTATAATAGTTCTTAAACATAATTAAAGTAGAACACATCATTTTCCGATGCATTACCAAAGAAAAACCGAAACATTATCATATAAATCTAAATGTATCAAAAACAATATAGTAGAAATCCACTTTACTCAAACACTATTGCACATAGCACATTTTGACAAAGAAAGGAAGGGGTAAAAATACCAAAGAATCACAACACATTGGGTGCTTTGGAGGAAAAGGGAATGGGAAATAGCAAGAAAAATTATTACTAATGTAAAAGAAATATCTACATAATAAAATATGCACATAATGGAACAAAGACATATGCACATAATGATCATAGAATGACCATAATGGTAACTTACCCTGTCTGAACCATAAAAAGGTTCAAATCATGTGGATTAGGCAGGACACTCATGCATTTGCTTTCTAGTTGATGTTTGTATTCTATTCTCTGAGCTGGTAAATCAAATCCTAATATACGTTTATCGGCACCAGCAGACATCACAACTTTCTTATGCTGCAAACCGGCAACTCCCATTACAGCAGAAGAATGCTCTTTAGGCAACACTTTAGGCTTCCATGAATTTTCTCCATCTTTATTGGTCCACAAGACAACTGCATGATCATTACCACCAGTAACAAAACAGTCCTCTTCCCATGGCATGAACGTTATGCTGTTAATGATCCCTTTGACATGAGGTTTCTCCTCCAAGAAATTTACTCGCGTATTCTGTTAATATACCAGGATATGAGATCAGAGCAGAGAAAAAATCCAAGAGAGTCCTTTGACACAATAGAGTATGCAAGACATACTATCAAGTGCTACATAACCAAGCACCAATAGAATGTATGATAATTGTGATAGTGACAGAGACAAGAACAACAATGCACCTATAAATCATAGACTTTAGTTTAGGCTGGAGGAGCGGCATATGATATCAGGTTTACCTGATGGGCTTCCATTGGTTTTTAATCTTCCGTGGAGGGAGGAGAATTCAGATATTTTTTATGTACTTGAATACTTGACAAAAGACACATTGCATCCCTTTTTGGATGTTTACTTTATGACTACAGTCTAAAAATAAAACCACGCTGCTGCCTCTGACTCTTTAAAAAATGTTTTATAGCAAAATCATGAGAGAGAGAGAGAGAGAGAGAGAGATTCATAGATCCCTGAACCGTATACTCCACAGTTTTTTCCTAAAATTATAGACCGTGATTTACCCCGTATTCCTGCTACAAACCTCGTCCATCATAAGGCCAAACAGGTCAGCCTAAAAATCAAACCATGCACGCATGTTTCTTCAGTCATGCAGATTTTAGAGTGAAATGGTCTGTCATATAATTTCATCAAGAAATTTCCTAAAAATACCTCTTTTCCCTTGTTAAGATTCAAGATTGAAATTTGTGAATCCCCACCATCAGCGCTGTACACAGAAAAGAGACTAGTGCCTTTCGGATGCCATGCTACGTCTTCTGGCCATCTTCTACCCTCGCGCGAAATGCAATCTGTGCTACTGACAAGATTAGCACTTGACCTGATTACCAAAGTGACAGACCATCAAAATACAAGCATTTGGTGATGCGCGGGGAAAACAATTGACATCTAAAGTTATTGCCTAGAAAGTGGGTCTCGCAAAGGAAAATGATACAGATGCAGCTCTAGAATTTGAATGCTAAAGTTTTGACATACCCCATGTCCTGCACCTGCCACAAGTTGACAACCCCATCCAGTGCACTGCATGTTAAGCAACTCTGAGTTAGCCTTTCTAAGCAAATACAAAGAATTCGAGACTGATTTGTTTCATTCGATGCTGAAAGGTTGAAAACTGTATGAGAAAGACTGAGAAACATGAGTAACAGGTCGTTCTCAAAAGAAGCAAGTACAGTGCAGCATTACATCAAGGAAACCAGTGTTTTAAAAGCGAAAAGCAAGAAGGTCCATGAGGCTTGTTTAAGCAAAAAGCGAGAAGCGACGTTGCATGCTTCTTTGAAGTTAAGCGTTAAAAAAATACCAAACACCAATGAATTTAGTACCACAATGATCAAATTGCAATTTGAAATAAGTAGTTTTAGTATCCTATATACAAAAATGTCGACATTAATCCAACTCCTCCAAGTTGAGATTCAGAAAACCGACCGCTTCCCATCCGGATTACTTTGCTGTCATAGTTTGAAGCACACATTCTATGAAGCACTTGGTTTCACTCATGAAGCGATAGCTCTTCGCTTCGTATCACTTTAAGTGACAAATCCATGGCTTTTAATAGCACTGAAGGAAACAACTTATCAAATCATTACTTAGGCAAAGTAAACTTATTATCATCTAATATGACCAATTGCAGTGTGCAATTTAGGAACTCGAATTTTGCTCGGGTACGAACTGTTATGTCGAGGAAGAGGTAAACCAGAAAATAAAGAAGATAAAGAACACTAAATTTTAACGTGGAAAACCCTTCAAATCAAAGGTAAAAACCACGGGATCACAAAGATCCAAAAAAGCTCCACTATAACAATAAGGGGGTGACAAAAATTCTCCAAATTGGCTACATAACAAGTGCCAAATATAGAGCAACAACTAATCAATTGAAGAAAGAGTATAATCCACAAAAACGAAGTTGCTGTTCGAGGCTCGAAATCAGATGCTACGAGCCTCCAAATCCGATCTCCACCGTTCAAATTCAAGACCAAGATGTTACGAACACTCAGTCAAAATTTCAGCCCGATCCAACGGTTAACGAATCGAAAAACGTGATTTGAATGTTGGCTGGTCGGAATAAAAATCTGCAACAAAACAAATATTTTTCTTCTCTCTTCTCTCTTGACGAAAGCTCTCTCAAAAACCACTCTTATGTGCTTAAGTCTTTCAAAGACTTGTATCAATGAGCATAGAATAATTCTCCAAGGTTGTCTTATTTATAGATCATGAGTGGTGCTTTCTCTTAAAGCCAAAACCAACTCTAAATAGGAACAAAAACCGAATCCAATTCCGAATAGGAATGGAAACCAAAAAAAAAATAGGATTAGGCCATTAGGCCTTTGGCTGGACAACATGGGCATGGGCCTAACAAACTCCCCCTCCAGCCAAGGGGCCAAATGAGTCTTCAAGTAGAAGAACTATTGACAGGCTTCATGCCTGCCAATTTCCTACAAAATTCATGTTTATCTGCAACCACCGCCTTTGTCAGCATATCCGAAGGATTTTCATCCGTGTGTATCTTCTCAACCTCAAATAATTTCTCTTCCACGGTCATTCTTATCCAATGATACTTTTTATTTATATGTTTGGTCTTAGAATGAAAAGTGAAGTGCTTGATGAGACAGATAGCACTCTGATTATCACAAAATAAGATGTACTTTGGCTGCTCAAAGCCAAGATCATTAATAAACTCCTTCATCCATAATAGTTCTTTGGCACCTTCTGTGACAGTAATATATTCGGCTTCTGTGGTGGATAGAGCTATGCACTTCCGTAGTCTAGATTGCCAAGAAACAGCTTCAAATCTGCAGTACCTTTCAAATACCTTAATATCCATTTTACTGCATCCCAATGTTCTTTTCCAGGATTAGAAAGGAATCTACTAACAGTACCAACGGCATGTGCAATATCTGGTCTAGTGCAAACCATAGCATACATCAAGCTACCAACGGCAAAAGAGTAAGGAATACGAGACATCTCCTTTTTCTCTTCATCAGTAGATGGAGTCTGACTAATACTCAATTTGAAGTGTTTAGCAAGAGGAGTGCTAATCACTTTTGCATCTGTCATATTGAACCTCTTAAGTATCTTCTCAATGTATTGCTTTTGGGACAGAAATAACTCTTTTCTATCTCTGTGTCGGTAGATTTGAATGCCTAAGATTTTCTTTGCTGGCCCCAAGTCTTTCATCACAAACAATTTGCTCAACTGCTTCTTAAGGACTGCAATTCTGGATTTATTCTTGCCAACAATAAGCATGTCATCCATATAAAGCAATAAAATAATAAAATCATCATCAGAGAACTTCTGGAAGAATACACAATGGTCTAAAGAAGTTTTCTTGTACCCTTGTTCTTCTATGACAGATTTAAACTTCAAATACTATTGCCTTGGAGCTTGTTTCAATCCATACAGGCTCTTTTTCAATTTGCAGACACAATTTTCTTTTCCCTTAGTTACAAAACCCTCCGGTTGCTCCATATAAATCTCCTCATCTAAATCATCATGAAGAAAAGCAGTCTTGACATTCATCTGCTCAACCTCTAAATCTAGACTTGCAGCTAAGCCTAGAACCACACGAATAGAAGACATCTTTACAACAAGGGAGAAAATTTCATCAAAGTCAACTCCCTTCTTCTGGCCAAAACCTTTAACAACTAACCTCGCCTTGTACCTAGGTGTAGAGGTATGGTTATCTTGCTTTATTCTGAATATCCATTTTTTAAATAAAGCTCTCTTACCTTTCGGCAATTTCACTAACTCATATGTGTCATTCTCATAAAGCGACTTCATCTCATCTTCCATCGCTTCGATCCACTGATCTTTGTGAGTATCTTGCATGGCTTCATCATAATTCTCAAGTTCTCCCATGTCAGTTAAAAGTACATACTCATCAGGATTATAGCGCATGGATTTTTGCTTCTCCCTTGTAGATCTTCTAAGAGAGGTTTCAGGAGCATTCGAAGTAGTTACCTGTGCAGGAATTGATTGCTGATCAACCATAACTTCATCAACTGGAGCATCCATAACATCTACACCATGATGAACATTTTGATCTTGATCACTATCTCCATCATTGTCTTGGGTTCTTTCATGTGCAATAGGTGCCTTAGCAATTGAAACTAGATCAATATCAACTAAGCTCTCATTACTCTGAGAATCTATCTTCTCAGCTTTGTCAATATCTTCAATAGTTTGGTCTTCAAAGAATATTGCATCACGACTTCTAATAAGTTTATTGTCAACTGGATCATAAAAACGATACTCAAACTCATCTTGACCATAACCGATAAAGATGCACTGCTTAGTTTTGACATCCAGTTTTGATCTCTCATCTTTAGGAACATGCACACAAGCTTTACACCCAAAAACTCTCAGGTGATCATAAGAAACATCTTTGGCAAACCAAACTCTGTCTAGGACATCACCATCCAAAGCAACAGCAGGAGACAAATTGATAACATAGGCAATAGTGTTAAGTGCTTCCGCCCAAAATGTATTTGGAAGTTTAGTCTCTGAAAGTAAGCATCTAACTCTCTCAACTAGAGTTCTATTCATCCTCTCTGCCAAACCATTCAATTGAGGTGTCTTGGGCGGAGTTTTCTCATGACGAATTCCTTTTTCCTTGCAATAGTTATCAAAGGGACCACAATATTCACCACCATTGTTAGTGCGAATACATTTTAATTTCTTCCCCGTCTGTCTCTCAGCTAAGGCCTGAAATTCCTTAAACACGCTAAGTGTTTGATCTTTAGATTTCAAAGAATACACCCAGAGCTTACGAGAATAATCATCAATGAAGGTCACAAAGTAAAGTGCACCACCTTTTGACTTTACTTTAAAAGGACCACACAAATCAGAGTGTACTAGTTCCAATAAATCGGGCTTTCTTGAGGGAGGATGACTATGAAAGGAAACCCTTTTCTGTTTGCCAGCTAAACAATGGATACACCTTTTCAGCTTTGCTTGTTTCACTCCAGAAAGCAAACTTTTCTTAGTCAAACACGTAATCCCCCTATCGCTTATATGACTCAATCTTCTATGCCACAATTCTGATAAAGTATCACCTTCCACCATATTTATTGAGTCATTAAAAATAGAGCCCTGTGTCACATATAAATAACCAAACTTGACTCCGCGAGCCACTACTAACGAGTCCTTAGTGAGCTTCCATTGGCTATTAAAGAGGGCATTATGGTAACCTTCATCGTCTAATCTTCCTGCGGAGATCAAATTGAAGGGAAAGTCTGGAGCATGCTTGACATCTTGAAGAACTAACATTGAACCATTATTAGTTTTCAAACAAACTGTGTCAACACCAAACACTTTAACTTCACTGGCATTGCCCATTTTAACACTCCAGAATAGATGAGAAAAAATCTTTTCTTGGTGTGACATGTGAGGTAGCTCCAGAATCTACTATCCAACTAGTCTCATGGGATACCAAATTGATGTCGTTTTCATCATAAGCAAAAATAAGGTCATCTCGAACAATAGCAGCAACATTGTTCTCGTTATTTTCAGTTTTCTTTCCTTCTCTAGAGTCTTGATTCAACTTGTGACAAAACCTTTTGATGTGTCCTTTCTTGCCACAGTGGTTGCATGTAATATTATAGTATTTGGACCTTGACTTACTTCTACTTTTACCTCTATTCCTTGAGCCTCTTGTTCTATCTCTCCCCCGGTCTTCTGTAACCAAGATATCTGCTTGTGAGGACGAACCCTGAGATTTTCTCCTTACTTCCTCGTTCAACACACCACTCTTGGCATATTCCATGGTCACCTTACCTCCAAAAGCTGAATTTGTCAAAGAAACACGAAGAGTTTCCCAAGAGTCTGGCAGAGTATTAAGAAGCCAAAGTCCTTGTATCTCATCATCAAAATTAACTCCCATTATTGATCAAGGACGCCCTGAAAATCATTTATGTGATCAAGGATAGGGTCGTCTTCCTTGTATTTAAAGGTCATCAATTGGTTTAGCAGAAACAATGTGTTGTTCCCGGTTTTGAAGCATAAAAAGTTTCTAGCTTTTCCCACAATGATCTCGCATGTATCTCATTCACAATATGGTTGCGAACATTATCTTCAACCCATTGTCGTATATATCCACATACTTGTTGGTGCTCGATATCCCAATCTTCATCGGATATACTCTCAGGTTTATGAGCTGAAAAAACGGGTAGATGCATCTTCTTCACGAACAACAAGTCTTTCATCTTGCTTCTCCAAACATTATAATTTCTCCCATTTAAACATACCATCTTGTTCATATTCGCCTCAATTCCGTAACAACCCGGATTAATAACCTGGCTCTGATACCACTGTTATGCCGAGGAAGAGGCAAACCCAAAAATAAAGAAGATAAAGAACACTAAATTTTAATGTGGAAAACCCTTCAAACCGAAGGTAAAAACCACGGGATCACAAAGATCCAAAAAAGCTCCACTATCACAATAAGAGGGTTACAAAAATTCTCCAAATTGGCTACACAACAAATGCCAAATACGGAGCAACAATAGCAACAAAAGCAACAACTAATCAATTGAAGAAAGAGTATAATACACAAAAACGAAGTTGTTGTTCGAGGCTCAAAATCAGATGCTACGAGCCTCCAAATCCGATCTCCACCGTTCAAATTCAAGACCAAGATGTTACGAACAGTCAGTCAAAATTTCAGCCCGATCCAACGGTTAACGAATCGAAAACATGATTTGAATCGTTGGCTGGTCGGAATAAAAATCTGCAGCAAAACAAATATTTTTCTTCTCTCTTCTCTCTTGACGAAAGCTCTCTCAAAAACCACTCTTATGTGCTTAAGTCTTTCAAAGACTTGTATCAATGAGCATAGAATAATTCTCCAATGTTGTCCTATTTATAGATCATGAGTGGTGCTTTCTCTTAAAGCCAAAACCAACTCCAAATAGGAACAAAAACCGAATCCAATTCCGAATAGGAATGGAAACCAAAAGAGAATAGGATTAGGTCATTGGGCCTTTGGCTGGACAACGTGGGCATGTGCCCAACACGAACATCTTCAGATCGGCCACAATCATGTGGCGTTACTGTAGGATCTCTAAACTAGATTAAAGTCATGACATACATGATGAAGTTGGTGGAGCCATGACAAACATGACTAACTGTAGAAGGGAAAGGGACAAGCAATTTCTACAGTTAGTCCACCCATAATTCATCTATAAATCTAGAAGCAATGAATGAAATACACAACCACAATTGTCATTCACACAGAGGGCGTACCTACCTGCTCGCAAAAAGTTGATCATTCGTAGGGCACAAGACAATAGTTCTCATCTTTCGCTTGTGTTGACTAGGTATGAAATTGCACGTCTGACAATGGATCTTGCTTGCTGAAGAGGAGCTACCTATCAACGGAATCAACTCTTCACGCTCTTTCTGTTCTATACCCACAAAGAGAAGATGAGAAACAAGCTCGTCAAATGGTAATTTTCATACGAAAAAAAGCATTTGCATATTATATCAGAGTGCATGTTACACATACTAGTATTGACAGATCAAAGCTAAGGAATAAATTATTACCAAACTTCCTTTTTGTTCCTTTAGGTTGAATCTCAGCAGCTACAACGTCAGGAGGGGTTTCCACAATATTATCTGCTTTTGACCTTGCAATGCGAGTGTTACGAAAATTAAATCCTGATCCTCCAGCACACAAATCAGATCCACATAGGACAGGACTAGGTTCTACCATCTTCAAAGGCTGAGAAACCTTTGGTCTCACGTCAGGAATGATAAGTAATGGTTTTGCCGTGGGCAGCTTCGCGGAATTATCATTGTTTTTCTGAAAAGGGCTTGCTATTTTTTTATCAAGTGCTGAAGATTTTCTAGCTGTGATGTTGTCTTTGTCAGGTTGAGGCTTACACTCAGAGAGGCTTTCAGAAGAATCATCACTTATCTGAATAGGACTGACGGATCTTATTTTAGCTTTCACCGGATCCAGGTCATTCCCATGAAAGCTTGTGGATGTTGCCACATTGACCCGAGCCCGGAGGCTAGCAAGTTTCTGTTGTGACTCCTCTAAATTCCTCTCTGCTTGATCAAGCTGGAAATCTCATTCCAAAGAAGGGGGAAAATGGAAAATATTAGTTATGGTCCCAAAGTAAGAGAAAGACTCCGAAGTAAAATGAACATTATTTCAATTACATATTAAAGTAGATAATAAATCCTCCGCCAGGTAATAGCCAACATTCAACAGCCATCCCTTTGCGAGTAAAATGATTGTAAGGTAAGTTCACAGATGTGTATGAAACTTGATAGATACACAATCATCCCTATGGAATTTTATAGATATATAATTTTTAAGACAAAAGGATTCTGTTGCACTACACTAAGTTTAACTCAAAGCTGGATCTGTTGCCACAAGCAAAGATTTGAAGCTTATCACTCATAAAATTGGACATTCAAGTATCCTCCTTTTGCCAGGGAATCAGAAATATATGGAGTATCCTTGGCATAGAGAAAACTTGCAAATCTAAGAATGGGAAGAAAGAACAAGATATACAATTGACATTCATGTAGAAGCATTAGAAACATAAACAGCTAAACAGCCAGCTCATATTCCAATTGAAGACCCTGAATGTCATAATTTGAATAGAACGCGCATTAAGCCACATGACAATATCTCCATGTCATCTATTTGAACAATGAGAAGACCATGGAGAAAGTATAGTAGAGTTTTTAGGTTCCTCAAGGCACCCATCTTCACTAGACCACTTGTTATTGAGAGAGAGACAATGAACTACAAACATGTAAAATTGATCCCAAAAAGGAAAAGAAGGAAAAAAAAAACGTAAAAAATACGGTAATTAGCTTTTTTCTGACTATATTGGTCCTTGACAGAAATGGTCTGACTTTGGTCGATCCAGATATAGCCGCATTGCATAGATATCACCAAGATTGATGGTAAGACTTGCAAGTCTATCGAAGCTATGCTACTTATTGGTTATCAAAAAATGGACCCCCCCCCCCCAATTTGGGGCTACGCATACACCCTAAGATAAGACGGTTCCCGCCGTCAAGTCGAGAATAGAGCTAACTGCATAATAAAAAAACAATTACTAGTCTGAATCCTGAACCTGGTTTACTCTTTAAAGAAGCAGTACTTCTTCCAATTTCATACATCAAATTGTGTATATAAAGAAGAAGATCAAGTCAGGAGGCCCTTTAACAGAGGCTTCAGTCATCCTTAGAATCTCGGGGCAGCCCAAATGACATAAAGAAAGGATACTTATTTCCAAGTGGTTCAAGTAGTTCAGTGGACTGAAAATCCTAGTGTGGTTTGAATCCACATCTACTTCACAACTCTAATAGTCCATACCAGCAGCTTGTGTCATTCCTGCTGAAGCATATATTCCAGGTTTTCTTAAAAGCAAATCCTCATTAAGATGACCACGATTTTATGGTAACAAATCCAAAAACACCTATGGGCCAACAGTAGCTTTTACTCATTTTTTCCCCTTGTTGACTTGAACCCCGAACCTCATGGGGAGGGTCCTCTCCATTGAGACTATAATTTTATCAAAAATGTTTTTTTTGTGACTGCTGGTGTCCGAGTATTCCATCTAATTCCCACTAGGACATGAATTTGGCGAACTCTACCCACCAAGACTTAGGCAAATGGGAAGAAATCACTTGTTCAAGAATGTTATAGTAGGGTAAACATCTTTCATACATGTACATACATATATATGCGTGCACACACAAAACTGGGAAGCCCCTAAAATACATAGACATTGAAGTTAATTATTCTTTAAAAAGAAAAGAAAAAAAAACATCAAAGAAAAAGAAATTTGAAGGCTTTCGGGACAAAGCAATGATTTTCAATTTTGGAGATCCAAATCCACGACGGAAGATATAAATGGACTTGTGAGTAGATAGCAGCTTTCTTTACATTCGGTTAATATTTTTAAAGAACGTTAACCGCAAAACTCCTAGGGATCAACAGTGGTTTTCATTATTCAAACAAAAAAAGGGGGGAAATTAAAGACCGTCCCGCACCAATCCCGGTCCCCTCCCAACAATAAACGAAGTTGACAACTTTAAGACTTTACAATTTCAGCCATTAAAGCTTAAAAAGACATTTAATGAAAGGTTTGTATGGGTCCCAACGAAGAGAACCTGAGAAGTGTAATAAGAGATGCGTTTGCGAAGATTTTCAACATCTTTAGTACGTTGTTCAATGAGAGACAACAGTACTTCTTCTTGCTCCCTTCTTATCTCCTCTGCTATAACCTTTGGTTCTTCTTCCACCATTTTTCTCCTCCCCACAGTCTTGCACCGCTTCCACTAAATTCAATTTTCAAGAATACCCGCTCTCTCTCTCTGTATTTAGGTTAAAATCCTGTACTACCCGAATTAAAGTAAATAACCACAGTTTACCGCTTAGTTAAACAGTTAAAGGATTACTATAAATTATATACTAGGTAAGTTTTATATTTATCTCTAATTTTTAAAACTTCATTGAATTTCGGTAATCCAAGAATGATCTTAAAACTTCTATAATTCCATTTTCTGCTACTTTTATTCAATATTCTATTAGAAATTAGAATTTGTTTATGTACTTCTCTACAATATTCTACAGCTTTTCGTGTTTATACATTTTCCATCATAATATAATTATTTTTAGTTACTCCTTTGTGCCAAGTTACGTAGAACTATTCGAATTTCAAGAGCCAATTTTTTAAATTCTGACTGTGGATTCGAACATAAAAAATTTATGTTTTTTTATTAAAAAATTGTATATTTTAATAAAATATTTTAAGTCATAATAATTAATAATATATAAAAAGTATATAAAATACGATCAAACAAAAACTTATTTATCTCTCAAAGTGCAAACAATAAATATACAAATTGGAACATGGGGAGTAATATTCTATTTTATTGCATAAAATAAGAGAGTGCGGTCCGCGGTGAGGAAAATTTTACTGGTCCTACTTCGAAAGCTCATATATTTTAATCTACAAGAAATTTTAGGATGATTCAAAAACGAAAGTTGTAGCTCTTCGTCTCTAGTTTTCAGAAAGGTAAAGAAATCACAATTTGGACATCTCTAGTGAAAATTATGGCCAAAATACTAACGTCTGTCACTGCAATCAAAACCTGTGCGGTCACAGTCGTTTTTGCGAGGACCGCACTGGTTTTGTGCCGACCGCAATCGTTTTTGTGCGGTCCGCAGAGGTGTAAATCCGGAGGTGCCCTATAAATACGAGGTTTTGGGTTTTTATTTCATATTTTGACCTAGAGAGCTCGAATTTTGGCGATTTTTCGAAGGTTTTTCAAGAAATTCATCGGGGTAAGTGATTCTAACTCAGATTTGGCTAGAGTACATGAATACATCATTGAATTCATCATTTAATTCGTGATTTGGGATGTAATTTGGGAAGAAAACTTGTGAAATATTTCAAAAATATAAAATGATGATTTGAAGGATCAAATGGTATCGGAATTGGATAATTTTGGTATGGTTAGACTCGTGAGGGTATAAAGATTCTGAAAATGTAAATTTTACCTGATTCCGAGATATGGGCCCGAGGGGCATTTTGGTCATTTTACATAATTTCGCGTATTAGCTTAGAATTTAATTATAGAATCAGTTACTTGAAGTATAATTTACATTATGCAATTTAATTGAATAGATTTTGATCATTTGGAGTCGAATACTCGGGGCAAAGACGTGGTGTTGGGTTGATTTTGAGCCGGTTCGAGGTAAGTGGCTTGTCTAACCTTGTGTGGGGGACCTTCCTCTTAGGATTGGTATATTTGGTAATTGAAATGCCTTGTACGTAAGGTGCCGAGTGCGTACTTGTGCTAATTGTTGGAAATCCGATTTTCTTAAGTAATTACTAGTATGTTTCCTTTCCTGTTTCTATTTCTCGCACTATTAAGCATGTTGTTAGCTTAGGAAAGCATGTCTAAATGACTTAATTTGCTTTATTTGATTTAACCTGCCTTACTTGAATTCTGTGCAGCATGCTAGGCTAGAATCACTTGTTGCTTTAATATGAAATTTTGTCATTTTTGGATATCTTCCTGTTGTTGTTGTGTATTTATTTTGGGACTACGGATGTGGGATTCCGGTAGCGCCCCCTTGTCTGTTTACTTTGGGACTGCGGGTTAGATTCCCGGTAGATCTCCCTACACAGTTATATGGAACTACGGGAATACACCCAGTAAATTCCCCCAGTACTGGATATTTACATTTGGGACTACGAATCGGGATTCCGGTAGATCCCCTCGCATTATGAGTTGGACTACGGGACGGTATCCCAGGAAATCCATTGATATTTATATTTGGGACCACAGGACGGTATCCTAGAAGGCGCCCGGTTGTTATCTCTGTGTTGAGCTGTATTTCTTTTCGTAGCTTGTTTTGTCTTTGATCTAGTTGTTGTTGTTCTGTCAATTCTACATTATTTCTTACCGTTGCACTTATTTATACTGTTTTATTCCATATTGTTAACTCTCGTATTAATTTTTTTCCTCAGTAGGGCTCTGACCTTCCTCGTCACTACCCAATCGATGTTAGACTTGGTACTTACTGAGTACCGTTGTAGTGTACTCATGCCTTTTCTGCGCATGTTTTTCATGTGCAGATCCAAGTACCGTCGTTGATCAGACCTACTATCGTACTCCGAGGTACCGCGTTTGTAACTTAAGGATTTTCGGGTATTACATAGTAGTACTTAAGGATTTTCGGGTCTTACATAGTAGTACTTAAGGATTTTCGGGTCTTACATAGTAGTGTATGCCAAACGGCATATTTGTATACTGTTACTATTATATTTCTATTTTAAATCGTCTCCTTCCCCAAGTTTTAATTTTCTTCCACAAATTAGACTTACCTAATCATAGAAATTAATACCATCACAATTATGCAAATTCTTTATGTTGAATTTGATATCTGTGATTTTTTTTCTTTTGAGAATCCCAACTCATTTCGGGCATATTATTAACGAAAATGGGGCATATTATTGAATTTGCATCAGTAGGTGCCTGTTGCAAATTGATATCTGTATAGTATATCTTCAACATCGTCAGTCAAGTTTTAGCACTGATTAGATGGTGCAAGTCTGCAACAACATCAGGCACATTTTGGGCTATCAATTTACATAAGGCCCAATAGGTTTAGCACCGTTAAAGCAGCTACAAGTCTGCAATACGCAATTCATGTAAGGGCCCAAAATCTTAAAATATGAATTGGGTAGGGGCCGCGCGAACGCAGGCCCCCTCTGCCACAAATTATGACGTAGGCTCGGCCACTTGGGCCGACCTTAGGCGGGCGCCCTTCCAAAGTGCAATGGAAGTCACCAACCTAGGCCATGGGCATTCATGACCACCCATTGACCCCGTCCAGGTAAGTATGTTTGACGTTGTTCCCTCATGTCATTTTATACCACTCCATCTCTTTGTCTCCCTTTACCTCAGCCGATGTGGGACTACACTAATACCTAAGTTTTCCATTTTTCTGCCCATGCTACAATTTTGTGCGTAGCTGAATAGAGATGCCCCATTTTCATTTTCACGAACCATAAGCGTTGTAAAAATAAAAAAAGCCAACTAACAAAGAACATCATATGCTTGAATCTACCTGTTTAACATGTCCCTAACATAAGATAATTTTTACAAATGTTGCATCAACGAGAGAAAAAGATCCCTGAAAAAGACCCAAAAGACCCCTAAAATTAGGGGTGTACAAACCGAACCGGAAAAATGCACCAAACCGAAAAGTCAAACCAAAACGATTAAAAACCCTGACTAGGTTTGGTTTGATTTGGTTTGGTATTGAATAAAAAAATACGAACCAAACCGACATATAAATATATAATTTTTATATATACTTTTAAGATTTTATATAGAATTTTCTTTAAAAAAATATCTAGAAATATTTGGGATTCTCTTATGGGATGTAATATCTAATAGAATATGAAGTGCTCCATATTTATTAACCTTAAATAATGGTTGTATGATCATTTTCTCATCAAGTGTTATTGAAATGCGTCAATCTCTTTATTCTTCCATATTCATATCATATGTTAAGATCTACTAAATTGTTATATCTTTTTTGAATGTGAAGTGATTATTATAATTGAGTTATCATATTAATTTTTATGTTTAATTATTAAATTCGGTTAACCTTGAAAGTGTACATCAATGAAACATTATTGTCAGGCGACTATAAAAATAACTATTATGTGTTACTAAGAAAATTCTCTCATAAAAATATTTTAATAGATAATATGTTTGTTAATTTTTTATATTTTTACTAAACATATATTACTTATAAAAAACTTAACAAAGTAAGATTGAAATAATATTTAAGTAATAAAAAATTCGAAAAACCGGAAAATCCGACAAAACCAAACCAATCCAAATCGATATAGTTGGTTTGATTTGATTTTGATAAAAACCGAACCAACCCGGTCCATGTGCACCCCTACCTAAAAGAGACCCCTTGTGTATGAATTTTCTTACGGCTCTCTTAACTTTTTAATTTCATATCACTTGTCTCAACCAACATTTGAACTCTATTATCAACATTTAATACTCAAAATTTCATTTAAACATTTCAATATAACTTTTGGCATACCAATCACGCTTTATTAGGTAAACTTCATTATTTAGTGGCAGCAGTCAATAGACAATAGCTGGTGAGTAACAGTTACTTGGAAATTCTAGTAACCCACGGCAGAAGGTCAATATACCTGCCTTAAACGATTCGGCAATAAATAGAGCACCAGTATTTGGTCGAATAAAGGATTACAGTCCCCTTCTCAGAAATGGCAACTTCTTGAATAAGAGAATCAAACAAGGCTGTAAGTTTTGAGGAAATATTTTTGAGACACAAGTCATAACACATTGATCCAACAAGGGCATCTACAATAAGGTAACACAGATATACTTTAAGAAATCTGTCCAATTAATGGGTATTGTCTCTTAGGAAATCCAGTGCTTGAACAAGAAAGACTTTAAAATTCAATCCCCAAAGAAAGAATTCAGGCCTTTGTTTGGAAATCAATCACCAAATCAACTTGGTAAATCTCTTGAAACTAGTAATCTCTCCCACAATAATAGGCAATAGACAAATTTCCACCAATAGACCATCCCCAAAGATCTTTATACTGTCCCCTTTTGTGCAATGTTATCTCACCCTAATTGACCTCTGAAACAAAACTCAATGACATTAGGCTCAACAGAGATGAATGAGAACACCACATCTTTAGCTGACTTGGTTGATGGACAGCAAAAACCAACTGAAGACACAGATGACAAAAGTAAAACACCAAGACACTCGCGATGGACCAGACAAGAAACACTTGTTCTCATAGAAGGAAAGAAGATTGCAGAGGAAAGAACTCATAGGGGGCGTAAATCCAGTTCTGTGTTCGGTTCAGACAAGCCGGAACCCAAATGGAATTCGGTCTCCTCTTACTGCAGACAACATGGAGCAAACAGAGGACCTGTTCAATGCAGAAAACGATGGAGCAACATGATCAGTGACTTCAGGAAAATTAAAGCATGGGAGTCACAAACAAATGGAAGCAGCGAATCTTATTGGATTATGAGTAATGATCTAAGGCGAGAGAGAAAGCTACCAGGTTTTTTTGACAGAGAAGTCTATGATGTCTTGGATGGGAAGGAATTCACAGCAGAAGCATACCAACTAGCTCTGGTAACCATAACTACAGATGATAAAGTTGAGTATGGGATAGAAACAGCAGAAGAAGAGGAAGAGGAGGACGAGCAGGAGAACACAGAGGCTGAAGCAGTTTCTCATACAGATGGATATATCATGGCAGATGATGTTCTGTTTCCAGCCATGGAGGAAATTGGAAGCAACCCACTGAAGGAAGGGATTGCCAAACATAAGAAAGCTAAGTCCATTCCCTCTCCCACGCCTATATCAGGTAAATTAAAGTGTCCTTCAAAACTTGCTTTGCTCTCAAGCAGAACTTCAGCACACGAGTTAGTTAACTTTTTACATCAGAACTGATCTGAGATTGTTGGACACAACTTTCATGATGATAATTCCCCTGTTATTATATCATGGTTAGCACAATTTTTTCGTAATTTAGCACAATTCTGGATTTATAATGTTGGAGGAACTATTTTATTCTGTAGAACTATATTTATATCCTATTTATATTGTTGGAGGTACTAATTCTATCCTGGTGGCATAAATATTTTCTTGCAACTACAATCCATCAGAAAGTAAGCCCTTCACAAGCATACAACTCTATGAATTTCCTACCAAACAGAGCATTATCAAAATTAACACATTTAATATGAGATTTGGTTCATGCTACCACTGTCCATCCCATCTATAACCAATAATAACCAACAATTCAAAGCTTGAAGCAGCCTCGTCTTTCCTAGCACATACTTGTTATCACACAGACTTCTGTGCCAACTCTTTTTTCTTGCTTGGTTTGTGACAGACAAAGTACATTTTGCAATTTCACAAATATTCTGTTAAAATTTAACCATAACTCCAGTAAGCTAGACAGGATGAGTGGTACAAGTAAATGACCAGAAACTTAAATAAATAAATAAAAATAGATGGATCATTTTTCAGATGACTCTAATTTAATAGCACATTTCAAAGTGCCACCATTTAACTTAAGTTATCCATAACAACTTTAGTTAAATGCTATACCGTAAAGATTTTAACAGTAAAGTACATTCCTCTGTATTGCTCTCAGGTACAGCTGAAGGTGAACAGCCTGGATCAGATTTCTGGAAAAGCTCCATTTTTAAGGACGGAGTGAAGAGAAAAAGACAATCACCAGATGGTTGTATTGCTACTAGTCTGGGATATAAACTGCTGAAAACTTTGGAGCAAAACACCAACATGCTTCATGCACAACTTGATGCTCAAATCGACAACCATCAACTGGACAGGGAGCAGCAGAAGGAACACACTGATAGCTTAATTGCTGCTCTTAACAAGGTTGCTGATGCACTAGCAAGAGTTGCTGATAAGATGTGATGGACAAAGACAGCCTTTAAGATAATGACAATTTAATAGTAGGTTTTGATTATTTATAGATTATCAAGGTTCTTGACAGTGATTATGAAAGTATGGTTTCCGGTTACTTAGTGATCTTCAAAACTTATTGACAACCATAAGATCTCATTTACACCTGCCTTCGACTATGAATGACGGTCTCTTCTGTGATGAATTTAACCTAGCATCAATTGGACATAGGAAGGCAAACACTTAGCAAGATAACTGAGAATTTACAGGTTCAACCTCATCTCCAAAATGGATTACTTGATAGTAAATTCTACCCCCTCTTCTCCAATTTTTATGACATTATCTCCATCTTTAGCCTGAATGTTTAACACCATTCCACTAATAATATTATCTTACAGTTTACACGGCTTTAAGAAATCAAATTCATTTAACTGTTCAATTCTCAACTTTGATGTAATCTGTTATCTCTTGAACTAATTTTAAACTGTTATTTTATATTTTCTTTTACTGCCGCTAACTGTTCAAAATATTATCTTGATGTTTCCAATGCACATGGAATGAAATATAGAAGCTTAAAAAAAGGAAGGATAGGATTTCACAACAATCAAGCATTATTTGAGGAAAAAATGTAGCAGAGCTGCTGGCAGAGAACCACAAAAGTTAGAAACGAGAAGGAATGAATCAAAGCAACCAAATGATGACTAACATTTACATTTCATGATCTATTAATAATATCAACAAAAATTTTCCAAGTCAGAAGCAGAATTTTGATACATTATAAACTATTATACAAGTTAGAAAACGGAGGAGTGAGATAACACATTCATGATAAACACTCAACGAACTTCCTAATCTCTAACCAGCGGCAAAGAAACATGGCCAAACAAATGAGATCTCACTTGCCTTTCAATCCTAAGCAGGGACAGCCTCAATAAGCTTTGCAAAGTAAAATTGTGTGGCAATCAGGCCTCTCTTCCTTATCTTCCACCCAGCTTTTTGCAGTGCCCGCTCCACATCAGCCTCTGCATGTAGATATGCTCGTGTAGCCTTTGAAGGTCCAGGGAACAACTCTCCGATTCTTTTTAACAAATCATAATAGAATGTCTTTGGGGCGAAGCTCAGGATCAAACGATTCTCAGCCAATGACGCAAGATGAGCAATCATACCATCAGCCTTACTTTGTGGGTAATGTATCATAACATCTAAGCAGACCACGGTGTCATACTTTCCATCCAAACTCTCCAAGTCCTTCACTTCAAATTTTGGCATTACTGGTGCCGGGGACTGGTCATCCTTAGCCTTGAATAACTCCTCTTGCGCCTTCATTAAAGATTAAGAAGTATAACTCAGTTCTCAACTCCACAAAAGCCATAATCCTAGTACCAATTACACTTCTAAAACAAGTTTCTTTCTTAAAGATGAACCAAAGCTCGTCATATAATCTAAGATATACTCCAAAGTCCAAAGGATAATATAAAAGCTGCTGGTGAAAAGAAAAGGTACGAGCTAAGACATTGCATTTCCCACGCTGTAATTTAGTTTGTCCAAGCTAAGAGAAGAATACATAAAATTCTTCTTCCACAACTACAAAAAATGTGATGCAAAGCATAGGCAGATTCAACTCGTTGGACCTTCAACTTTAAACTATACTCCTTTGCTTCAATTTATGTATCTTACCTTCCTTTTTAGTTTGTTTCATAATGAATGTCACTTTCTATATTTAGTAACTCTTTAATTTCAACATCTCACATTGCATGCTTAAGACCACAAGATTCAAAGGGCATTTTGGTACATTTATATACATCTTTGGTTTAATCACAAGATTCAAAAGTTTCCCTAAACTTGGTGCCCAAACAATTCTCTTGTTAATCCAATTTCCCTGTCCAGACAAACTAAGACATAAAATGAACGGAGGATATATGTGAAACTATTGTTGGTAAAAACTAAAAAGTATTTTAAAAGGATCACCTGTTTTTGGGCTTCAGCGACCATGGAAGCTGAAATATCACTAGCTGATACAACAGCACCTTCTTTAGCTAGCGGAATGGATAAACAACCGGTCCCACAACCAGCGTCGCAGACAGTAACTCCCTGAAGAGACCCCTCTTCAGTCAACATTTTCATCACATTCTCAACAGTTTTAGAATGGCCCAGTCTTATGTCCAACTGCACTTTGTTCACATCATCCGTGTCGCCATATATCTTCTTCCACCTCTGAAACCCATTGTTGTTGAAATACTCTCTGACTACCTCCTTGTCACCGCCGCCGACCTCCTCCGCCTGCAGCTGCCGCCGGCGCTCGGGGTCGGCGAGCGAAAGGATAGCTGCAAGTGCTGCCACGGAACCACCACCGAGTACGGCGAGAGTCGTTCCGTCCAACGGACCGGTGACCGCCGAGATGTCGGTGGCAGTAGAGAGTGGCGGAATGGCGCAGACGGAGAAGTTCCGGCGGTTGGGTTTAGTGCTTTTAGGATGGATTTGAGAGTTAGGATTTAAGGCGAAGTTAACAGGAGAGAATAGTGGCGAAGAGAAAGCCATAATAAGTGGGAGTGAGCAAAATTTCCTCCTGCTGGGAAGGCAGAGGAAGCTGAGTCAAGAAGATGAAAGGCAGTTGACGATAGTGTGTAATCCGCGGGATAAGGATATCGTTCGTTGCCATTCCTTCGCGCTGGGTCCCACTGTCAGCATATTTAACTTCGAAAACTGAAGTAATTTATACTTACGCCTAAAGATTAATATAGTGAAAGTAGTAATAATAATTAGGGGTGTTCAAAAAAATCCGAAAAATCGAACTAAATCGAAAACTAAGCTAAATCGACCAAAAAAATTAATATTTTTTGGTTTGGTTTGGTTTTGGTTTTAAAATTTAAAAATCGATCAAATTTGGTTTGGTTTTAATAAAAAAAAAAACCAAACCAAACCGAATATAGGAGTAGCTATTTTAAATTTAGAATTACACACATATATATGAACACTTTTATACAAAGTTTCAAACTTTTTATAGTAAATATTAATCGTTTGCACTTTTAGTGCAGTTCTTTACCTTTACATTCTAGTTTGATTGGTAGTTTCTTTTGTTAAGTGTAAGAATCTATTTCATGTTAAAAATAATATATTTTTAATTGAGTCCTTAAATTATTCATCACTATTTGATTCAATTATCATCAATATACCTTGGTAAATAATAGATTTCTCAAAGGGCAATTGATTTGATAATGTTACGTTAAAAATGTGGTCGCCGAAATATGTGTTTGGTAGTGTATGTCTTATATTTAAGAAAAAAACCGACAAATAACAAAAAAAACCGAAAAACCGACATACACCAAATCGAGAAAAAACCGACTTAATTGGTTTGGTTTGGTTCTAATATTTGAAAAACCGACTTATTTAATTTGGTTTTTTTCGGGAAAACCGATCCAAACCGAACCATGAACACCCTAGACGTGAGTAATTGATATGTTGCGGCCGCTTTTCCTAAAATTATGCCAAATGCGCACTCAGCTTCTTTTTCTTTTTTTCTCTAATAGAATTAAATTATTTTTAAATAATATTTTGTTAAATATATGTACAAAATCAAGCATGATAAACATGTATGTTGTTGTTGTTATATGATGAACAAAAAATATAAGAAGGGGTACACAATTTAATTAGTAGGATCAGCTAAGTTGGAGTAAATATATAGAAGAAATAGCTAAGAGAAGTGGAGGAGTTAACTTTAGAGGAGAAACTCCAACATCTCTCTGGACTTCCTAAAATCACTAAATTGCCATAACCTCTTTCTTATACACCTCTACCTAATATGGGCGTGGATACAGAGACATTGATTCCACCAAAACCACCAGACATTCTGAACGATTGCACTACCCAAATACCTATAATCTTCAAACCACATTTAAAGATAAATTAATTAGGGGAGGTAATGTGAACACCTAATTTTTGTCCTACATGAAAATAACTATTAGAAATGGACCAAAAATAATTTTAATTAATTTTTAGGAATTTTTCTTTATTCAGTTGCATTTCATGCATTTTAAATATTTGAAAATTATAGAAAAAATTATAAAATTGTCACATTTTTATTTTTATGCCATCCTAGTTTCAACTTACATTTAGGAATTAATTACATTGAGTTAATTGTATTATTAAGAAAAAAATTTACAAAAATAATCATTTTTACATATTTAGCTTATAGTCTTTAGAAATTAGTGTTTTACTTAGTTTTAAGTTAATTAGTTATTTTAATAAATAAAGAATTTTATTTTCTACAAAAAAAATAGCTTTATTTAGGTTTTTAATTAATTAAGGAAAAGAAAAAGGGAAAAATAAATAGAAGAAAATAGGAAAAAATGTTTGGTCTTGTTTATTCAAAATTGGGCCAATCCTTAAATTGACCCCAATTAATTAACCCGAGTCCAATCCTTTAGCCCAAGCCTATTACTCTAACCTACCCATACCCCTTACCCTTTAATAAAATCTAGATATAGAAAGAAGACAACATCAGATAATTAAAGACCTCACCCTGAAGAAGCTAAAAAAAAGGCGCAACCTCCCCCCATTCTCGATTCCCTTTCTTCTTC
This sequence comes from Nicotiana tabacum, assembly GCF_000715075.1. Taxonomy (NCBI): domain Eukaryota; kingdom Viridiplantae; phylum Streptophyta; class Magnoliopsida; order Solanales; family Solanaceae; genus Nicotiana; species Nicotiana tabacum. Next base: position 206,348,551 of record NC_134085.1, on the reverse strand, counting down.
CTTGGCCTCTCACTCAGCCCCCATGGAACGAAAAACTCACACACCTACATTGATTCCTCTTACTCATACACGCTCCTCCCTCTCTCACACGCTTAGGCCTCTAGTAAGAGCGTGAAACTATAGAGATCAGATCTTAAATTCAAGGTTACAAAGTTCGTTTTTTTTTTTTTACATTTTTGGGGGAATTTCAGAGTTTAATGCAGCTGTTGAGTTTGTTTCGAATCCGGAAGAAGAAAAATACACGGATTCCTGCATATTTGAATATAAAAATTCCCATACAAAAAATCAAGAGCAAAATTGTTTGAAGTTGCTATTGCCTCGTCTTCTCATTTTTCTGGGATTCTGAAGTTTGTGCCGGATAAATGCTGTTGCATCTGCTGTATCTATTTTGCCGAGCTCTTCTGACTGATTTGCTGCCCTTATTTGGCTCATATTAACATCTTCCTTGCTCAAATAGGTCATTCTGAACTCCTCTGTATTTATGGTTTCAGTGGATAATCAAAATTTATGGTTTATTTTGCAGTTCATTTTATATTCTCTAATCAACCTTTTTAATTTGTTGCATTGTGGACTGTGATATCATTGGCTTCCTTATTTTACCTCGTGGGGAAGGACATGACACGTCAAAATCTTGCGAATATACTTTGTTCATCTCACGTGTGTTCTTTTCTTGAACTAATAAATCCAAGTTTGCTAATGTGGATTGTGCTTCTAATGCTTTCCCTTCGGCTTAGTTTCTTCTTCTGCCCTCTTCCTTTTCCTCCTGTAGAGATATTCTTTAACAATGAAATAAAACATTTTGTCTTCATTCATATTGCTGGCTTTTGCATAATATCGTGGAGAGTTATTTCATTGTTGTATGTAAGGATGGGAAGTTTTCTTGCATTTAATAAATTGGATTCAAGTTGTAGGCCACTAGTAGCTGGACTTTCCTTTGATTACATTGCATATGCCAGTAATTGACGTATATTTGATATACTCGATTTGTGGGTTTTTATGGGTGCACACAAGTTCAATGGTGTAGCATAGATTACTATGTTAGGACCTTTATGCCCTCTTCTGAAAGTGTAACTTCAATTCTCTCTTATTTATCTTTTTGCAACATTTATTACATTTATGAAAATGTTTATCTCCAGTAAAACATTACAAATAATGCTGGAGCTTTGTCCACAAAAGAATTTCACTCACCTTTGGACTTTACAAACCATTTCAAATCGGTACGAAATAAACAAACTTATGAATGTCATAGTTGCTTTAGGCGCGACTAATAATAAATTATCGTGACTATGATAAGATTCCCGTGGCATAGTCACGATACCTAATTCCCAAATTCGGGGGTGTATTTTATGTGACCCGATCATAACAACTTCGAATAATAATAAAATAAACATATCGTGATTCGCAGGCGCATTTCATGTAGCGTAATTTGCGGTGTGTTCCAAAACGGCAAGTGTACGACAATCATAACTTGTTCAAAAAATAATTCTGTAAATCCTAGAAAGCAGTTTAATGAATAAAAGCGGTTATAAAGTTAAAAATGCACAATAGGTTTAAAACATGTAATTAATCAGATAACTAGGCCAATATTAATAGTTTAAGCGATCGTGCTAGAACCACGGAACCCGGGAATGCCTAATACCTTCTCCCGGATTAGCAGAATTCCTTATCTAGAATTTCTGGTTCACAGACTTTTAAAAATATAGTCAAAATTTCCTCGATTTGAGATTTTAAAATGAACCGGTAACTTGGGACACCATAAATATTTCAAGTGACGACTCTGAAATAAATAGAATAATCACATTTCGATTGTCACTTAAATTGGAAAAAACTCCCTTATACCCCCTTGCGGGGGTAGGAAAAATGAGGTGTGACAGTTGTGGCGATTCTGCTGGGGATCAAAACCCAGAACTTTGGTTCAGGGTTCAAGAATTCGAGCTTAGAATAACTGTTATAGTTGACTTGTTTTTATCTGACTTTTACATGTTGAGACTAATGTGCTAATTTTCGCTTTTTACCGCTTTGATATTATTTGAACTGTATATAAACTGTTACGAAACCCTTCTTTTCTCATCTTCGGGGATGTGCACGCTGGCGTGACTCCTTTTTTGTTAGTGTCATACCTTGAATTAGAAAGAGGCTCGGACAAGTTACAAAGCCGGATGGCCTTTTGGTTCTCGGTACGTAGCCCCCTCTCGGTTCGATTTGTCCGCTCTGGTAAACCAAGTCTAGAACAATACACCCAGGTTTTAAACCTAGAATAACATAGCCTCATGTCGGATCCCTAGTATGTACGCTTGTCTGCATCACGTGCATTTGACTTTGGAGACTCAACACAGGGGTTGGGTCCGTCTAGGACAGGTGTACCCAATTTAAAAGACCATCCTAATGCATTTTACGTGCTACTTGCGTATTTATTTGTTTTGGCTTGCGTGTCGACTTACTTCTAGAATAAGAAAATAAAAACAGAAAAAATAAAAAGAGAAAAAAAAAAGTGAGGTAGGTATTTGGAAAATCTGGAAACTCTGCCGAAATTCTGGAAAAAAAAAGTCATTCCAAAATGAGCTAAAATTTTCAAGCCATGTTTCCCTTGTTCCGTCAAAACTGACCGAACTACGCGGGTCTGATTCTCACCGGATGTACGATACGTAGGCAGACCTCATCGGTTTCGGCCCTAACTTTTTTTTTAAAAAAAATCCAAAATCAATTCCCTTCAATTCCATCCTTAGAAGCATTTTCTTATAAAATTCAAAAAAAAAATTAAACTCAAAAAAAAAAATAGTTTCCTTCTTTCTGAAGTCTTTCATACGGAAAAAGAAATAGAAAGAAAAATCAAAATGAATAAAAATCCAAAACAGGGTTTCCTTTATGTTGAAGTATTTTTCCAAAAATTAAAAAAAAACAAAGAATCCAAAAGAAAGGGAAATATTCCTTTCCTTCTTTAAAAGTATTTATTTCATAAATGTCAACAAAAAAAATTGAAAAATTAAAGTCCAAAAATATTTTGCTTTTCTTTAGAAGTACTTTTGTGAATAAATAAAAAACTCAGAAATTCAAAATATTTTTCTTACAAAAAGTCCCTCTTTCGAAAATTAAGAGGCAACATCCAAAATCCAAAAATATCTTCTTTCTTCCTTAGAAAAAGATAAAACAAATGAAAATTCAAACAAAAAATATTTTTTTTTTACTTTTGAAATTTTCAAAGTTCAAATCAATGGCAAATGAATTTTTAGAAGTCTTTCTTTAAAAAAAAAAACAAAAAAGAATCAAAAAAATATATTTCCTTTCTTCTTTTAAAGCATTTCTTTCAAAAATTCCAACCAAAAAAAAGGTTAGCTTATTTACTCCATTTTCGATCCTCCCGAACTATGCAAGATCTAACTCGTGCGGTTTTACTCCATTTTCGATCCTCCCGAACTATGCAAGATCTAACTCATGCGGTGTTATGATATGCAGGTAATCCCTATCGAATTCGATCATAGCCATAAAATTAATTGAGTGAAAAATAAACTGAATTTTTTTTTAGTGAAAAAGAAAGAAAGAGTGAAAAAAAGAGCGACACAAACGAAATGAAAAAAAATCAAGAGTGATTAAAGAGGGGCAGAAATGAAGAAAATGGGTGCAGATTGAAAAAAAAAGAAGGTCAGTTAAGACCGGGATGAAACATGCAACCGTTCAAACACACGATAGAAGCGTTTAACTTTAGGTGCATTGCATCCCAACGTGCGATTTCCTATATGTTAGATATTTCAAAACTAACAAGGTTGCTGGATGTGCAAAGAAGCTAGGTTTTGGTGGTTGGTTTTGTTGGTAGTCTAGCCTCCCCTCCTTCACAAGATCCAAAGGCACAGATGGCCTCCGCGAGCAATCTACCAATCATTGGTCCCGAGGATAGCCCCGCATCGGCTATTCTACAGCTAGAATCAGCAGTTGCTGAAGAGAATAAGATGTTGCGTCTCCGCATATTGAAAATGTGGGATGCCTGGTTTAACGGTAGGGAACCGCTAAATGCAATCCCTAGGTTCCCTGAGTTGATCCCCAGGTCAGGTGAGGTTACCAACACCCCTGTGCCCAACCCCGCTCATCCCATGCGGGCACCCTCCAATGCTGTCCAATGTTCCTGGCATGCCTTATGTGGGCCAGTTTCCAGGACACCTCCAATATTGTTCTATGCAGCACCAGTCTGCACCAGAGCACAACCAACTTTACCACGGCCGTATATTGAGCCTCCAATGTTCACCTTTCAAGGTCCACAATTTCAATCAGAAATAGCATATGTGACCCCGTACTCTTTCACTCAACCTCCACAATATGATCTCTCAGAGGAGTAGAAAAGGTTGTTAAAAATCCCGAGCAAGAGGAAATGGCTCGGAAGATGAAGAGCATCGAACAAAGCCTAAAAAACATGCAAGATCTGAGTGGCCAAAAGAGTATCTCATACTCTGACCTCTGTATGTTTTCCCATGTCCACTTGCCATCTGGCTTCAAGATGCCATAATTTGAAAGTACGACGCGCATGGAGACCCGATCGCTCATCTGAAACGATATTGTAACTAGTTGAGGGGTGCTAGTGAAAAAGAGGAGCTGTTAATGGTCTATTTTGGGGAAAGCCTCACAGGAATCGCTTTTGAGTGGTATATGGATCAAGAAATTACTCATTGGCACGTGTAGGACAATATGGCCCGAGATTTTGTCCGCCAATTCCAGTATAATATGGACATCACTCATGATAGAAACACTTTGTCCAATTTGAAAAAGAAAACTACGGAAAGCTTCCGCGAATATGCTGTCAAATGGTGTGAGCAAGCTGCCAGGGTAAAGCCTCCAATGGATGAAATTGAAATGGTCACGGTCTTTTTATAGGCCCAAGAGGCGGGCTACTTCCAGAACATGATGTCTGTTATGGGAAAGCCATTTGCTGAGGCTATCAAAATTGGTGAGATTGGTAGAAAGTAGGCTAAAAACAGGTCGAATCTTGAGTTATGCTACTTTTAAAGCCACATCATCAGGTGTTCAAAATGGTTCAGAGGGTTTGATAAATGGAAACGGGAGAGAAGAAGGATCCATGATGGCTTCCAGCTCAAGGGGGTCCTGCAGGTCATTCAGCTAATCATATATGCTTCGTGAGGTCCCTCAACATTATTATCCCTTTCAAGATGCTACTTATGTCGTGGCATCACCTCTTTATGCGGTGATGAATGCGCAACCTTACCCGCGGCCACAACATTATCCACGAAACCGAGCTCCACTTCCCAGAAATACCCATCTTTACCAAGCTCCATATAATCCTCAACCAAACGATCCCCAATACAATCCTCGCCCAAGACATCCTTTCAGAAAGAATCAGTTCACCCCTATTGGTGAATCGTATTCAAGCTTGTTCCAAAGGCTAATCAGGCCAAATCTATTGCAGCCAGTGGCCTCGAACCGGCTGAACCCTGAGTCCCTATCGCACCGAGCTAATGCTAGATGTGAATACCACTCTGGAGTAGTGGGACACAGTATAGAGGACTGTTGGTCCCTTAAAATGGCAGTTGAAGACTTGATTGAAGCTAAAAGAATCGCTTTTTGGGATGAAGAAGCTCCTGATGTGATGAACAATTTGTTGCCTGCTCATAACACTGGGCCAATAGTCGGAATGATTTGTAAAGATGAGGAATTTGATCCTGCACTAAAGGCTATTGCAGCCATTGCCGAAATAGAAGAAAAGTTGAAAGATGGTCGCCAAGCCTGAAAGTTCCCCATTAGACGGGAGTCTTGGTAGCCAGTCTTACTATCCTTTTTGCGTCCGGATTATCTCAGGGTGTGATCTGGATATTTTACTTTATTGTCTTACTTTCCAGTGTAAACCCTTATATCTTAAAAAATCAAAAATAAAAAAAAACAAATGAAATTCTTCCAGGGATGTCTCTTTTCTTAATTTTGTCATTTTCTTATTCTCTTTTCAGTTCTGTTAAATGCAGATTTCAACAACATGACATACTTGCGGACTTCATGCCCAGATCCTGAAACGCTGTCAGACTTCGAAATCATGAATCAAGAATCAGATTGCAATGAAGATAAGTTTAAAGAAATAAAACAAAGAGGTGGAACAGTTGAAGGAAAATTGGTTCTAGATTGGAAAGGTCCATACATGGTAACAAGAGTACTGCCAAAAGAGAGCGTTGTACGTGGAACACATCGAAGAAATGTCCCTGAAACAACTGTCAATGCAAATGCAGACAAAGGTAATATGTTGGATCTTTTATACATCATTAATGATCTCCGGTTGGGATGAAGAAGGCTTTCTTTCTTAGTATCCAAATATTCAACCCTTTGCAAACCTTTTGAGCCGGTTACTCTTCTTTGATTACCCTCTTTATAACCTGAAAGTGTTATGAAAAAAAACTGATTGAAAAATGATGATGAAAATAAAGAGAAGAAAATAAAGATACAGGGGGGGGGAGGGAGAAAAGACAAAGAAAATAAAATGAAAAAAATGATGAAAAAAGAGAGGAAAAAGGAAAGGAAAAAGAAAGAGAAAACAAAACAAAACAGAAAAACAAAAGGAAAAAAAGTTCCCTGAACTACGTTCGACTTGATTCCGAAAGGATGCGTAGGCAGCCTCTCACTGGGGTTCAGTCACACCAAAATTCCCCCAAAAGTGAAACTGGGGCAGGAGTTACAATGGTTTCGCCTGAAAGGTTCCGAAGTTATAATTTAATCCAAATTCCTTTTATCCCAAATCCTGTCCAAGTCTTTCCGATCAATCGGTGAGAATATTCAAGGATTGGAGAATGCGGCTACTTGAATTTGATGCAATCCAAATGAGAGAAATAAAATGAGAGAGTCTTATTGGTGAAAATCCACACGGGCACCGTGAGGCGACGGTAAGCACAGAGAAATAAAAATGAAAGAGTTTTGTTAGTGAAAACTCACAAAGAGCACTATAATGCGACAGTAAGAAGAGAAATGAGAGAGGTCAGCAGGTGAAAACCCGCAAAGGGCGCCCCTGATCGAAAAGAAGATCCTCACAGTCATCGGCATTGACAGAGTCCTAGCAAGATTTCTCGATTTTAAGGCAAAAGTTGTGATAAATTTTTTAGAATCGGACGGTTTACATAGATCAGGCATCCAGTCCAAATGGCATGTCATGTTCATTGAAGTCTGCATGTACTCCAGATAAGTCCTTCTTTCCTTTCCCCGAAAGGGACACTTCTTGTTTTAAACTCATTCTCTATTCCATTATTTGTTTTCTTTGAATCCCTTTCGGCCCAACTCTGTTCTGAAACTAAGACAAAGAAATGATGGTAAGACTGATTTACATGTTTCTCATTTGATACAAGCTAATATGCAAAAAGGCACCAGCCTCGTTGGGGGCATCAAGTCAACCTTGACCGGCCATGGCGGCTGATGTTTTGAAATTGAAAAACTCCTGAAAAGAAAGGAAATCAAAGTCAAATGCCCACAAAGGCAAAATGAATCTAAAAAGGTTGAGTCCCACGTGGCTAACCGCCTTGGCAAAGGTTTGAAAAGCCAAGGTACCCCAAATGCTCTGAAATTGAAGTTAGAAGAAAGAATCCAAAAATGAAAGGCCTACGAAGGCGAAATAAAGTTGGAAAAAGTTAAGTCCCACGCGACTAGCCGTTGCGACAAAGTTTGAGGAGCAAAAAAAAAAGAAAAAGAAAAGGCAACAAGTTAGAAGGGAAAGGCCCACAAAGGCGAAATAAAGTTGAAAGCTGAAGTCACATGTGACCAACCGTCATGGCAAAGTCTGGAAAAACCAGAGATTCTCCAGGGCCTGAAATGAAATCGGTCCTCAGGGAACAAGCAGTTGCAGTTGAGGTCTGCATCAAAGAAGCTGGGCCGAGATTAAGTGATTGAAACCGTCAAGGCCACAAAACCAACCACCGTTTCAAATTAACAATTGTTCTTTGTTAGAAAACAGGAAACATGTGCAATCCAAAGCAACCTTGCAAGAAGTAGGTGCAACCAAAAAGAAACTGCACAAGGGCTAGAAATAGCTTAGCAACAATAATCAATCCGAAAGGGAAGTTTCTTTCAAATTCTTTCCTGCATTTTTACTCATTTTTCTGAAATAAAAAAAATATAAAAAAAAAGAGAGAAGAAGAAAAATGATGAAAAGGTCCCATACGGTAGCATAAGGTCTCACTCCCTAGCTGATGCCATCATAACCTGGTAATCTTTCCATTAGGGTCCCAGTCCCTAGTCGATGCCAGCATAACCTGGTAATCCTTTTCAACATAGGGTCTCATTCCCTAGTTGTCCCCGACATAACCCGAGGACCTTTTTCTTTTCCGGCATGACCCAATGATCTTTCCCGGCATAATTCGTGGACCTCACCGACATAACCCGAGGACATTTTTGTTTTTTCAGCATAACCCGATGACCTTTCCCTGCATAACCTGTGGACCTCCCCGGCATAACCCGAGGATCCTTTTCTTTTCCAGCATAACCCGAGGACTTTTCCCGACATAACCCATGGACCTTCCCGGCATAACCCGATGACCTTTCCCGGCATAACCCGTGGACCTCCCCGGCATAACCCGAGGACCTTTTTCTTTTTCCGGCATAACCCGATGACCTTTCCCGACATAACCCGTGGACCTCCCCCGCATAACCCGAGGACCTTTTTCTTTTTCCGGCATAACTTGATGACATTTCCCAGCATAACCCGTGTACCTTCCCGGCATAACCCGATGACCTTTCCCAGCATAATCCGTGGACCTCCCCGGCATAACCCGAGGACATTTTTCTTTTTTCGGCATAACCCGTGAACTTCCCCGACATAACCCGAGGACCTTTCCTGGCATAACCCGTGGACTTCCCCGGCATAACCCAAGGACCTTTTTCTTTTTCCGGCATAACCCGAGAACCTTTTTCTTTTCCGGCATAACCCGATGACTTTCCCGGCATAACCCGTGGACCTCCCCGGCATAACCCGAGGACTTTCCCGGCATAACCCGTGGACCTCCCCGGCATAACCCGAGGACCTTTTTCTTTTTCCGGCATAACCCGATGACTTTTTCCGGCATAACCCGTGGACCTCCCTAACATAACCCGAGAACTTTTTTCTTTTCCGATATAACCCGATGACTTTCCCGGCATAACCCGTGGACCTCTCCGGCATAACTGGAGAACCTTTTTCTTTTTCGGCATAATCCGATGACTTTTCCGGCATAACCCGTGGACCTCCCCGGCATAACCCTAGGACCTTTTTGTTTTCCGGCATAACTTGATGACTTTCCCGGCATAACCCGTGGACCTCCCTGGCATAACCCGAGGACCTTTTTATTTTCCGGCATAACCCGAGGACCTTTTTATTTTCCGACATAACTCGATGACTTTTCCGGCATAACCCGTGGACCTCCCCGACATAATCCGAGGACCTTTTTCTTTTCCGGCATAACCCAATGACTTTTCCGGCATAACCCGTGGACCTCCCTGGCATAACCCGAGGACCTTTTTCTTTTCCGGCATAACTCGATGACTTTTCGGCATAACCCGTGGACCTCCCCGGCATAACCCGAGAACCTTTTTGTTTTCCTGCATAACCCGATGACTTTTCCGGCATAACCCGAGGACCTTTCCGGCATAACCCGGTCATTTTTCCAGCATAATCTGGTAATCTTCCCAACTTGGGGCCTCCGATCCCCATTTGATTGCATTTTAGATATAGGGTCTTCACTCCCTAATCTCTTTTTCTCAGGAATACACAATTCCGGTTTTAATTACTTTCAATAAAGAAATAGTTTAGATTTTTGTTACAATAACTCTCGAAATTTTTCTAGTGAAAACTGAGCAGAAAATTTCGTTTGTTTGCTTTGGTGCCTAAACAAGTTTTCACCGTGAGGCACAAGGTTTGAGATGACCAAAAGAAGAAGTCTAAACCCAAATAAAAGAAAAGAAGAACAAGAAAAGAAGTTGAACTCTAAGTATAGAAGCGGAGAAAAGATGCGGACTGCTCAAGATATGATTGAAGTCACAAGCATTGCATGTCCCGCCTTGATCCAAAAAGCTGAAGAAGAATGAACCAGCGGTTGCAGCTAACGAGCATCAAGATTCAGATCAGAGTCTGCAGGAAGAACTAGCCAAGACTCAAGATCAAGCTTCAGAAGATTTATAGATAGGAATCTTGTAACTCGTAGTTGATAGGCTTAGCTAGTTTAACTTTTTATTTTTCATTTTGGTGTAATAAGGAGCTCAACAAGCAGAAATAGCAGCAACAGTAGTGAAATCACAATTTCTCGGTAGTCTCAGCTACCAAAACTTCCAAAACTACACCGACCTGATTCTTTTATAGCCAAGGATATGTAGACAACCTCCGAAGCAAGGTTCGGTCAAACTTTTTCAAAATGCTTCCAAATGGAGTTTCAAACGGGCAAAAATTGCTCAAAATTGCTCACTTTATCTTTGCCCGAAAACTCTTCATGTTTCTGAGCAAAGAGGGGCAGCTGTGAGCACCTAATTTTTGCCCTACATGAAAATAACTCCTAAAAATGGACCAAAAATAATTTTAATTGATTTTTAGGAATTTTTTCTTTATTCAATTGCATTTTATGCATTTTTAATATTTTAAAATTATAGAAAAAATCATAATATTTTCACATTTTTAATTTTATGTCATCCTAAGTTCAATCTGAATTTAGAAATTAATCACATTGAGTTAATTGTATTATTAAAGAAAAATCACAAAAATAGTCATTTTTACATATTTAGCTTTTAGTCTTTAGAAACTAGTGTTTTTACTTAGTTTTAAGTTAATTAGTTGTTTTAATAAATAAAGAATTTTATTTTCTAAAAAACAATAGCTTAATTTAGGTTTTTAATTAATTAAAGAAAAGAAAAAAAGAAAAATAAATAGAAGAAAATAGGAAAAAATGTTTGGTCTTGTTTATTCAAAATTGGGCCAATCCTTAATTTGACCCCAATTAATTAACCCAAGTCCAATCTTTTAGCCCAAGCCCATTACTCTAACCTACCCAAACCCCTTAACCTTTAATAAAACCTAGATATAGAAAGAAGACAACATCAGATAATTAAGGACCTCACCTGAAGAAGCTAAAAAAAAATGGCGCAGCCTCCCCCCATTCTCGATTCCCTTTCTTCTTCCTTGACCTCTCACTCAGCTCCTATGGAATGAAAAACTCATACACCTACACTGATTCCTCTCACTCATACACACTCTTTCCTTTCAAACATGCTTAGGCCTCTAGTAAGAGCGTGAAATTACAGAGATCATATCTGAAATTCAATGTTACAAAGTTGGGTTCAATTTCAATTCGTTTTTTTGACATTTTTTGGGGAATTTCAGAGTTTAGTGCAACTGTTGAGTTTGTTTCGAATCTGGAAGAAGAAAAATACACGGATTCATGCATCTTTGAATATAAAAATCTCATGCAAAAAATCAAGAGCAAAATTGGTTGAAATTGCTACTGCCTAGTCTTCTCATTTTTCTAGGATTCTGAAGTTTATGCCGAATATATGCTTTTGCATCTGATGTATCTATTTTGTCGAGCTCTTCGGACTGATTTGTTGCCCTTATTTGGCTCATATTAACATCTTCCTTGCTCAAATAGGTCATTCTGAACTCCTCTGTATTTATGGTTTCAGTGGATAATCAAAATTTATGATTTATTTTGCAGTCCCTTTTATATTCTCTAATCAACCCCTTTAATTTATTGCATTGTGGACTGTGATACCATTGGCTTCCTTGTTTTGCCTCGTGGGGAAGTACATGACACGTCCAAATCTTGCGAATATACTTTGTTCATCTCACGTGTGTTCTTTTCTTGAACTATTAAATCCAAGTTTGTTAATGAGAATTTTGCTTCTAATGCTTTCCCTTCGGCTTAGTTTCTTCTTTTGCCCTCTTCCTTTGCCTTCTGTAGATATATTCTTTAACAATGGAATAAAACAATTTGCCTTCATTCATATTACTGGCTTTTGCATAATATCGTGGAGAGTTCTTTCATTGTTGTATGTAAGGATGGGAAGTTTTCTTGCATTTAATAAATTGGATTCAAGTTGTAGGCCACTAGTAGCTGGACTTTCCTTTGATTACATTGCATATGCCAGTAATTGACGTATATTTGATATACTCGATTTGTGGGTTTTTTTGGGTGCACACAAGTTCAATGGTGTAGCATAGATTACTGTGTTTGGACCTTTATGCCCTCTTCTGAAAGTGTAACTTCAATTCTCTCTTATTTATCTTTTTGCGGCATTTATTACATTTATGGAAATGTTTATCTCCAGTAAAACATTACAAATAATGCTGGACCTTTGTCCACAAAAGAATTTCACACACCTTTGGACTTTACAAACCATTTCCAATCGGTACGAAATAAACAAACTTATGAATGTCGTAGTTGCTTTAAATACGATGAATAATAAATTATCGTGACTATGGGTACGGTTCCCGTGGCATAGTCACGATACCTGATTTTTTAATTTGGGGGTCCATTTCATGTGACCCAATCATAACAACTTCGAATAATAATAAAATAAACATATCGCGAATCGCGGGTGCATTTCAAGTAGCGTGGTTTACGGTGTGTTCCAAAACGGCAACTGTACGACAATCGTAACTTATTCAAAAAATAATTCCATAAATCCTAAAAAGCAGTTAAATGAATAAAAACGGTTATAAAGTTAAAAATGCACAATAGGTTTAAAACATATAATTAATCAGATAATTAGGTCAATATTAATAGTTTAAGCGACCGTGCTAATCATGGAACCCGGGAATGCCTAATACCTTCTCCCGAGTTAACAGAATTCCTTATCTAGAATTTCTAGTTCGCAGACTTTTAAAAATAAGTTCAAAATTTCCTCGATTTGGGATTTTAAAATGAACCCGTGACTTAGAACACCATAATTATTTCAAGTGATGACTCTGAAATAAATAGAATAATCCCCTTTCGATTATCACTTAAATTGGAAAAAACTCCCTTATACTCCCTTGTGGGGGTAGGAAAAAGGAGGTGTGACAAGTGAAAGGTTGGATATTATCACTGACTTGACCACCCTAAGAGTCAGCTCCGGTGACACTACTTCCTCAATGACACCCCTTGAACTAACCATAGAAGAAAAGATAATCTCCCTTTCACAAGAAGACAAAAAACGGATGTGCATGCCCCGGAAATATTATTAAGCTATAAGGGAAAATAATACTCCATCAAATTCTCAAGAATAAAGTCAAGGAGCTTTGGAAGGTGTCTGAAAATTTTCCTTTAATAGATTTAGGGTCAGATTACTTCATTGATAAGTTTCAAAAGCAGGAAAGCATGATCACAGTTCTTCAAAATGGTTCATGATTCATCTTTGGACATTTTCTATCATGCCAAAGATGAGAACCAACTTCGTAGCATCCAATGCCAAAACAAATTCATACAGCTGTTTGGATTCACCTACCAAACCTGCCTACGGAGTTTTACAATGGGATCATACTTCAAACAATTAGAAATTCGATTGGTAGACTTCTTAAAATAGATGCTTGTACCTCTGCTACCCTAAGAGGTCGATATGCTCGTCTATGTGTGGAATTACCTATGGACAAACTAGTTGTTAGTCTATTAATATTGAAAATTATAAACAGCCAATTGAATATGAAGGGGAGAAAATACTTTGTAAGAATTGTGGACTGTTAGGGCACACAATGTACCTATGCCCAATGACTGCAATCTCAGTAGTCCAAGTAAAAGGTAATAAAGATGAATCTGATGAAACAGATCTAGGGAAAGCAAGGAACGAAGAAGGCTGGCACATAGTGTCCTTCCAAAAAACAAAAAGGATGCAGAAAAAGATCACAAATAATGACAAAGAGAACTCTACAGATGCAGGTATAGACGTTAAAATCTTTAATGATGCAACAGGTAAGTTCATTCAAACTCAAACGCTAAAATTTGTCCATAAGGATAATTATTCTATGTCTCCTACACAATATAATCCTCGTCTGGCAAAATTCACCAATACAACTATGGGAAGCAAAAAGGGTAACTTGAATAAAAAAACGCTTCTCCACTTTGTGTGAGGAGCACACTGTTTCAGAAAACCACCACCCTCAAAATATTTTTTTTATTAAATAACTCAAATAATATCAATTTGTATGCTTGTATATAAGATTTAGAAAAGACAAAATTAGCTAATAACTTTATTAACCCTAATGATCCTACTATTCACACGCCTAACCAATTGATGGAGATAACTTATCCGAAATAATTAGTGTAACCCCCTCCCCCTTCGTGTGGAGCTACTATACTAAACTACCCTTCCAAACTAGACAGTACCTCTAACCCACAGAACTCCCTCACAAAAGACAAAACCAATACTCGTAAAAAATCATACTTGTCCACTAGTAATCTCAAGATTTAACAAATGGAAGTTTGCATGGGATATGTGGCCAAATTTCCCCATGCAAAATCCTCAAAATCTTCTAATAAATCCTACATGCATAATCCCACAAATTGCATGCATGTGGATGCAATCATTCCCTACTCCCCAACTCCTACAAACTTAAACACTCCAAACACCTTTAATAATGCCATGGCTCCCATTAACCAACCGAAGGAGATACCGGTTGATTCAACTCCCTCGCAACCATTCTCCCTTGAACATGGCAAACCTTCCTCCTCTTCCACAACAACTCCCAAACAATCCCATTGTCTACTTCCAACCACCACCATCCTAGGAACACCATCCTCTATCCTGGATAGAGTTAGGGCTAATAGGGAGAGGTCTCATGTTCAATGCAACAATCAATGGACAGGAGAGTGTCATCTTGATCCAAAATCCTCGTTACCTTGCCCAACTAGTATCCGAAGGTCTTCATCTTGCCATCAACAACTATTTGAATCATGTATGGGTAAACAACATTCACAACCTCTAGCTCCAGCTCTGAACCAGAACCTAGTGCAGGAAATGAGAGGTTAGTGGAACCTACCCCCTCCCTTCAACCGAGTCCCAATACTACCACAAAACCTAGATCTCCCGTTCTTCCCAGCAGAAACACTAACAGCTCTGAACCCAATTTTAATACAGTGGGAGGCTCCCCAGCCACCACAACAACCACCCCCTCCAAAATGCAAATGAACATAGGGAATATCAACCCAGATCCTCCAATCATTCCAAACATGGGGAATCCAGTGGAAGAAAAGATGAACAAGCCAATCGACTTGATTGGAGAATCAGTGGTGGAATTGGGAAGCCTAAACAAAGTAAAGATTTTCTTGTTCAGAGAAGGTCAAGAGAAGAGGCACATTCTTGTTTGTCCACCGGATCTCTTCAAGTGTGCAATGGATATACGCCCACCTCAGGATCCAACAGTGGGGAATAAAGCTATGATCTTAGTCCCCACTCTGAGGAGAAGCTCCCATCTATCCATGGAGAATGGACACAAACAATCACAAACTGCTAATATATCTAGCTCTATCAACTTTATTATATGAAATATTAGAGGTGAGAATAATGAGGACTTTAGAAGAAATTTTAGGGAACTTATGGTAACACATAGGCCTTGCATGGTTGCATTACTAGAAACTAGAATGCATAATCATGGCTCTCTTATGAACGAATTTGATTTCTCGGAGTTGATTGAGGTGCTTGCTGAAGGCCAAGCTAATGGAATGGTTGTCCTTTGGGATCATACCAAAGTAAATATGCATAATTTCGTCAGGCATAACCATGAAGTCCATGCAACTATTGAGGTACGACCTACAAATTTTAGATGGCTTTTTTCTTCTATATATGCTAGTACAAACCCTGTCATTAGAGACAATATGTGAAAAAAATATTAAAAATATTAAAAATATTGCGGATAATTTTAAGGGTCATTGGCTAGTTGGGGGTGATTTTAACGACGTCTTTAATGCTAATAAAAAATAGAGGGTAAATCTATAAACCGTAGACATGTCCTTAAACTTTGGTCTTACTTGAACTATTGCAATCTTTTAAACTTAGGGTTCAAGGATAGTAAATATACGTGGTCTAATCGAAGATTGCTAATAACAATCTTATTTTAGAACGGCTGGATAAGGTTTTTAGTAATGATCTATGGATCCAAAAATTTCCTAATGCCTCCATAATTCACCTCCTTAAAACCCATTCAGATCATAATCCCTTACTGATCAATCTCCTTCCAAAGCAGTGTGCACCTTATCCCAAACCCTTTAGACTTGAACCCTTTTGGTGTAGGCATCCTCAATTTTATAATGTGGTAGAAGACTCTTGGGGTAGTAACCCTTTCGTAGAAGCAGCTGCTACATTTAGAAACAATGTGACCATGTGGAAAAACAAAATTTTTGGTGACATCTTTAGAAATAAAAGAAGAATCCTTGCTAGACTTAATGGTATTCAAAACTTGGTTAGTTATTATTATAGTCCATTCCTCCAAACTCTTGAAAATACCCTAAGACTTGAATATAATAATCTTTTAAAACTAGAAGAAGACTACTAGAAGCTTCGTTCTAGAATTCTTTGGTTAAATGATGGAGATGCTAATACGAAGTTTTACCAAATAATGGTCACCAATAGAAAAAGGAAAAACAAAATTGTTTTCTTTAAAAATGACCAAGATTAGTGGATTAATGATGCCGATGAGATTATTATCCACACTAGTGACTACTTTAAATCTGTTTATACTACTTCTCATGAGTTCGGTAATTAGGACAATATTAGAAAGACCCCTCAATCTTTTATTAATATAGACCTAACCTCTCTAGACAACCCCATCACCAATTCTGAAATAACGAGGACCTGTTTTTATTTTAAACCTTTTAAAACATCTGGTTCGGATAGACTCCACTATTTTTTTTTTCAAAAATACTGGAAAATTATAGGCAACTCAGTTACCAGCCTTTGCAAAGAGGCCTTCAATAGTGGAGTTATTCCTGAAGGTGTTAATGACACTTTCCTTTGCCTTATTCCAAAAATCCCTAATGCTAACAATTTAAAAAACTTTAGTCTCATTGGCCTATGTAACAAAATTATTACCAAAATCATTAGCAATCGCCTTAAGCCCTTTCTAGATAATCTCATTAGTCCCTATCAAGCTAGCTTTCTTAAAAATAGAAAAGTCTGTGATAATGCAATCATTATTCAAGAATTGATGCTAAAAATGAACAGTTATTGTGGTAAACATCACAATATGATTTTAAAAATAGATTTAGAAAAAACTTTCGACCGCCTGGAATGGTCTTTTATTTATAGAGCCCTAATTTTCTTTAAACTCCCCCCCCCCCCAAGATGATTAAGCTTATTATGAATTGTATAACAACCTCCAAAATAGCCATCTTAGTTAATGGTAACAAAATTGCTTATTTTAAGCTCAGTAGGGGTATAAGACAGGGTGGTCCTATGTCACCATACATATTCATTCTTTGTATGGAGATGCTTTCCACTCTAATTAATCACAAGGTAAATTTAGGTGTCTGGAGCCCAATTACAATTGGTAATAAGAATTATCAATTGTCCCACCTTTTCTACGCTGACGATCTTACTCTACTGTCCAAGATTAATGACAAGTCCATAAGTTCCATTAAACAGTGTTTAGAGCAATTTTGCACCTTGTCCGGTCAGTCTATTAATAAAGCTAAGTCAAAAATTATAATCTCTAAAAAATATCCCACCCAATTTGCATCCTATTTAGCTAATACCTTTAATATAAATATTAGTAATTCGTTTGGGAAATATTTAGGTTTTTCAATAACTAATACGAAGCCTAGAGCTAAAGATTTTCAATTTGTCCTTGACAATATGTTGGCTAGACTAGGAACTTGGAAATACAACTGCTTGAATATGGCAGGTAGAACTGTGTTAGCCACATCCTGCCTAAACTCCCTCCTTATCCATATAATGCATTACACTTTGTTGCCCAGCAAAATCCTTAGTTCAATTGATAAGATTCAAAGAAACTTTATTTGGGGAACTAGTGCAACAACAAAAAAACTCCATCTTATTAATTGGGATACTATTACGAGGCATAAGAAGGAAGGTAGGTTAGGTATTTACAAAGCTAAAAATAAGAATTTAGCTAGCCTAGCAAATCTCTCTTGGAAACTGCTTACTAACACTGGGTCCCCTTGGGCAAAATTAGTTATACATCTTCATGGATATAGGAAAACTACCATAAACTCATCCTTCATTTGGACTAGTATCTTGAAAGGGTGAAATATTGGTAATAACGACATTACATAGATCCCCCATAAGTCCTCCACCCTTAGTGTCTGGAACAGTCGTTGGATTCATAATACTCCTCCTCTTCAACAATGTATAAATGGCCCCTTGACCCAAGCTGATAATGTGCTCACCATAAAAAATATTTGGAGGAATAACAATTGGGATATGTAGACATGTGACTTTTGACCCTGTCACACCTCCTTTTCAACGCGCCCGCGGGGTGCGTGGGGAGTTTTCTCCAATTGAAGGACAGTCGAAACGGGATTTATTTAGTTATTTCAGAGTCGCCACCTGGGAATTTTAAGGCGTCCCAAGTCACCATTTTCAATCCCTGAATCGAGGAGAATATGACTCTGTTTATTATTCTGCGAACCAGAAATCCTGAGTAAGGAATTCTGTTAATCCGGAAGAAGGTGTTAGGCATTTCCGAATTCCGTGGTTCTAGCACGGTCGCTTAACTGTTTTTATTATTGGCTTAATTATCTTGATTTTTATTAAACATATTGATGTTACATGATTTTTTTGCTACCGCTTATACTTACTGTGTTTGAGGACCCTTCTTTGAATCGAATTACGCGTACGTATATTCGTGTTTTTAAAAAAAATTGCGGACTTGTGTCACGCGTACGTGTACACAATAACTTTTGATAATATATTTATTAAGCAATCATTTTTCAAAATTGTGTCGAATCAAGAATATTTGTTTTTCTTGAATAGTGAACCGTACATCTCGGGTTTTTGTGAAATTGATTTAACGCCTTTGGATAAATCCTTTTATTAAATATTCGTTCGAAATTGCGCGTACGCATAATCCGAATTTTTACTTTTAAAAATATAATCAGGGTACGCGAACGTATCCCTAATTGCGCAAAATATTTGTAATGGTTTAGGGATTTTCCACAAATTGTTTATTATATTTATGTATTTCTTTTATGTGAAAATCATGAGAAACTCCTATTTAGAGGCCTATAAATTCTTTGAAAAGAATTCGCAATCTATTAAAGGTTGTTCGTCGATTATGATTTCCGAATATAAGTTATATTCATTCCAACTATTCAAATTCAAAGAACAGAATAAAAATATGATTAATACTATTTTTAAACAAATATGACATATATATATATATGCCAAAGAATAAATTGCATGTGAAACTGAAAATAAATGATTCATAAAGGAAGGAAATATTTTCCGAGAATTTTCATGATTTACTTAATGCAAATTCTATTTCTAATTATAATTGATGTAAAGTGTGGCAATTTATGCTTGTACATCTCTTTTCATTCTCATATACTCGATTTTAATCTAATATGCCTAATTATTTGGCCACTTTGTTTTGTGAAGATAGATAAGCATCGAATTTATAGAAAGGGAATTATTATACAAGTTAATTCAACAGAGTTACCTTACATGCAACCTAACTGTATATCATAAACATTCATAACGTTTTAACATTGTAACAAGCTATATCATATTACCTTTCGCCAACGTTTATACCCACATCTATTATATTATAAAAATATACCATCAACACCATCTTAACCTTATTTAACAATAAATATCATTATTGTAGTTTTCTTGGTACTTCTACATCACTTCTTACTTAGCTAACAACAAAATTAAATAATGACCAACATTCATGCCATATTCCCTACTTGGACAATTTATTAAACTAATGAGATAATGAACTAATATTATTACAAACCTTTATACGAACTTTCAAAGTAAGACAATTAGCTCATAGCTATCAAATTGAATTCACTACTAATTAACTAACATGAAACAAAAATGAAATTTAAATTGATGAACTTGGACAAATAGAAAATAGACTTTCAATTCAAGCTTCATTGATGAGTCATGTTGAATGTCTTTCCAACTTAAAATTTAAAAGACATGTACCTGAAAATGAAGGTGGAAGGAGTAAATTTCAGCAGTAGCAGCAGTAACAAAATCAGTAGAATATACCAATAACACAACAAGTCTGAACAAGACCCGTTGACCCAGATGAACAGTGACAGAGACTTGGGAAAAATTTCAGATTTAGATTGAACAACATTCACAGGCAAACAACAGATTCCAGAAAGAATGCATTTCAGATTTCATTTTCTTTCTGTTTCGGATTTCTTATTTCTGATTTTCTGTTTCTGCTTTTATATCTGTTTCAGATTGTGTGTGTGTGTGTGAATGTTCTCTTTTCTATTTCTCTTTCTGTTTTCTTCCTCTCTTTCCTTTTAAACAAAATTTGAGTTCTTTTCTTTTCTTCAAAATCTCAATCCTAAAAATCTCTCTACCAATAATCTGTCCAACTTCCTGTATTTATACAGGTCTGCCCCTTTCTTTTTAAGTGCTGCCTGGACCCCCTTTATCTTTTAAAAACAGAAAATTTCCATTAAAAATCTGTTTTTCCACTTTAAATCCCATTAGGCTAACTTTTCCCTGATTTTCAGCAGCCCATTATCCCTTGTTCCCCATTAGTATCATAAACTAATAGCCATTAACACTCCATTATCAGCCCACTATTATATCATATTACCCTTACTGTTTTATCTGTTTCATACCCAGAAATGTCCCTGAAATCCTACTGTAATTACTGTTATTACTGCCTTAAATGCAAAAATCATAACAGAATTTACAAAACAGATTTGAAAATCTGTTCAAACTTAATTATCAAACTGATTTAACACAGTTATAACCAATTCTCTTAGGTTCTGGACTGAATCCTAAGAATGTAAACATTCTATCACAATTACATCTAATCATCATTTGTAAACTTGAACTCAAACTTGACAATATTACACTGGGTTCAGCACAATAATGCAAACTGAACTTATAATTGAACTAAGATCAAACATACACAGGAGCATTGTCAATATACTGACAATGCCCTGTTCAGAAAACAACATATACAGCATACATTTGAATTCACTGATTCACAAACAATCATGATTTAATTGACGAGCATTAATCAATTGACTATTTACAACATTTGTCAATAATTAGTCTAAAACAATAGAAGCAGACTGTTTTAGTTAACATTTTCAGAAATGAAAATTCGTAATATAACTAATCGACGAACTTAATCGAGTCGATTACATACATTGTAAACAATCACAACCAACAGAAACAATTCACATTCGGATTAAGTAGATAGGTAGGAGACAGAAATGACAGAATTGATCAAAACAAATATGAAAAATTAAAAAGCTATTAAGACAGACAACAATACACGTAGAATACACAAAGAAATAGAAAATACCTCTGAATCTTCAATCAGACTCGAACTCAACTCGGCTTTCGGATTTTTTGTTTGAAATCAAACAGACCTTAGTCGAAGTATTTTCCACTGAAAATACTTCGACTAAGGTCGATTAAACCTCAATCCTTTAATCAATTTGGACAAAAATCCAGAAGTTTGGTATTTCTAGGTTTCCTGAAGGTTCGATTTGGGACCTAATCATTTCTGGTTAGATTCGAAAGGAACCAAACATGATATAAGGGTGAGGGTAGTCTAGGGGTCATTTGGTGTTAGTTTGAAACGGATCTGAGTTCGTCCTTGTTTGGTCCGAATCTTCAAAAGAAGATTCGAGAAGTTCAGAACTGATTCGAGCCAAACAACCAACAGATCCATACTCAGGATGACTAGGGGAAGCTATGGTGTTAACTAGGTGTTGTTTGGTTTAGATCTGAACTTGGCTCGAATCTTCAAATGAAGATTCGAGAACCTTCAGGGAGATTCGAACCAAGCAGATAACATATTTGGATAGAGGAGGCTCAGGGGGTTCTGGGGTGTTGCTTTGGTGACCGGCGGCGTTGATGCCGCCGGGTTTCAAGCGAAGGGGAATAGGGGCGGCTAGGGTTAGGGGTCTGTTTGAGAAGACGATGAACAGGAGAGGATGGGGGGGTGTTTAGTTAGGGGCCGGGGTAAGGGTTTGGGATTTATATAGGGGTGGGGTGGATTGGTATCGTCCGTACGATCAAGTAAGATGGAGGGCCAGGATCAATCCACTAATCCAAACGACGTCGTTTGGTTTAACGTTGGGGTCGGACTGAGTCGGGTCAATAGGTCGGGTTATGGGTTGCGGGTAAGGGCAGGGGATCTTGACCGTTGGTTGGATTTAATCCAACGGCCCTTGATGAGAGGTGACCAAACGACGTCGTTTGGTCTTAGCTTGGGACTGGGTCAGACTTGGGCTGCTCGGATTGGGCTGTGGGGGGGAATTAATGTTTTGGGCCTGGATTTTAATCCAGGTCCGATTTTGTACAACTTGTATTATTTTTTTTATTTTTATTATTTTCTAATTTCATTATTAAATAACAAAATCTTAATTAAAATTATAAAAACAAAATTACCCTTACAAAGATATTAATTACCTTTTTAACAACTATTAACACATAGACAACATTAATCACACAGTGGAAAAAATAGAACAAAATGCATACTTTTATGATTTTATTTAAATTAACTTAATCAAATGCATACTTAAATCCTAGATATACATGAAACATGTATTTTTATTTTTATTTTGTTTAATTATAACAAAGCAAACATTTTACAGACATAAACAAATATTTAACACCACGCAAATTCAGAAATTACACAGTAAAAGAAATTTATTTTGATTTATTTTGGAGTAGTTTTTCGTAAGGCAAAAATCACGTGCTCACAGCTGCCCCTCTTTGTGCGGAAACTTGAAGAGTTTTCGTACAAAGATAAAGTGAGCGGACACGAGCGATTTTTGCCCGTTCGAATACTCCGTGGGAAGCATTTTTAGAAAGATTTGACCGAACCTCTGCTTCAAAGGTTTCCTACATATCCCTGGCTATAAAGGAATCAGGTCAATGTAGTTCGGGAAGTTTTGGGTAGCTGGGACTACCGTGGGACTGTGATGTTACTGCTGCTTCGTGCTGTTTTTACTGCTTGCTGACCTCCTTATTACACCTTACTTTAAAGGAAATACAAAATTAAACTAGACTATGGTACATGAATTATAAAATCTTATCTAGATCATGCTCTCGCGTTTCTTGTTGTCTTGATATCTTGGTGACTCTTGGGCATTGGTCTTATTCCGTATTCCTTTTGGAACTCTTGTTGTTTCTTGTTGGGGATCTTGTTGGACTCCTCTGTTTTATTGATTCTAAGTGTGCTCCTTTTTCATATGAGCGGGCTTTTGATTTCAACACTTCAATTGCATTCCCTCGTTCTTCAGGTGGGTGCCTCGACTGCTTCTTTTCTTTCTTCATCCTCATTTTCCAGGTGGACGCCTGATTTCTTCTTTTTCTCATCCTCATTCTCCAGGTGGACGCCTGACTTCTTTAATTCTCATCCTCATTCTCCAGGTGGACGCCTGACTTCTTTAATTCTTTCATCCTCATTCTCCAGGTGGACGCCTGACTTCTTCAATTCTCATCCTCATTCTCCAGGTGGACGCCTGACTTCTTCAATTCTTATCCTCATTCTCCAGGTGGACGCCTGACTTCTTTTAATTCTCATCCTTATTCTCCAGGTGGACGCCTGACTTCTTCTTTTTCTCATCCTCATTCTCCAGGTGGACGCCTGACTTCTTCTTCTCTCATCCTCATTCTCCAGGTGGACGCCTGACTTCTTCTTTTCTCATCCTCATTCTCCAGGTGGACGCCTGGACTTCTTCTTTTCTCATCCTCATTCTCCAGGTGGACGCCTGACTTCTTCTTTTCTCATCCTCATTCTCCAGGTGGACGCCTGACTTCTTCTTTTTCTCATCCTCATTCTCCAGGTGGACGCCTGATTTCTTTAATTCTCATCCTCATTCTCCAGGTGGACGCCTGATTTCTTTAATTCTTCATCCTCATTCTCCAGGTGGACGCCTGACTTCTTTTAATTCTCATCCTCATTCTCCAGGTGGACGCCTGACTTCTTCTTTTTCTCATCCTCATTCTCCAGGTGGACGCCTGACTTCTTTAATTCTCATCCTCATTCTCCAGGTGGACGCCTGATTTCTTCTTTTCTCATCCTCATTCTCCAGGTGGACGCCTGACTTCTTTAATTCTCATCCTCATTCTCCAGGTGGACGCCTGACTTCTTTAATTCTCATCCTCATTCTCCAGGTGGACGCCCGACTTCTTCTTTTTCTCATCCTCATTCTCCAGGTGGACGCCTGACTTCTTTAATTCTCATCCTCATTCTCCAGGTGGACGCCTGATTTCTTCTTTTCTTTACCAGGTATTTCCTAACACAAATATTGTTTTTGCCCCTGTTTTAAATCAAAGAAAACTTCGTTAGTTTAAAGCAGGGTGGTTGGCTGTGGTATTCTTGCAGATGGTGATATTTCTCTTCGTCTCTCTTTATTGCCTTGGAATGATTGAAAAGACTGTTTTGTCTTTGTAATTGATCCTTGACTATAGGATTCCCCTCTGTGTGTTTTCCTTCAAAACCTTTCAACTGTAATCATGTGCCTCTTCTGACTTTGCTGATCCACTTTTGATTTCATCTTTCTTACACCCGTATTTTATCTCCCACCTTTCGTGGCTGTATTTTGTAACCTTGAATCTTGGTAGTATACCTTGACATTCCTTCTTATTTGTTTGGAATAAAACTTATCTCAAAGCTTGGAGAAAGTAAGATTATTAGTAACGAAATACGCTGATTTCGACAATTATAGAATGAAAAGAAAAATCCAATTTTTTGGATGACTGTTGGAAAAGGAATAAAGGACTTATCTGATTGGAATTACTGGCACCAATGATCAGGGTATGCATTTCGGATTAATCAACCCAGTCTTTTAATCCATCTCCTCTCAATTGTCTCAAGGAGTTCTCACCGATAAATTTTCCTCGTTTTTCACTTCTTCACTTCTTTTTCGCCTTATGGTGCCTGTGTGGGTTTTCACCTATAAGACTCTCTCATTTTACTTTTCTCTCAACTTCCGTCGCCTTATGGTGCCCGTGTGGGTTTTCACCTATAAGACTCTCTCATTTTACTTTCTTTCCTTGTTTGTACCAGAGTGTTATGAACCACTTCATTTGCTTGCCTCAGCATTTTTCTAAGATTGATCGAAAGGTCTTTTTGGTATTAAGGTTAGGAATGGAAAAGGTATTAAAAGCTAAATAGCTTTGGTATGGGTTTAAAATTACAACTCTTGGAATCTTTTCTTATTTCCAATACAATTCCTGCCCCAGTTTCTTGATTGGGGTCTCTTAATATTTCTTTTCCGTGCACATTGTGCATGTTGTGCACCCTATGATCGAGCCGTGAGGCACCTACGTATCCTTCTTTGAGGAATCAGGTCAAACGTAGTTCACTACATAATAGTGAAGATTTTGATCTTTTTTTTTTATTTTATTGATTCCAAGAGAGGGTAGGAAAGAAACAAGTATGGCTCAAAGGGGAAGCAAATGGTATAGTGTTTGGATAGCAGAATAAATTGCCTTTGTCATTTCAATCTTCGAAATAGTGCTAAATACAAACATTCAAAAAGTTATGCATAATATCTCTTTACCGCGTCAGAATTGATCGCCATATCTATGCATTTGCCTTCAATATCTGTTAAACATAGTGCACCATTCGATAATACTCTGGTCACAATGAATGGTCCTTGCCAATTCGGAGCAAATTTGCCTTTTGCTTCAACCTGATGTGGAAGAATACGTTTCAGCACATGCTGACCTACTTCAAACTTCCGGGGACGCACCTTTTTGTTGTATGCTCTTTCTATTCTTCTTTGATATAATTGACCATGGCATACTGCGGTCAATCGTTTTTCGTCAATCAAGTTTAACTGTTCTAGACGGGTTTTGACCCATTCATCATTATCAATCTTTGCTTCGGCGATGATCCGAAGGGAAGGAATCTCAATTTCTGCAGGAATTACTGCTTCAGTGCCGTATACCAACAAATAAGGAGTTGCTCCTACTGAAGTGCGAACAGTAGTGCGGTATCCCAATAATGCAAATGGTAATTTTTCATGCCATTGTTTTGAACCTTCTACCATTTTCCGAAGTATCTTCTTTATGTTTTTGTTGGCTGCTTCTACTGCTCCATTCGCCTTGGGCCGATATGGGGTAGAGTTACGATGTGTAATCTTAAACTGTTGACATACTTCTTTCATTAAGTTGCTGTTGAGATTAGCACCGTTATCTGTGATGATCACCTTCGGGATTCCGAATCGACATATGATATTTGAGTGGACAAAATCGACCACAGCTTTCTTGGTTACTGATTTGAATGTCTTGGCCTCAACCCATTTGGTAAAATAATCAATAGCTACCAGAATGAATTTGTGTCCATTGGATGCTGCCGGCTCAATTGGACCAATCACATCCATGCCCCAAGCAACGAAAGGCCATGGTGCCGACATTGTGTGCAACTCGGATGGTGGAGAATGAATCAAATCTCCGTGTATTTGGCATTGATGACACTTGCGTACAAAACTGATACAATCTCTCTCCATGGTAAGCCAATAGTAACCAGCTCGGAGGATTTTCTTTGCCAACACATATCCACTCATGTGGGGTCCGCAAACTCCTGAATGTACTTCAGACATGACAGCTGTAGCTTGTCTGGCATATATGCATCTTAACAATCCAAGATCTGGTGTTCTTTTATACAAAACTCCTCCGCTCAAGAAGAATCCATTTGCTAATCACCTAATGGTCCTCTTTTGATCTCTTGTGGCTTGTGCGGGATATATTCTCATTCTGATATACTCCTTGATGTCGTGGAACCATGGTTCACCATCAAATTCTTCTTCAACCATATTGCAATAAGCGTGTTGATCGTGGACTTGAATATGTATCGGATCTACATAAGCTTTGTCCGGATGGTGCAACATTGATGTCAGGGTAGCCAATGCATCGGCTACCTCATTATGGATTCTTGGAATATGTCGGAATTCCACTGATTGAAACCGCTGACAAAGATCATGTAGACATTGTCGGTATGGTATGAGCTTCAAGTCTCGGGTTTCCCATTCTCCTTGAATTTGATGTACCAAAAGATCCGAATCTCCCATGACTAAGATTTCTCGGATACCCATGTCTGCAGCTAGCCTTAACCCCAAAATGCAAGCTTCATATTCAGCCATATTATTGGTGCAATAAAATCGCAATTGAGCCGTAACAGGATAGTGATGCCCTGTTTCAGAAATGATTACAGCTCCTATTCCGACTCCTTTCATGTTGGCGGCTCCATCAAAGAAAAGTTTCCAGCCAGGTTTTTCAATTTGTTCCACCTCGTCGATATGCATTGTTTCTTCATCAGGAAAATAAGTCTTCAACGGCTCATATTCCTCATCGACCGGGTTTTCGGCTAAATGATCGGCCAGTGCTTGAGCCTTCATTGCAGTTCTAGTCACATAGATGATGTCGAATTCCGTGAGCAATATCTGCCACTTTGCAAGTCTTCCCGTTGGCATAGGCTTTTGAAAAATGTATTTCAAGGGATCCAAACGAGAAATGAGGTAAGTAGTGTAGGATGACAAATAGTGTTTCAATTTTTGAGCTACCCATGTTAGGGCGCAACATGTCTTTTCCAGATGAGTATACTTAACCTCATAAGTTGTGAACTTCTTGCTAAGGTAGTAGATGGCCTGTTCTTTTCTGCCAGTGAGGTCATGCTGCCCCAATACACAACCAAATGAATTTTCCAAAACCGTCAAGTAAAGAATCAAAGGTCTTCCTGGCTCTGGCGGGACCAACATGGGTGGGTTTGATAAGTACCCTTTTATTTTATCGAACGCTTCCTGACACTCATCGGTCCATTTGACTGCAACATCCTTTTTTAACAATTTGAAAATTGGCTCGCAGGTTGTTGTGAGCTGAGCAATAAACCTGCTGATATAATTTAACCTTCCCAACAAACTCATTACTTCAGTTTTGTTTCTTGGGGGTGGCAGTTTTTGGATGGCTTTGATCTTTGTCGGATCTAGCTCAATGCCTCGTCGACTGACTATGAATCCCAGCAACTTTCCGGATGGAACTCCAAATGCGCACTTGGCAGGGTTAAGCTTGAGGTTGTACCTGCGAAGTCTTAAGAAGAACTTCCTCAAATCCTCAACGTGGTCGGCCTGATGCTTTGATTTTATGATCACATCGTCCACGTATACCTCAATCTCCTTGTGTATCATATCATGAAACACTGTGGTCATTGCTCTCATATAGGTTGCTCCGGTATTTTTTAAACCGAATGACATTACCCGGTAGCAATAAGTTCCCCATGGTGTGATGAATACCGTCTTTTCTGCATCTTCTTCATCCATTAGAATTTTATGATATCCATCATAACAATCCACGAAAGACCCTATATCATGCTTGGCACAATTGTCGATCAAAATATGGATATTGGGTAATGGGAAATTATCCTTTGGACTTGCTTTGTTGAGATTGCGATAGTCGACGCATATTCTAATTTTGCCGTCTTTCTTTGGTACAGGAACGATATTAGCCAACCAAACAGGATATCGAGTGACTCGAATGGCCTTTGCTTCCAATTGTTTGGTGATTTCTTCCTTAATTCTCATACTCATCTCAGGCTTGAATTTTCTCAGCCTCTGCTTGACAGGAGGCACCGTTGGATCGGTGGGTAAATTGTGGACCACTAAATCAGTGCTCAAGCCCGGCATGTCGTCATACGACCATGCAAAAACATCTTTGAATTCTATGAGTGCTTTAATTAAATCCTCTCGGATTTTTGGCTCGAGATGGACACTTATTTTAGTTTCCCGGACATTACTCGTGTCCCCTATATTGACGTCCTCGGTATCATTCAAGTTAGGTTTGATTTTTTCCTCAAAGTGAATTAACTCTTTACTAATCTCTTCAAAAACCTCATCTTCATCATATTCTGATTCATAATCACAATATATTTCTTGAATTATTACTTCGGAACCAAATTGATTTTTAAGACTGGGCTGAGGATTCCTCATGCATGCCATATCACTAGAGCCAGCGTAAAAGGAACTGTATAGAAAAAGAAAAGAAAACTATCAGGAATGATAATAAAAGGGGAACTACTTTTTATTGGATGATGAAAGATAACAAGGTTTTGCACACTTCAAACCAACCGTAAGATAAACTTTGGGACTACAACCTTGAAATAACCCAAACAAACTGAAAGAAAAATCAAAATAAACTACCAAGACTCCTTTCGAATTGGGAGAGGAGTGGTTTTCCAATTTTTGAGCTTTGTTTCTGGTCCAACGAATTGAACTTCTGCGTTGCTACACCCTTCTTCGCCTTCCAGCATATTCACATCACTAAACAATTTCTCGAACCTTTCAATTAATTCCTCCTCAGGATTGACCTGGGATTTAGGAATTGTTGTTATCGGGCGATTTTTAGCACCGGTCTTGACAAAAGACTTCGACAGCTGTGGTACTGGTTTTGGAAGAACCCATGCTTGGTGTTTCAACTTCCTGGCCCTTATCACGTCATTGGCGGTAGGTGTGAACCCTAAACCGAATGTTCCCCAGTTCTCGGGGAGAGATACTGGTTGTACAATTCCTTGCAGAGATAAGCCCAGACCTTTGCCGGGTATAAAGCCATTCTTCAGCATTTCATAAGCTATCATGACTGATGCAGAGGATATCTTTGGATTCAAAAGGTGTTTTCCTTCTAGAATTTTCTCTACCGACACCGTGTCGGACACTTGGTACACCCATGGTCCTTGGTCAATTTCTGTTCCCTCGACCGGTACAATGGTGCTGTTGTGAGCATTCAAACTTTCTTCTCCATGCACGACTATTTCTTGGTGATCCCATTCAAACTTGACAGCCTGATGTAGTGTTGACAGGACTGCTTTAGCAGCATGGATCCATGATCGACCCAATAACAAGTTGTAAGAAACAGATATGTCCAACACTTGGAATTCCATTGTGAATTCAACTGGCCCTATAGCTAGTTCCAACACTATGTCGCCAAATGAATCTCTGCTTTCACCGTCAAATCCTCGTACGCAGATACTATTCTTCTGGATCCTCTCCTCTTTAATTTTTAATTTGTTTAAAGTGGAGAGAGGGCATATGTTTGCACTGGACCCATTGTCAACCAATACCCGGGTTACTACGAAGTTTTCACATTTCACGGTGAAGTAAAGAGCTCTGTTGTGCTCGGTACCTTCCACAGGTAATTCATCATCAGCAAACGTAATTCTGTTTGTCTCAAAGATTCTGTTGGCTATTTTGCCCAAATGATTTACAGAGATCTTTTCAGGAACATGAGCTTCATTCAGGATTTTCATCAACGCTAGACGGTGTTCCTCTGAATGGATCAGTAATGACAACAATGAAATTTGAGCGGGGGTCTTCTTTAATTGATCCACAACAGAATAATCATGTAGTTTCATTTTTCTTAAAAACTCCTCTGCCTCTTCTTCCGTCACGGCTCTCTTTGTTGGCATTGGATTGTTTTTAGTTTTTCTCAGCTCTTCGGGAGTAAAACATCTTCCCGAACGAGTCAAGCCTTGCACCTCGCACACTTCTTCCTTGATTTCTTTTCCCTTGTACATTACAGTCACTCGTTCGTAGTTTCATGGGATGGCTTTGTTGTTGATGACTGGCAGCTGGATTACAGGTGCATATAATAACCTGATCTGTACGTGCTCCTTCCACGAATACAATGGGTTTGTTAGCAACCCCTGGTACTATCACTTTCGGCCTTTCTTGTCTTGCGGCAACTTTGCTTGATGATACCTCATTGACTATCATCAACGGTTCGTCACCATTCTTGTTCTGCTTAGACACCGGCTTCTCCCCCATTAACTGCTTATCTGGCTTGGTTTCATGAGACTTGATCATCATGACAGTTTGTGACAGCTTCTTTGTCTCTCCATCAGTTTGTATGATTTCTATCATGTTAGCCTCTTGATGGGCTGGCATTGGATTTCTATTGATATTTGGAGCTTCGGGGGTTTGAACCTCGATTTTATTAGTATCAATCAGCTCTTGTATTGCATTTTTCAAATGCCAACATTTCTCCGTATCATGGCCTGGTGCACCAGAGCAATATTCACAGCTAATGGTGTAATCCAGATTCTTTGGTGGAGGATTGGGTAGTTTGGATTGTATTGGTCTCAGCATGTCTAGCTGTCTCAACCTGTGGAACAGACTAGTGTAAGATTCTCCCAATGGAGTGTAAGTTTTCTTTTTCTGTTCCCTTTCTCCCCTGAATGCTGGCCTAGGCTTGAAACCTGATTCGGGATAAGCTCGGGGGTAAGTATTTGGTGTGACAGGAGCACGCCAATTGGTGTGAACAGGTGGCTGATTGTATGCTTGAGCATGGTTAATGGCAAAATGAGGCTCTGAAGGGTGATAGTAGTGTTGGGATGAATCATGGTGGTAAGCTGATTGGCGAGGTCGTTGCTGATTATAGTAAAGCGGTGAACCCCTGGGTCCCGGCCAAATTCCTGAATCAACTACGGTTGCTTCCTCCCTCTTCTTTCTTCCGATTCCTCCTACCCCGCCTTGAATAGCTTGAGTAGTTTCCTTAATTGCTGAATAGCTCATGATTTTATTTTTCTTGAGGCCTTCTTCCACCATACCTCCCATCTTCACTACCTCATTGAATGATTTTCCAACCGCTGAAACCAAGTGGGCATAGTAAGTTGGTTCCAAGGCTTGGAGGAAGTAGTCTACCATTTCGCTCTCCTTCATAGGAGGATCCACTCTTGCTGCCTGTTCTCTCCACCGAAAACCATACTCTCTGAAACTTTCATTGTGTTTCTTCTCAAATTTGGTCAAAGATAATCGATCTGGGATAATTTCCAGATTGTATTGGAAATGGTATGTGAATGCCTGTGCCAGGTCATCCCAGGTGTACCATCTTCCATGGTCCTGACGTGTATACCACTCCAAAGCTGATCCGCTTAGACTTTGACTGAAGTAAGCCATCAATAATTCATCCTTTCCCCCAGCTCCTCGCATCTTGCTACAGAAACCCCTTAAGTGGGCTACTGGGTCGTCGTGCCCGCTGTATAGGTCAAATTTGGGCATCTTGAAGCCAATTGGCAATTGTACATTAGGGAATTAGCATAAATCTTTGTATGCTACACTGACTTGCCCACCTAATCCCCGCATGTCTCGGAACGATTGTTCTAGACTTTTGACCTTCCTGAACATCTCTTCTTGTTCAGCATTTTTGGCTGGCTTGTCAATTTCGGTTGGGAGATCAAACCGAGGAGCAGGTGAATTGATTTCGGAGGCTTTGAAGGTGGGCTCTGGGGGGTAATATTGGTTGTCTTGGGCCTGAAATGTAGGCTCACTAGGAGATTTGTGAAATGTAGCAGGGGGAGGTGCTACGAAAACAGGAGTCATAGGTGGAGGAAGGTACAGAACTGGTTTTGGAGGTGGAGACTGTGGTGTCTGAGAGGTGGTGCCTCGGTAGTGCTGATAAATGGGGAAACTTGGGGATAATTCAGTGGTGATATTATCCTGAGTTTGGATCATTGATGGAGCAGGGTTATTTGGGTAAGATAAGGGTAACTGTCCTGTAGACCAAGCTTGGTACATTTCAGCCATTTGCTGCTTGAGCTTAAGCATCTCTTCTTTCATTTTCCCGACATCCATCTCTTCTATCTCCATACCTGTGTCAACATCTGGGATAGACATACTTTCGGGTATTAGTCCTTTTGATCTTGTGTGATAGTGATAATATGCCAGTATACTCTTTAGAAAAACTAACTGGTTGAATTCTGAAAATGAACAAACTTGTTAGTTTTGAGAGTTTAACACATATATAATCACACGTTGAGATGCAATGCTCCTAGACAAATAATCCCTTTCTATTATGCATTCGCTCGGTTGCTTGTGTCGTCCCAGCTTTCTTGAAATTGAAATATTGTCATTCGCTTTTATTTACTACATATATCTTTATCGTGGTGGTCGAATCTTAGAGATTGCCTACGTATCATGCCGAACATGAATCAGACCTTGCGTAGTTCAGACCAAAGTCAATCACGTTTATTCATTACACAAAGATGGAATTACATTTGAAAACTTTAAGAAAATAGCTTAAAACACACACACTTAAATCAAAATAAAAGATACAATTCATAACATCTCACAACATGCCCCACTTTCCACTTTTGTTCTCTAATATTGGATTATCTGCTCAATGTGGGGCTTGACCTGGATGGCCTCCCAGCGTACGATACATCCTTTCCAACTCCATTGCTAGATGACGAGCAAAAGTGGGCGCATGCTCTGTAAACCTTTCATAATCCATTCCTTGGCAGTTTACATAACTTTGAGATGTGAAGACTGCCAGGTCATGGATTTGTGCCCTGAAACCTTGGAGACGTTGGTCTTGGTCTTGCAATTGCTGCTGACGAGTGGTGGCTATATCTCTGACACGGTTTTCACGATCTAAAGCTGATTCTAATAGAGCTCGGAGTCTGGCCTGCTTTAATCTTGCTTGCGATCTTTCCCTGTCGAGGTTTGTTTGTTGATATTCTCTGTTGCATCTTCTAGCCTCTTCTAGTTGTGCACGAAGCTGGTCTTCTGATCGCATCCAATAGTCTTTTTCCTTCTTGAATTGAGCCTTGTCTTTTTCGGATTGCCTATCTTGGCGTTCCTTGTTAGATCTGGCTTCTTCGTTTAATTGTTGGATCCTTTCTTTTGCTTTGCTCAATGCCCTTTCGATTTCCGCAAGAATGGAATCATAATCTTGCATTTTTTCGAAGAGATTGGCGATGGTTTTTTGATCCTTCCAGCTCCTCTTTGGCGTTTCAGAGATTCTTTTCATTTTTTGGAATTGAGCATGAAGATTTTCATTCTCCCAAGCTAAACTCTTTTTCTCGCCTTCGGCTTCTTGTTCTTGCAAATCTTTCTCTAAACTGAGGCTTCTTAGATTTTCTTTTAGGGCATGAATAGTAGCTTTGTACCCTTTTTCTTTTTCTCCCCAGATCAACCGCTCTTGGATTTTATCATTGAAGTTTTGAACATGGGGTCTTTTTGTTGGCCTTTTTAGCTCTGGTTCTGGTGCATCATCCATGCGAGACCGTTTTTCAAACCACCTTGCATACCCAGGATTTATCTCACCTTTGGTAGCGTCTAGGACTTGAGTATCACTTTTCAAGTATCGGCACCCATTCCACATCTGCTGTAGTAGAGCTTCGGGAATAGTGGCTTCTGCGTGTAATTCGATTACTTGCATACTCAAATCTTCCTCATCAGGAACTATTTGATATCTCCCTAGTTGCCTTAGGACTCTTAGTGGTGCATACGGCTGAATGCTTCTCAATCCCAATAGTAGTAGATAACTATTTGAGGTTGACATATGTATTACTTCTCTCATCGGGAGCCATCCCAGAGTCCATTCAATTTGATTTGCCGTTAAAGCCTTTAGACGAGATACCCATGCTTCTATCCCTTCTGGAGCCTGATAATTTTTTGTTCTTTCCTCATAGCTCTCGATGCAATTAGCTTTGTTTGACCCATACTGTATGATCTTGGGCTGTTGTTGGAGATGTTCAATCACCCACATTTGCAACAAAATTTTGCATCCTTCGAAGACTTTCGCTCCTGATTTGCATAAAGTCAAAGCCCGATAAATATCTGATAGAATGATGGGGACAAGGGTGTGATTTTCTTTAGTGGTGAGGATTTGCGCAACTTTTGCGGTGCGAATATCAATTGTTCGCTCTTTATTTGGGAAGACCATGACTCCTAGAAAAGCCACCATGAAAGCAAATCGACGGTGCATCTGCCAAGTGTCTTTGTTTTGCTTATTAGTAAGGCCTTTCTCATGAATTTCGAACCCATCTGACTTTTCAAACCTCGAATAAAAAGTTGAAGGAACAACATCCATTGATGATATTGCTTTTCCTGACTTGACTGCTGATGTTCAGAAGACCGAAGAATCGATGTATTGAAGGAGCCTTTGTGAATATCAAGCTTTGATTTCTTAAACTTCCGTCAAAACCAACATAGCCAGCTATCTCCTCTAATGTAGGAGTAAGCTCGAAGTCAGAGAAACGAAAAACATTGTGAACAGGATCCCAGAAAGTTACTAATGCCGTAATCAGATCATCCCAAGGCTCAACTTTCATAATGTCCGTGAGATTTCCCAAATGCTTGACGACCCATTTTTGACCGTCTTCGCCTAAATCATACCACCACATTTGAAGCTGACATAGAAATTCCTCCGTACTTGTGGATGAGGGGCTTTGTGTAGTGCTCATTTTGTATCTGAAATTTAATTTTAATAAAGTTAAAATTTATTTTTGAAAAATTTATACTAAAAATCATTTTCGAAATTTTTCTTTTATTTATTAAATATCTTTATTTCAAAATTTAAAACTATATTTTTTCGAAATTTTTAAAGCAACCCATTTTATTCCTTGCTTCTTACCATGATTTTATTTAAGCTGGTCAACAAGCATGTTCGAGGCAAATGAATGCACAAGTAACAAGTAGGATGCATCATGATGGTCTTTTAATTTTTGGGTTCACCTGTCCTAGACAGACCCAACCCCTGTGTTGAGTCTCCAAGGCCAAATGCATATGATGCAAATATTCGTTCCTACTAGGGATCCGATACATGGCTGAGTTATTCTAAGTGTAAAACCTTAGGTTGATTGTTCTAAACCTGGCTTACCCAAACGGACAGTTTGACCCGAAGCGGGGGCAACGTACCGGGAGCACGAAAGTCTGCCCGACCTAGTTACTTGTCCCAACTCCGTCTTATTTGGTATGAATTTAACAGAAAGGTGGGTCACGCGCACGTGTACACCATAAATTCAGAAGACTCAGAAAGAAGGGGGTTTCGTAGCAATTGTATATATTCACAATTCAAATAATATTAAAGCGGTAAAATTTTTTTTTAGCATATTAGCATATAAACAGTTGAAAATCATATAGTAAATAAAGCCAATTAACACAGATATTTAAGCTCGAATTCTTTAAACCCTGAACCAATGGTTTTGGGTTACAATAACACTTTTGTTCGAATCCCCAGCAGAGTCGCCAGAGCTGTCACACCTCCTTTTCACCGCGCCCGCGGGGCGCATGGGGAGTTTTCTCCAATTGAAGGACAGTCGAAACGGGATTTATTTAGTTATTTCAGAGTCGCCACCTGGGAATTTTAAGGCGTCCCAAGTCACCATTTTCAATTCCTGAATCGAGGAGAATATGACTCTGTTTATTATTCTGCGAACCAGAAATCCTGAGTAAGGAATTCTGTTAATCCGGAAGAAGGTGTTAGGCATTTCCGAATTCCGTGGTTCTAGCACGGTCGCTTAACTGTTTTTATTATTGGCTTAATTATCTTGATTTTTATTAAACATATTGATGTTACATGATTTTTTTGCTACCGCTTATACTTACTGTGTTTGAGGACCCTTCTTTGAATCGAATTACGCGTACGTATATTCGTGTTTTTAAAAAAAATTGCGGACTTGTGTCACGCGTACGTGTACACAATAACTTTTGATAATATATTTATTAAGCAATCATTTTTCAAAATTGTGTCGAATCAAGAATATTTGTTTTTCTTGAATAGTGAACCGTACATCTCGGGTTTTTGTGAAATTGATTTAACGCCTTTGGATAAATCCTTTTATTAAATATTCGTTCGAAATTGCGCGTACGCATAATCCGAATTTTTACTTTTAAAAATATAATCAGGGTACGCGAACGTATCCCTAATTGCGCAAAATATTTGTAATGGTTTAGGAATTTTCCACAAATTGTTTATTATATTTATGTATTTCTTTTATGTGAAAATCATGAGAAACTCCTATTTAGAGGCCTATAAATTCTTTGAAAAGAATTCGCAATCTATTAAAGGTTGTTCGTCGATTATGATTTCCGAATATAAGTTATATTCATTCCAACTATTCAAATTCAAAGAACAGAATAAAAATGTGATTAATACTATTTTTAAACAAATATGACATATATATATATATGCCAAAGAATAAATTGCATGTGAAACTGAAAATAAATGATTCATAAAGGAAGGAAATATTTTCCGAGAATTTTCATGATTTACTTAATGCAAATTCTATTTCTAATTATCATTGATGTAAAGTGTGGCAATTTATGCTTGTACATCTCTTTTCATTCTCATATACTCGATTTTAATCTAATATGCCTAATTATTTGGCCACTTTGTTTTGTGAAGATAGATAAGCATCGAATTTATAGAAAGGGAATTATTATACAAGTTAATTCAACAGAGTTACCTTACATGCAACCTAACTGTATATCATAAACATTCATAACGTTTTAACATTGTAACAAGCTATATCATATTACCTTTCGCCAACGTTTATACCCACATCTATTATATTATAAAAATATACCATCAACACCATCTTAACCTTATTTAACAATAAATATCATTATTGTAGTTTTCTTGGTACTTCTACATCACTTCTTACTTAGCTAACAACAAAATTAAATAATGACCAACATTCATGTCATATTCCCTACTTGGACAATTTATTAAACTAATGAGATAATGAACTAATATTATTACAAACTTTTATACGAACTTTCAAAGTAAGACAATTAGCTCATAGCTATCAAATTGAATTCACTACTAATTAACTAACATGAAACAAAAATGAAATTTAAATTGATGAACTTGGACAAATAGAAAATAGACTTTCAATTCAAGCTTCATTGATGAGTCATGTTGAATGTCTTTCCAACTTAAAATTTAAAAGACATGTACCTGAAAATGAAGGTGGAAGGAGTAAATTTCAGCAGTAGCAGCAGTAACAAAATCATATACCAATAACACAACAAGTCTGAACAAGACCCGTTGACCCAGATGAACAGTGACAGAGACTTGGGAAAAATTTCAGATTTGGACTGAACAACATTCACAGGCAAACAACAGATTCCAGAAAGA
This sequence comes from Nicotiana tabacum, assembly GCF_000715075.1. Classification (NCBI taxonomy): domain Eukaryota; kingdom Viridiplantae; phylum Streptophyta; class Magnoliopsida; order Solanales; family Solanaceae; genus Nicotiana; species Nicotiana tabacum. The sequence goes on along the minus strand of NC_134085.1, from coordinate 206,310,553 downwards.
ATGCATTTCAGATTTCATTTTCTTTCTGTTTCGGATTTCTTATTTCTGATTTTCTGTTTCTGCTTTTATATCTGTTTCAGATTGTGTGTGTGTGTGAATGTTCTCTTTTCTATTTCTCTTTCTGTTTTCTTCCTCTCTTTCCTTTTAAACAAAATTTGAGTTCTTTTCTTTTCTTCAAAATCTCAATCCTAAAAATCTCTCTACCAATAATCTGTCCAGCTTCCTGTATTTATACAGGTCTGCCCCTTTCTTTTTAAGTGCTGCCTGGACCCCCTTTATCTTTTAAAAACAGAAAATTTCCATTAAAAATCTGTTTTTCCACTTTAAATCCCATTAGGCTAACTTTTCCCTGATTTTCAGCAGCCCATTATCCCTTGTTCCCCATTAGTATCATAAACTAATAGCCATTAACACTCCATTATCAGCCCACTATTATATCATATTACCCTTACTGTTTTATCTGTTTCATACCCAGAAATGTCCCTGAAATCCTACTGTAATTACTGTTATTACTGCCTTAAATGCAAAAAACATAACAGAATTTACAAAACAGATTTGAAAATCTGTTCAAACTTAATTATCAAACTGATTTAACACAGTTATAACCAATTCTCTTAGGTTCTGGACTGAATCCTAAGAATGTAAACATTCTATCACAATTACATCTAATCATCATTTGTAAACTTGAACTCAAACTTGACAATATTACACTGGGTTCAGCACAATAATGCAAACTGAACTTATAATTGAACTAAGATCAAACATACACAGGAGCATTGTCAATATACTGACAATGCCCTGTTCAGAAAACAACATATACAGCATACATTTGAATTCACTGATTCACAAACAATCATGATTTAATTGACGAGCATTAATCAATTGACTATTTACAACATTTGTCAATAATTAGTCTAAAACAATAGAAGCAGACTGTTTTAGTTAACATTTTCAGAAATGAAAATTCGTAATATAACTAATCGACGAACTTAATCGAGTCGATTACATACATTGTAAACAATCACAACCAACAAAAACAATTCACATTCGGATTAAGTAGATAGGTAGGAGACAGAATTGATCAAAACAAATATGAAAAATTAAAAAGCTATTAAGACAGACAACAATACACGTAGAATACACAAAGAAATAGAAAATACCTCTGAATCTTCAATCAGACTCGAACTCAACTCGGCTTTCGGATTTTTTGTTTGAAATCAAACAGACCTTAGTCGAAGTATTTTCCACTGAAAATACTTCGACTAAGGTCGATTAAACCTCAATCCTTTAATCAATTTGGACAAAAATCTAGAAGTTTGGTATTTCTAGGTTTCCTGAAGATTCGATTTGGGACCTAATCATTTCTGGTTAGATTCGAAAGGAACCAAACATGATATAAGGGTGAGGGTAGTCTAGGGGTCATTTGATGTTAGTTTGAAACGGATCTGAGTTCGTCCTTGTTTGGTCCGAATCTTCAAAAGAAGATTAGAGAAGTTCAGAACTGATTCGAGCCAAACAACCAACAGATCCATACTCAGGATGACTAGGGGAAGCTATGGTGTTAACTAGGTGTTGTTTGGTTTAGATCTGAACTTGGCTCGAATCTTCAAATGAAGATTCGAGAACCTTCAGGGAGATTCGAACCAAGCAGATAACATATTTGGATAGAGGAGGCTCAGGGGGTTCTGGGGTGTTGCTTTGGTGACCGGCGGCGTTGATGCCGCCGGGTTTCAAGCGAAGGGGAATAGGGGCGGCTAGGGTTAGGGGTCTGTTTGAGAAGACGATGAACAGGAGAGGATGGGGGGGGTGTTTAGTTAGGGGCCGGGGTAAGGGTTTGGGATTTATATAGGGGTGGGGTGGATTGGTATCGTCCGTCCGATCAAGTAAGATGGAGGGCCAGGATCAATCCACTAATCCAAACGACGTCGTTTGGTTTAACGTTGGGGTCGGACTGAGTCGGGTCAATGGGTCGGGTTATGGGTTGCGGGTAAGGGCAGGGGATCTTGACCGTTGGTTGGATTTAATCCAACGGCCCTTGATGAGAGGTGACCAAACGACGTCGTTTGGTCTTAGCTTGGGACTGGGTCAGACTTGGGCTGTTCGGATTGGGCTGTGGGGGGAATTAATGTTTTGGGCCTGGATTTTAATCCAGGTCCGATTTTGTACAACTTGTATTATTTTTTTTATTTTTATTATTTTCTAATTTCATTATTAAATAACAAAATCTTAATTAAAATTATAAAAACAAAATTACCCTTACAAAGATATTAATTACCTTTTTAACAACTATTAACACATAGACAACATTAATCACACAGTGGAAAAAATAGAACAAAAATGCATACTTTTATGATTTTATTTAAATTAACTTAATCAAATGCATACTTAAATCCTAGATATACATGAAATATGTATTTTTATTTTAATTTTGTTTAATTATAACAAAGCAAACATTTTACGGACATAAAAAATATTTAACACCACGCAAATTCAGAAATTACACAGTAAAAGAAATTTATTTTGATTTATTTTGGAGTAGTTTTTCGTAAGGCAAAAATCACGTGCTCACAGACCCTTCCCAAGATTTTTTATATTTTAGTATGTAAATATCTAATTTAGGCCTAATATCATTATCTCAACTAATTTTGACTCTTTTACTTTATTTTATTACAAGAAAATGAAAATTACAAAAAATAGTTTCATTAATGTTTTGTAGTCATTTTTAATCTTGAAAAATACCAAAAATAGTTTCGTTTTAACAGTCAGATTATTTTAATAGTTATTTTACTTAAATATGATTAATTAATAAATGAGATAGTATTTTTAGTCTCGTTTGCGGAGAAAGAATAAAACTTGGGCTCGAGCAACCCATTTTTAGGCCTAATTTTGGACCTAGTCCATAATTCTCAAGATCATAATCCTAGGCACATACCCCCTAACCTAAAAAACCCTATAAAATAATTATACTCTAAGACCCTAAGTGGAGGAGCGAAAACAACACCAACAAAATTAGATTGATCCGCCGTTTTCAAGGGAGAAAGGAGCCATCAACGTCTTTTTTTTTAGAAAATGAAACAGACCCATCAGCTTCTTCTTTAACAAAAAATGAGGAGCTAATCTAGAGAGACCTGTACATTTGAAATCAGCCGTTTTTGTTACATTTGGAAACCTTTCATCTTCTCCAAGCACACAAGAGGAGCCCCCCCCCCCCCCCAACGTCTTCTTCTTCGCTTTACCCAACTAGACCAGCGGTGACCCCTAGCTTAAAGACCCACCCGAAACCTCCATCAATCAGCCATAACTTCACCCTTGAACACCCAGCAGAAATAGTATTAAGCCACTACAAGTTTTTGCTCAAATCTCACTCCAAATGTGCAGCAAAAACGCACCAGAACAACCATGTAAATCAACTATTAAAACCTTCATTTTTATCACAAAAATTAGTCACGAAAAAAGACACTGACACACTAGAGTTTAAATATTCTAATGTATTTCAATTTCGGGAAAAGAATACAAAAAAATAGGAAAGAATTCTGTTTCTGTTTCTGTTTTTTCATCTCGGATTTGGCTACTCATGGAGTTGGTTTGAGTTGCTGTTGAATTGAAGTTTCTGGTCGAGGTACCTCTTTTTATTCCTGATTTATTGTTATTGATGATAAAGATAATCATCTGGAGAGTCATTTTAAGATTGGTTAAGGTTTGGTTGATTCAAATTGATTTGGTTTGTGGCTTTCAGTTGTTGTTATTTTCACTTAGGGAATAATTAACTAGACTTTCAATTATGTCTATTGCAATGCAAATACTATTAGGATAAATCATGCCAAGACATGGTCTTTTTTTTTTTTTTTTTTTTTGTTTTTACCTGAAGGTTAATTCGTTTGTTTGTTATATGTTCTATCACTTAACCGAACACAAAATAAATAGGACCACTTCACTAAAATCTAACACTTATAAATAGAGACATCATGCATGGAAGTTTTAATCTACCAGTTTTTATTTTTAAAGTGTCCATTCCAAGTTTTTACTTTTTTTAGTTATTTCTTTTAGTGAATTTTCTGTGATGGTGTTTGGATGAATTCAAAATGTGTTAGGTCCTTTGTTTGCTATTTAGTTCTTTTAATTTCGAACATGAGTGTCTAAGCTTACTAATCTCATAAGACCTTATATAGATTTGATTTCCTGTTTTTGAGACCTTGCAAATACTAGTGTAAATGGGGTTGTTAATTGATGTAATAGAATAATATCTGAATCCTGTAGTTTGCTTTAGGCACGTTATTAAACCGTCATAGCTACAGGTATGGTTCCCGTGACGTAGTTGTGATGATTAATTTCCAAATACGGGGGTACATTTATGTGACTCGGCCACAATTTAATATTGTTAATAAAATAAATATATTATGGATCGTGGGTACGATTCCTGTGATATAATTTGCGACATGTTATCAAATAATTAGTTGTATAATGATTCGATTATTAAAAGCGATTTAAAAGGAATAAAAATGAACATAGGTTTCAAAGATGTTTTAAAATCAAATAAATAGGCCAATAATAACAGTTGAGCGACCGTGCTAAAACCACGGAACCCGGGAATGCCTAACACCTTCTCCCGGGTTAACAGAATTCCTTACCCGAATTTCTGTGTTCGCGGACAGTAAAACAAAGTCAATATTTCCTCGATTCGGGATTTGAACCGGTGACTTGAGACACCATAAATTATCCCAAGTAACGACTTTGATTTTTAATTAAATAATTTCATTTCGATTGTCACTTAAATTAGAAAAAACTCTCTTAAACCCTTCCTCGGGGTAGGAAAAAGGAGGTGTGACAGCTCTGACGACTCTGCTGGGGAAAATAACCCAAAATCTCTGGTTTAGGGTTCAAGAATTCGAGCTTAGAATAATTGTTATATTTGGCTTTGTTTATTATCTTGTTTTAATTACATGTTTAGGCCTAATGTGCTAAATATTGCTTTTTACCGCTTTGATATTATCTGAACTGTATATAAACTGCTACGAAACCCTTCATTTCTCACCTTCGGGGATGTGCATGCTGGCGTGACTCCTCTTCTTCTAGTTTCATACCTTAAATTAAGAAGAGGCTCGGACAAGTTACAAAGCCGGATGGTTTTTTGGTTCCCGGTACGTAGCCCCCCCTCGAGTACACAAGTCTAGAACAACATACCCAGGTTTTAAACTTAGAATAACTCAGCTCATGCCAGATCCCTAGTAGGAACGCTTGTTTGCATCATATGCATTTGACTTTGGGGACTCAACACAGGGGTTGGGTCCGTCTAGGACAGATGTACCTAAAAAAATAAAAGACCATCCTGATGCATCCTATGTGCTACATGTTGCAATTTTCAAGGGTAAAAGGGTAATTTAGCGGACCAATGATAGTTGAGGGCAAATGAAAAAAAAGAGAGGGTGAAGTGTGAAAAATAAAGCAAGTAGGGTCCAATTATGTTTTCTGTCACATATTTATTAAGAACAAGAAAAAAATGAAAAATTCAAAAAAAAAGATTTTGCCCCCTTTTTTTTATTTATCATTTTCCGAAAATCAAAAATAAAACAAAAGGAAAAGAAAATCCAAAAAAAAAGAGTTTACATGTTTCTTCATTTTTCAAAAAAAGAGATAAAAAAACATATTTTTCTCTGAATTAGTTGTTTTTTTTTTAATTCTCGCCTGTATCCAATCTGCCCGAACTACACAAACCTGATTCTCGTCTCTCGGGGCAGGATACATAGGCAACCCACATAGGGTCCGGTCTTCCTAGTGAATCTTAGGTTCTTGGCTTTGCGGGGTCTTAGCCAAATTTTGCACTTCTAGTCACCTTTTGGCCACATAAGCCATTTTGTAAAAATAGCTTCAATCATGTCTTGCATATGTCCAATAGGGAATGTTATTGTCTCACATAGTGGTCTAAATATTTAAATTTATTTGGTCTTAATTTTCCCATACAGGTGTGAGTTTACTTACCGGAGTTTTAGCATGACAGAGCCCCAGGACCATCTAGTCATGATCGCTCTTTCAGGAGTAGATTAAAAGGAGATTTTTTTTATGTTTTGAGTCTATTTTCTTTTTATGGTGCCTTTTACCTTCTAGTTTTGTATAGTAATGTCGAGTTTTTTTTATTATTATTGTACTTTCTGTTTTGCATCTGAAAAAGTGTGTTATAAATCAAAAATCCAAAAAAGAGATGTTGTATTTTATATTTCCGTTAGAAGTTTTCTTTAGAATACTAATTCTAGGAATAAAAAAATCATTTGAGCTGGTTTTCCTTTATTGAATTAATATCTAGAAATATAAAAAAAAATGCTTTTATATTTCCTTTAGTATATTAAGACTAAAATTTCAAAAAGAAAAGAATTTTCTTTTAGTACCTCTTTAAAAGTTTTCTTTAAGATATTAATTCCAAAAATCCAAAAATATTTTCTTTTGAGGTTCTTCTTTGCGAAATTAATGAAAAATATATTTTTTTTAAAAATTCTTTTATTTTCACTAGAACTTTAGGATATTGTACATAGAAGAAAAAACAACATTCTTTATCTTTGGTTTACTTGCAGAGTTTCTCCTTTAGGTATTCAAATTGAAATCCAAAAATATTTTTTATCTTGTTCATTTCTCGTTTCGAAATCTTTCTTCAGGGATCTCAAATGAAAATTCAAAATATTTTTCTTTGGTTTATTGTCTAGATTTCTTTCCTTAAAAAACAGAATCAAAAAATGTTTTTCTCTTGTACGGGTTTTTTTTCCTTGATAATTTCCCATAGATTGTTTGTTTCAAAAAGAAAAAAAAAGAAAAATATATGCTCGTTAAGCTTGAGTTTAGAATAGGTTATAGAAAATTAAGTCTATAAAATTCAAAAAAAAGGATTTACTTCTTTTATTTCTCTTTTTTTTCATCGGAGTAGTCATTAAGGTAAAAAAAAGAAGGAAAAAAGAAAAGAAAAAGAGAACATCAGTTTGTTTACTTTATGCCCGATCTTCCTGAACTACGCAAAGATCTGATTCATGCGGAGTCATGATACGTAGGCAACCTACATAGGGTTCGATCGAATTATTTTTTTATTATTAAAAAAAAGGAAAAAAAGGATGAAATTATGGGATGTGAGAAGTGAGAGGAAAGAAAAGAGCGATAACTAGAAAAAAGGAGGAAGGAAAATGAGCAACCAAAGAAGTACTAGAAAATAAAGAAAACAGAAGATTGAAATGAACAAAATTGGGATGATGCCAAGTGATCTTGTGACCCTCGAAATTATTCTAGAACCGTTAATTGTTGCTAGGTGCATTGCATGCAATGTCATATTTTTAGTTGTTAAATGCTCTAATGCTAACGTGATGACCCCATTTTGTTTCTTTTGTTATCTTCATTGAGTAGAATGGTGGTTGGTTTGTGGTTTTGAAGGTAACTCATCCATATAACACAAGGTCAAAGAGCAAGGTAGTCATGGCTGACAAAGAATTGGACATAGGTGTTACTAATCTGTCTAAGGAGATTGATGAATCAGAATCTGAGTTGAAAGAAGAGGTCCTAAGGTTGAAAGGACAGATGGATGAAATGTACCAAGCCTGGATTAGTGGGCGTCCTCCACCATCAGTTCCCGCTAACTACAATGAAATCCTTGTCACCATTCCGCCACTATCACAAGTCCAAAATATCTCCCCACCACCTCTTAACACTCCACCCCCCCAGAACCACCTCATATCCCGCTCCTTTGACCACTCATATTTTTGTAGCTCATCCACCTACTATCTTTCCTCGAACGTCTAGCGAGACTGTGTTCAAAATTCCCGATGCCAACACTATGCTCCAGAACCAATTTTCAAGGTCTCAGGTCCATACTCTTACGCTCCTCATTTTGAGCCTCCCGGTGAGACTACAAAGCCTCTAAGACCGTGGAGCAAGATGAGATATCCAAAAAGCTGAAAGGGTTTAAGATGCCAAAGTTTAATTTGTATGATGGGTAGGGAGATCCAGTAGCCCACCTGAGGGGTTATTGCAGTAAAATGAGAAGTGTTGACGGGAGAGATGAGTTGCTGATGGCATATTTCAGTGAGAGCCTGATTGGACAGCTTTGGAATGGCATACTCGTCAAGATGTCGGTAAGTGGCATACATGGGATGACATGGCTCAAGATTTTGTGCGACACTTTCAGTACAATATAGACATTGTCCCAGACCACTCCTCCCTGTATCATATGGAAAAGGAACCCAAGGAAAGTTTTAGGGAATTTTTGTTAAGATGGAACGAACAAGTTTCTCGGGACAATCCTCCCATTGATAGAAAAGATGTTGCTGAGCCCCGCCAACGACAGGATCCAGTGGGCATTCCTGCCAAATGCTTTCATCCTCAATACCGACCCCATGAATATCCCCGTGCTCCACATAATTCACCCCAGTATTATCCTCCGAACAACGTCCTACCATCTGTCCAACCACTGGGTCATTCTAGGGGTGGGCATCGGTCGGTTCGGTTCGGTTATGAATATTATTGGTTTAGCATATCGGTTATCGATTTATAAATATGATAAACCGATACCAAACTGATAAGATATTAGTTATTGGTTATCGGTTAATCGATTATCGATCATTATCGGTTCTGTTATCGATTTACCCGATAAGATAACTCAATCTAGAGTTAAGCAAAAAAAGAAAAGACAATTCACTCGAGCTAAGCAAAAAAGAGAAGAATTCACATATAGTATACTACCCAATTCTGCGTTCTAGCCACAACTAATATTTGAAAAATGTTTCATTTTGACAAATTCATGACCTGTGCAATCTCAAAAATTGATACTACAACTCCACAAGCATTCCATCTCCATTTCACTGGAAATATTAGTTAACATGAACATAAATTATAATTTTTTTGGGTTCCTACCAAACTATAATCAAGAGATCAATCATTTTCTAGAGTCCAATGGTAGCAAAAGCAATAAGAGTACTAGTAATTCAAAAGTTGTCCAAACACAACTAAAATAGTGTTAATTCTTCAACAATCCAAATATATTAATAATAATACAAAGTAGTAGAAATTTCACCTTAAAATTAAAAAGTACAAACATAGTACTAAAAGATGAGCACAAAATAAAGAATCAAAAACAATCAAAAATCCTATATTTTTATTATCGAACTCTACTGTAAAACTCAAAAGAAAGGAACAAAATTTGTTCTTAATAAAGAAGTAATTTTGGAATACAAATTTACGCTAAGATTCTAAGAATGTGGTTGTACATTGAAATTTGAAGAAGAATTGATCAAAAATTGAATCAGAATCTGAAGAGTGAACATTGAAACTTCAATCTTGAATGCGGCTAAGAAAATTAGGAGAAAAAGAGAGAATGAAGCCCTAGAAATTGGGTAAAATCCTAATTTTATTAAATCTTATTGGGTTATCGATTAACCCGTTAAGAAAATGGGCAACCCGTGGCCCGAACCGATAACCCAATAGTAAAAAAATACAAAACTATTACCGAACTATTAACCCGATTACCCGATATCGATACCCCAATAAGCTTTTATCGGTTCGGGCTATCGGTTATACCCGATATATGCACAGCCCTAGGTCTTTCCTCATGGCAAGTGCCAGCACCGCATAATGCACTTTTGCCTTCACAGCATTTTCGATCATCCAACAACCCTAGAAAACTGGAGCATGGAGGGAAACAAAGGCAAAGAAATAGTTTCATGCCAATCGGAGAATCCTATACAAGCCTATTTGAAAAGTTAAAACACTCTGGCCTGATTGAGCCGCTCCTCGGCTATACTCCGGACTCATATGCAAAAGGTTTTGATCCTACTGTACGGTGAATGTACCACTCTAACGTCCAAGGTTATAGCATTGAAGATTGTCGTGCTTTGAAAAAGGAAATAGAAAGAATGATTCAAGAAGTGATAATTGTGATCCAGGACAGTGACACCCAATATATCGCGCATAATTCTTTACATGCACATGATAATACACACTTTGTGGGGATGATGTGTGGTGACAGGGAGCATGAGAATTCTCTTGGGAACTTGCTGACTAAAGTTAATGATATTGAAATTGGTAATGGTCTTGGTAATATTGATGTGGAACTCAGTGGCTAAGATACCGAGCTTGGTAATTAGAAAGACGCTCTTTTCTTGGCTAGCCAGGGAGGAGTTCTGGTCATTTATTTTGTTGCCATTTCTGTGTCTGGGTTATTTTAGGGTTGTAATCCAAATATTGTCTTATGACTCAAACCCTTCTATCCTTTTATTTTGCCTAGTTCATTTAGTCGTAGTACCCCTTTTAGTGTTATTTAGGTTTTTCTAGGTCGTAACCCAGTGTGTTTTGTTTGTTTTGTTGTTCTAACCCGTTCACCATCTGTCTAATGCAATTTTCTGTTTCCTGTTATTTATAGTCATTTTGTTTAGTCCTTTTTTCCTTTTATAGTTATTTTCTTGCTTTCTAGTGACATGACATGCACGCATAATTCTCAGTCTGGTTTTAAATGTTAGTTTAGTCATGAAGCAATCAAGCAATTTTGAAGATGATAGGAACACTTGAGGGCAGTAAGTACAGATTTAGACATTTTGAGATCATTTGAAGCCCGAACCATGTGAAACTGGGGAAGATAATTTGGGAAGTTTATAGGGTAACAAGAATTCGTTAAAGGAGAGTGCATCCCGGATGATTTGAAGCAAGCAACTTTGAGTTCAAGTGCATCTCAAGTTACAAGATAAAGTCAAGGAAGTTCTCTCCGAATTGAAGGAGGATGTCCATTGTGAAGAGTGAATCACCCAACGAGGGTTCTGTAATTGACAAGGCGCTAAAGAAAAGTGGAAGGCATATCAGTGATATCAATGCCGAAGCCGCAAAAGAAATATTGTGCATGATCTTCAATTTTTATTTCAAGTTGCATGTATTGTACTTGGCATTTTCAGGGATTAGGAGGCCTTCTTTCAGCTACCCAAACACTTATACCATTTGATACCCTTTTGAGCATGTACTAATTTCTTTGACCTCCCCTCTTTTGGAATCAAGTTAGAGTCATACGGAAAAAAAACATTTATGTCCCCATAAGTTTATTTTAAAAGGTTCATTCCAAAAAGGAAAATTCAAAAAAAAAAAAGAAGAGAAAAATAAAGAAAAAAGGGGAAAAGAAAAAAAAAGAAGAAAAGAAAAAAAATAAAAGAAAAAGAAAAGAAAAGAAAAGAAAAAGAAAAATAGCAACAATAAAACGTATCTTTGTGAACTACGTTTGATCTGATTCTTGTTACCACAAGATACGTAGGCAGCTTTACGGTTCAGTCATACCAAATAAAATATTTCATAATCTCACGAAATCGAAAGTAGGGCAGTCTTTCTTAGTAACACCATCAAAAGAAAAAGAAAAAAAAAAGAAAAGAATCAAATTCTCTTGTTTTGGAAATTGGGGCAAAGTTTTATAATGGATTCCAAAAATTGTAAATAAATTAACCCTGTTATCTTAGTTATTTTGAGTCTTTATGATATCCTTTCTGTCTAACCCTGTCCAAAAGCCATATTACAGTCCAAAAAAGACCTCCCGAATAATCTTTAAGAGTGCCGAGCTAGACATGCCAAGAGAATATGGTGTTTTTACCATGGTTGATGCCTTGCCATCTGCAGAATAAGAGGAAATAAGAAGGAAAGAACAAAATGAGAGTCTTATTGGTGAAAACCTGCACAGGCACCATAAGGCGATGGAAATCTGAGAGAAATTAAAAATGAGAGAATCTTACTGGTGAAAACCTTCACAGGCACTATAAGGCGATGGTGAGTTGAGAAAAACAAAATGAGAGAGGCTTGATGGTGAAAACCCTTCGGGCACTACAAGTCGAATAAGGATTGTGAATAAGATTGGATAATCGGAGCATTGAAGCCCAGTTTCACGGTTTAAGGGTATAACAAGAGTTGAACATCAGACTTGCTTGACAGATTATGCCACAGGTGCATGTCATGGTCATTAGAGTTGGTATCCACATCTGATAAGTTTCTACTTTGTAGTTTTCTTGTTAGGAATCATCTCTTTCCATTGTCCTTTACTCTGTTCCTTTTGTTTTGTTTACTTCCTCTTCCTGAGTCTGTTTGGCCAGAACAAGTGAGAAATGACTTCAAAATTTGCCACCCGCTTTCCAATTGCACAAAACAGGATCTGGCTAACACATCAAAGTGGCATAAGTCAGGAAAGAACAACATGCACACTGAGTTGGCAACAATCAACGTGCTTTGGGATTCATGTGAAATACAAAAGTTTGGTGTATGTCAATTCATGAACAGTGCAACAGATCGAGGATGTTGGGTGAACGGATCAAAGGTATTTTCTGTGATAAGGTTGACAGAGAAAGTGGTTAACCAATGACAAGCAAGGTTTTCCAAGCGGAAACCAAAGTTATCATGGCAAGTGAAGGAGCAATAGACCTCAAGGCCAAGGCTAGTGGTTTAAGTCAGGAAAGAACAGCATGCGCACTGAGTGGGCGGCAATTGACGTGCTTTGGGATTCATATGAAATACAAGGTTCAGTATATGTCAATGCATGAGCACAATGCAACAGATGAATGGTATTGGGTTTGAACGGATCAAAGGTATTTTCCGTGATAAGGGTGACAGAGAAAGTGGTTAGTCAATAAACAAGCAAGGTCTTTCGAGTTGAAATCAAAGTTATCATGGGAAGTGAAGGAGCAATCATACTCAAAGTTAAGGCCACAAACCAACCACCATACTTATAAATTCACAAGTTTTCTTTGTTTGAAACATGGACGAAAATTGTGTCCAAATCAAAGCTTGGAAGTTTGAATTTGTTTCAAGTGTCGTGCCCAAATTTTGTCAGCACAAAGGAGGTTTGAGAAGGGGAAAGAAAATTTGTTCAATCTACAAGAACCCTCCATGAGGAAAACATAGTTCAATGGCAAGGAATTTTGTTCATTCTGCAGAGATCCTCCAGGAAGAAAGCATGGCTCAGGTAAGTTCATTCTCGGCTTTTCAGGACCCTCCTGGATAATAAGATTTAATTTAAAATTTTCAGGACCCTCCTGGATAATAGGATTTAATTTAAAATTCTCAGGATCCTCCTGGATAATGGGACTTAATTTAAAATTTTCAGGGCCCTCCTGGATAATGAGATTTAGTTTTAAGACTTTCATAGATAATAAGATTTAGCGTAAGTTTTACCTTTAGGAAATAGAATTTAGCTTTGAAGTTGTCACTCTTAAGATGAGATTTAATTTTAAATTTTCAGGACCCTCCTGGATAATGGGATTTATCTTTTAAATTTTTAGATATTTTGGATACCATGATTTGATTAACACTCACAAATGTTCCCGATATCAAACTGGGGCAGAAAAATTTCTTTTGTTTTGTCGGTTTTGTTGTAATCAGGTTCAAAAGGAAAGCAGTTTCAAGAAGAGGACAATTCAGGTTCAGCAATCAGGCACTCACCTGGAAAAACAAGGGAAGACAGTTCCAAGAAAAAACAGTCTCAAGAGAAAGCAGTTCAGGTTCAGCAATTAGGCGCCCACCTAGAGAAACAAGGGAAAATGACACAAGTTTAAAGGAAAAGCAGTCTCAAGAGGAAGTAGTTCGAGTTCAGCAGCCAGGCGCCCACTTGGAGAACAAGGGAAAACAGCTCAAGTTTCAAGGGAAGACGGTACAAGTTCAAAGAAAAGCGGGTCAAGCTCAGCAATCAGGCGCCCACCTGGAGAAAAAAGGAAAATGGTTCAAGTTTCAAGGGAAAACAAAAGTTTCAGAGGAGTCAGTTCGAGTTGGAAATCAGGCACCCACCTGGAGAACAAAGGGAAGACAGTTCAAGTATTGGAAATCAGGCACCCACCTGAAGAACAAAGGGAAGACAGTTCAAGTGTTGGAAATCAGGCACACACCTGGAGAACAAAGGGAAATCAATAGTTTCAGAGGAGTCAGTTTGAGTTCGGCAATCAGGCACCCACCTGGAGAACAAAGGGAAAGCAACAGTTTCAGAGGAGTCAGTTCGAGTTCAGCAATCAGGCACCCCCCTGGAGAACGAAGGGAAAGCAGCAATTTCAAAGGAGTCAGTTAAAGTTTCGGCAATCAGGAGCCCACCTGGAGAACAAGGGAAAACAGGTTAAGTCTCAAGGAAATACAGTTAAAGTGTTGGAAATCAGTCCCCCCACCTGGAGAGCAAGGGAGTACAGTTAAAGTTTTGGCAATCAGGCACCCACCTGGAGAGCAAGGGAATACAATTAGAGTTTTGGTAATCAGGGGCCCACTTGGAGAGCAAGGGAATACAGTCGAAGTTTTGGCAATCAGACGCCCACCTGTAGAGCAAGGGAATACAGTTAAAGTTTTGGCAATCAGGCGCCCACCTGGAGAGCAAGGGAATACAGTTGATCTTTTGGCAATCAGGCGCCCACCTGGAGAGCAAGGGAATATAGTTCAAGTTTTGGCAATCAGGCACCCAACTGGAGAACAAGGAAATCAGTTCAAGTTCAAAGGAAAACAGTTCAAGTTTTGAGGAAAGGCAGTCCAAGTTTCGAAAGAAGACTGTTCGAGTATTGGCAATCAGGCGCCTACCTGGAGAATAAGAGAATTCACTTTAGAATGCAATTCAAGTCAGCAACAAAAGAAGCTCGCAGCAAGAATGCGAGTCAACAGTCCGAGATGGTCAACGGAAGTTAGTTACAATCCAGAATAAAAAAAAAGAAAGACAAGAAGTGAATCCAAATGTAGAAGTTGATGAAAGATGTGAGCTACTCAAGACATGACTGAAGTCACAAGCATGGTATGTCCGGTTTTGATCCGAAAAGCTGAAGAAGAATGAACTAGCACCTGCAACTAGAAAGTGTCAAGGTTCAAATCCAAAGTCTACATGAAGAACCATTCAAGACTCAAGATCAAGCTTCAGAAGACTTATAAATAGGAATCTTGTAACTCATAGTTGACAGGCTTAGCTAGTCTTTTTCATTTTTTTGATTTTTGATGTAATAACAGGACCGCGGACCGGAACTTCAATGGAACGACACCTCGACCGGCTCTCCACCTCGGTATACTCCATCATCTCACTCACTTCTGAACTACACGTGGCCTGATTCCTTTATAGCCAAGGATATGTAGGCTGCTCAGATACTAGGGCTCGGTCACATTCTCCTTTCTCTTAGTTTTTTGTCTCCTTAAATAAGGGTTGGGTAAAAAAACATGTCTAGTCGTTCTTTGTTTGAAAACTCTTCGCGTTTCCAGTCAAAGAGAGACAGCTGTAGACATATGATTTATGACCCTCCCCAGAATTTTTTATATTTTAGCATGTAAATATTTAATTTAGGCTAATATCGTCATTTCAACTAATTTTGACTCTTTTACTTTATTTTATTACAAGAAAATAAAAATTACAAAAAATAGTTTCATTAATGTTTTGTAGTCATTTTTAATCTTGAAAAATACCAAAAATAATTTTGTTTTAACAATCAGTCTTATTTTAATAGTTATTTTACTTAAATATGATTAATTAATAAATAAGATCGTATTTTTAGTCTCGTTCGCGGGGAAAGAATAAAACTTGGGCTCGAGCAACCCATTTTAGGCCTAATTTTGGACTTAGCCCATAATTCTCAAGCCCATAATTCCTAGGCACATACCCCCTAACCTAAAAAAACACTACAAAACAATTAGACTCTAAGATCCTAGGTGGAGGAGAGAAAACAACACCAAAAAAATTAGACCGATCCGCCGTTTTCAAGGGAGAAAGGAGCCATCAACGTCTTTTTTTTTAGAAAATGAAACAGACCCATCAGCTTCTTCTTTAACAAAAAATGAGGAGCTAATCTAGAGAGACCTGTACATTTGAAATCAGCCGTTTTTGTTACATTTGGAAACCTTTCATCTTCTCCAAGCACACAAGAGACACCCCCCCCCCCAACGTCTTCTTCTTCGCACCACCCAACTAGACTAGCGGTGACCCCTAGCTTAAAACCCACTCGAAACCTCCATCAATCAGCCACAACTTCACCCTTGAACACCCAACAGAAAACAGTATTAAGCCACCACCAAGTTTTTGCTCAAATTTCACCCCAAATGTGCAGCAAAAGCGCACTAGAACAACCATGTAAATCAGCTATTAAAACCTTCATTTTTATCAAAAAAATTAGTCACGAAAAAGACGCTAACACACTAGAGTTTAGATATTCTAATGTATTTCAATTTCGGGAAAAGAATACAAAAAAATAGGAAAGAATTCTGTTTCTGTTTCTTCTTTTTTTTCATCTCGGATTTGGCTACTCATGGAGTTGGTTTGAGATGTTGTTGAATTGAAGTTTCCAGTTGAGGTACCTCTTTTTATTCCTGGTTTATTATTATCGATGATAAAGATAATCATCTGGAGAGTCATTTTAAGATTGGTTAAGGTTTGGTTGATTCAAATTGATTTGGTTTGTGGCTTTCAGTTATTGTTATTTTCACTTAGGGAATAATTAATCGGACCTTCAATTATGTCTATTACAATGCAAATACTGTCAGGATAAATCATGCCAAGACTTGGTCTTTTTTTTTTTTTACCTGAAGGTTAATTCGTTTGTTTGTTATATGTTCTATCACTTAACCGAACACAAAATAAATAGGACCACTTCACTAAAATCTAACACTTATAAATAGAGGCATCACGCATGGAAGTTTTAATCTACCAGTTTTCATTTTTAAAGTGTCCATTCCAAGTTTTTGCTTTTTTTAGTTATTTCTTTTAGTGAATTTTCTGTGATGGTGTTTGGATGAATACAAAATGTATTAGGTCCATTGTTTGTTATTTAGTTCTTTTAATTTCGAACATGAGTGTCTAAGCTTACTAATCTCATAAGACCTTATATAGATTTGATTTCCTGTTTTTGAGATCTTGCAAATACTAGTGTAAATGGGGTTGTTAATTAATGCAATGGAATAATATCTAAATCCCGTAGTTTGCTTTAGGCACGTAATTAAACCATCATAGCTATGGGTACGGTTCCCATGACGTAGTTGTGATGCTTAATTTCCAAATCCGATGGTACATTTATGTGACTCGGCCATAATTTAATATTGTTAATAAAATAAACATGTTGTGGATCATGGGTACGCTTCCCGTGACATAATTCGCGACGTGTAATCAAATAATTAGTTGTACAACGATCGGTTTATTAAAAGTGGTTTAAAAGGAATAAAAATGCACATAGGTTTCAAAGATGTTTTAAAATCAAATAAATAGGCCAGTAATAACAGTTGAGCGACTGTGCTAAAATCTCACCTGTCGTGATGGCGGCTATCGTGGAACTAGGCAAACCTCAACTCGACATCTCAACACAGTAGAACTTTTAAATAAAGGCAGAAGCAGTTAATATTAAAAAAAATCCTTTTAGAAAATAAAATAAAATATGACTCTAAAATTACTATACAATCCATCCCTAAAACCCGGTGTCACTGAGTGCATGAGCATCTAAATGATAACAACATCCGACTGATAAAATACTGTCTGAAAATATAGAACAATACAACATGAAAGGAAAGGAGAGTCAAGGTCAGCGAACGTCATGCAGCTACCTCAATAGTCTCCTGAGTCTGACTCCTCAATCCGCAACCGCCGTGACTAGAAGTGTCTAGATCTGTACACGAGGTACATGGGGTAACGTGGGTATACCAACTCAGTAAGTAACAGAAATAAATAAGGAACTGAGAAGTAGTGACGAGCTACGCAAATACAGTTATCTCAATAACTTTCAAATAATAGTTTACTTTCAATTTAATAGTTTAAGTCATATCAGTACGTACTCAATAAATCAGATATTAAATTTGACTGAGCAGTAAATAATATCTTCCAATAATTTTCAAAACAGTGATATGACATCTGCGATGCAACTATAATGAAGTAAATGTATTTTCTCTGAATAACAGTCACTTTGTCCTCCCATTCACTCCAACCTCACAATCACTCATTCCTCACATTCACTCATTCCTCCCAGTTGCTCAGCACTCGCACTCAGTAGGTACCTGCCTAACTGGGGGTGTGTACAGACTCCGGAGGGGTTCCTTCAGCCCAAGCGCTATAACAAGCCACCTCGTGGCATAAATCACTCAGGCCATCGGCCTCACTCAATCATAAATCAGTAACAACATGCTGCGGCGTGCAACTCGATCCCATAAATATCCTCACAGATCAGACCCTCGGCCTCACTCAGTCATAAATCAGTAACATGCTGTGGCGTGCAGCCCGATCCCATAAATATCCTCACAGATCAGGCCCTCGGCCTCACTTAGTCATCAATCTCTCCAGTCTCTGGGGCTCTCCAAAAATCATATAAACCGCCCAAATAGAGGTAATGTCATGTATCAACGATGAACAACAATAGACGGAGGCATAATAAGCAAGAAAAGCTATAACTGAGTACAAAACAACAATTAGCAACTAAATTAGCAAGTACACGACCTCGCAGGTCTCAATAGTTCTCACATAAGGCCTAAACATGATTTCTAACATGAAGTACAGTCATTTTCTATGAAAACAGATGGAACATGTATTAAACAGTAGGCCAATTAATTCCAAATTCTCGCGGGACGGACCACGTCACAATCCCTACGGTGCACGCCCACACGCCCGTCACCTAACATGTGTGTCACCTCCAAAATAGTCATACGACACAATGTCCGGGGTTTCATACCCTCAGGACCATATTTATAACCGTTACTTACCTCAGTTCGAGCAAAATCCTACTCCGCAATGCCTTTTCCACTCAAATCGGCCTTCGAATGCCTCGAATCTAGCCATAATAATTCGATTCAATCAATAAAAATTATAGGAATTAATTCCATATGAAATTCTATATTTTTTACTAAAAATCCGAAATTGCACTAAAAATTTGCATGTGGGGCCCACGTCTCGGAATTCGACAAAAGTTGCGAAATATGAAGTCTCATCCAACCCCGAGTCTAACCATACCAAAATTACTAAATTTCGATAATATTTCGACCCTCAAATCCTCAAATCTATCCGAGAGGATTTTCAAACTCTTCCAAGTAAATTCACAGATTTAATGCCAAAACTAGTAATAGATTCGGGTAATCTAACCAACATTTAGTTAAGAACATTTACCCCGTTGTTTTCTCTGAAAATCTCCCGAAAATCGCCTATCCCCGAGCTCCAATTTGGTAAAAATGGAAAATGGGATGAAGTTCCATTTTCAGAACTTAACATTCTGTCCAGAAAATTTCGGTACTGTTCACGCGCGAGTGCTGTTCACGGTACAGTTCACATACGCTGTTCATGGGGACTATTCACGTACTGTTCACATACACTGTTCATGGGTACTATTCACAGACACTGTTCATGGGTACTATCTACAGACACTGTTCACATGCTGTAAAAAAATCAGCAACTGTCCAAAGAGAAAAATTCAACATTTTTTTTTATCCGTTAACCTTTCGAAATCCACCCGAGGCCCTTGGGACCTCGACAAAATGCATCAACCAATCCTAAAACATCATACGAACTTAGTCAAAACCTCAAATCACATCAAATAACGCTAAAACTGCGAATCACAGCCCAATTTAAGCCTAATGAAACTAGGAACGTCCAACTTCTATATTCGATGCAAAAACCTGTCAAATCAAATCCGATTGACTTCAAATTTTGCACACAAGTCATAAATAACATATTGAAGCTATGACAATTTTTAGAACTGGATTCCGACCCCGATATCAAAAAGTCAACCCTCGGTCAAACTTTCTAAAAATCTTCTATTTTCCAACTTTCGCCAAAATGCGCCGAATTATCCTACAGGCTTTCAAATCCAAATCTGAACATGTGCCTAAGTCCAAAATCACCATACGAAACTATCAGAATCATCAAAATTCCATTCCGGGATCTTTGTCTCAAAAGTCAAATCTCCGGTCAAACTTAAGAAATCTTTAGCCTTAGATTTCTAGATTCCGTTAAATGGCGACAATTTGATCTAGGGACCTCCGAATTCCATTTCAGGCATATGACCAAGTCCCAAATCACGATACGGAACTACCGAAATGGTCAAAACTTTTATCCAGATTTGTTTGCTCAAATTGTTGACCGAAGTCAACTCAGTTGAGTTTTAAAGCTCTAGTTCACAATTTAATCCATTTTTCACATAAAAACCTTCCGAAAATTATACGGGTTACGCACGCAAGTCGAAAAATTATTGATACCGCCTTTTCAAGGTCTTAAAATATTGAGATAATTATTTAATTTAAAGATGATATTTTTGGGTCATCACATGAGCGACTGTGCTAAAACCACGGAACTTGGGAATGCCTAACACCTTCTCTCGGGTTAACAGAATTCCTTACCCGGATTTCTGTGTTCGCGGACTGTAAAACAGAGTCAATCTTTCCTCAATTCGGGATTTGAACCGGTGACTTGGGACACCATAAATTATCTCAAGTGGCGACTCTAATTTTTAATTAAATAATCCTGTTTCGATTGTCACTTAAATTGGAAAAAACTCTCTTTACCCTTCCCCGGGGTAGGAAAAAGGAGGTGTGACAGGATCTTTCTAAAATCTCCATGGATCTTGAGGAAAACTTAATTAATAAAATAAGGGCTTTAACTCCTATTATAAACAATTATGACATGCGCACGTGGTCGCTCAATACCAATGGGCTTTGTACTACCAAATCCTACTATACTCTAATCGAAACCCTATTAATGAAGTAGACTTTATGTGGATTTGAAATCTAAAGTACCCTAATAAACTAAAGTTCTTACTTTGGAAATGTCTTCATAATAGGCTGCATACTAGAAGTCATTTAAATCACATTGGTATCAATATCGATCCAATCTGCTCCTACTGCAAATCCTAAAGGGAAACGATTAAGCACATTTACTTAGACTGCCTTGTAGTTAGGGATTTATGGCTTCAACTAGGATTGGATACAAGAAATGGGAATTATAGTCATGATTGGTTAAATGAGCTTAGAGACCACCATACTCTATTAGGAAATGGTATCATTAACTGGACTGAGCTCTTTCCTTTCTTCTATATGGTCCATTTGGATAAATAGGAGTAATAATCTCTTTAATAATACCATTAATAAACCGGCTCTTCAGCATGCTATTAATCAAGTAGTGTAATACACACTTCTCACTTAAAATGAAATTATAACCCATAAACCTATCCCTATCAATGTCATCTGGATTAAGCCTCCAGTGAACACTATTAAGCTTAATACTGATGGTTCGTTTGTACAAGCAAGCTCTCTATGTGGCTTTGGTGGTATTATCACAGATAGTAAAGGCCATTGGATAGTTGGCTTCTATGGAGCCTCTCAAGGATTATCACCCATTCAGGTAGAGCTATTGGCTTTGAAAGCAGGCATTTAAAATAGCGAAAGGGTAAGGGTTAACTAACTTAGAAGTGAAAACTGACTTTACTGATGCCATAAATTGTTTGGCTAATAGGATATCTATTTTTGATAACATCATTCTTGAGTGCAGGTTGTTAATGAATCAGCTGAAGGTTCAGGTAATCAATCGCACGTTCAGGGAAGCCAATAAGCTGACACACAGGATGGCTAAGAGAGCATTGAGTGACAACAAACGCAGGGAGATTACTATTCTCCATTACCCGCCTCATTTTGCAACTGAAGTCTTAAGATCTGACTTGGAAGGCTCAAACTATGTTATTAAAAATGTTAGCAAAGACGTTTGCTCTAGACTAGCTTATTTTGGGAACAAAAATGTCTTTCGAGACATGGTATGTGTCACACCTCCTTTTTCCGCACCCGATAGGGTGCAAGGGAGTTTTTTTCCAATTAAAGGACAATCGAAACGGGATTGGTTTATTTATTTCAGAGTCGCCACTTGGGAGATTTAGGGTGTCCCAAGTCACCAATTTTAATCCCGAATCGAGGAAAATAATGACTCCATATTACAGTCTGCGTACCAGAAATCCGGATAAGGAATTCTGTTAACCCGGGAGAAGGTGTTAGGTATTCCCGAGTTCCGTGGTTCTAGCACGGTCGCTCAACTGTTATATTCGGCTTGATTGTCTGATTTTATACAATGTGAACTTATGTGCAAATTTTAACTCTTGACCGCTTTTATTATTATTTTTACGAGAATTGCAACGTCGTGAAAATATATCTCGAACCATGTTACATCAATGCACCCGTGGTTAGAGCTACGTTTCAACTCTGTTGAGATTGGGATTTGGGTCACATAAATGTGCACCCGAGTTTAGGAAGATAACATTATTAAATACGCGCCTAAAGCAACTAGCGTATTGTTATGTTGGGAAAAGGCCGTGAGATTCGCTAAACGGCCTGTCCCGAATTCTAAGTATTTTAATATATACATTTGGAGGGCCCCGCAGCTTGTGCATTTTTGTTTGTCGAGGCTCGTCTCATTCATTATTTTTTAAAAGGAATTTGCAACGTCATGGAAATGCATCTCAAACCACGCCACAATCAATATACCCGTGATTAGGGACACATTTCGATTTCGTTGAGATTTGGATTTGGGCCACATAAATGTGCACCCGAGTTTAAGAAAATTAAATTATTAAAGGCACGCCTAAAGCCACTAGCGCATTATTATTTTGTGGGAGACCGTAAAATTCGCTAAACGGCATGTCCCGAATTCTAATTATTTTAATATATATATATTTAGAGGGCCCCGCAGCTTGTGCATTTTTTCGAGACTCGTCTCATTTTTATTAAAGGCAAACCTAAAAACAATTATGATTTTCTACCCATGACGTCATCTGAGGTTAAATGAAAACAACGATTCTAATAGGTAATAGTATCCATGGTAAAATGAAAAAGCGATTCAACCAAGACGACTCACAAACCGTTCATACGTTCTCACATTTACTTTAAGCATGCAGTAACTATCCATAAAATAAACATTTTTAACAAAACAACAAAAAAATGCATTCGACATTCATCAATATCAAATACTCTCATTTGCCTTGAATCATAACATGCGAAAAGAACAAAATGAAACAAAAGATGAAGAACAATAACCTTGAACCTCGACAAACTCAGAACGACAAACACGACCCCGACGGAACTCAAGCCGGACCTCACTGAACAACGACGACCTCGATGGAAGCAGAGAGCTCAACCCAAAACTATCAATGCACGAGATATCGGCTGCTGCTGGATTTTCTCGACGCAGCAGGTACGTGAGGATAAGCAGAAAGGGATCGTTCGGATATGAGGAGGAAACAGCTATGGAGGGTCGTTTGGGGCTGTGGTCGACGCGGCTACTGGTTTCAAGCTTACGAGGGGTCGTTTGGGCAGTGGTTCATGGCAGGAGGCGTTGCTGGACTGGGGGTCATTTGGCAACGTCGGAGTTCAGTGGTCGACGACTAGAGCTGGGCATCGCTTGTGGTCGACGAAGGGAGTTTGGACAGGACGATGGTTGACGGGGGGGTGCGACTGGGTTTTCCGTCGAAGGTTGGTGGTTATGGCGTTTTGGGACGTTTGGTCGTCGACTGGTTATGGCTGGAGGTGGTGTTTGGACGGTGTCGATGAGGGTTTTTGGAGACGAGGAGGGTGAGAACAATGGTTATGGCATCAGGGGGGATCGTTAGGGTTTTTGCTTTGGTTCTTCTTCTTTTGAAGAAGAAGCTGAACAGTCGTTTTCTCTTTCCAAATTTTTCGAAGTCTTGTTCGTTTTTCAGCAAAATGTCCAAAAATCCAGCCCCTCGTAGGGTTTTTTGTTCCCTTCTTTGAGGAAGGAAATGAACAGTGCTCGCCGGACTGGTTTGGACGGAGTTTGGGAGGAGACGGGGTGGTCGTTTGGGTCGGGTTCCGAATGGTTTTGGGTAGGGTTCCGTTAGGGTTTTTCTTCTTCTTTTTTGAGGAAGAAAAAGATGAATAGTGTCCGTTCCCCCTGTTTTAAAAATCTGTCCGTGCATTTGTATAGCCTTTGCCAAGACAATGGACCCCACGTGTGTAGGGGTCCAAGATTCATGTCCCCCATGCGCGGTGGGGTTCCCCGTGTACGGTGTTCCGTCCGTGTTCCCCACGCGTGTCCCCCACGTGTGGTGGACTCGGATTATTGTGGGCTAGGTCCGAAAATTAGGCCTAAAACCGGGTAGTTTGAACCCGAATATTATTCTTTTGCCCGGATCCTAGAATAAGAACACGACGTTGCTTAACTAATCCTATGTAAGCAAAATAACTACCAAAAATAAGACTAATATTTAAAATGAAACTATATCTTTTTTAATATTTTTCAAGATTAAAATAGCTACAAAATATTAAATAAAACTATTTTTCTGTAATTTTCGTTTTTTTAATAAAGATAAAATATAAAGTAATATTTTTTGTATTTTTCCAAAATTAAAATGACTACAAAACATTAATAGAGTTATATTTTTTGTAATTTTCGAATTTAGATATAAAGTACCAAAATAAAGTACAATTTTTTGTATTTTTTCAAGTTTTATGAGAAATACATAAACTAAAATTTATATATATATTTTTGTAATTTTTCTTTTTGCAACGAAATAAAGTAAAATAGTCAAAATAGCTATATTAGACCTAAATTCACATATTCACACTAAAAATGTGAAAATTCTCGGGGAGGGTCAAAAATCAGGTGTGTACAGTATGTAATAGCCAAGTACTAAATGCCCTACCGGGTGGTTGTATGAACTCTACTATTATGTGATATCTATAAATAAGATCCCTGTTATAAAAAAAAAAAAAAAATGTGGAGGAGTTTATAGGAGGGGAAGGGGTATTACTTTCTATATCTGATTTCAATCCGGATATTAATTTCTTAACACCTTTAAAATAGATTTTATTATAATTAGAACTAGAAAATATAAAACTGTAATAGTTTGACTTATATAATTCATGTTTTTCTTTAAAAGTATATGAAAATTTGTGATTAAAGGAAAAACCTTTTTTTTTTGGGTGCAAAAGGAAAAACATTTGACTAACAAATACTATAGGTTGGTATGAGGAAAATATTCTAAAAAATATTTTCATGAAAAATGAGTGGTTTTACCACTTATTTTCTTTTGTTTGGTTGGCGAGTGAAAATATTTTTCCGAGTATTTGGTTAAAGAGTAGAAAATATTTTTTAGAAAAATAATTTTTTATGCTACTCTCCTCATCCCCCTTCCCCCAAGTCCCTATGTTTCCTCTGCTCTCCCTCTCCCCACCCACCCCACCCCAAATACCCAACATTTTCATGACTCTATTTTCTTCAAAAATTTAATTATTCTTCTAAAAATTCACACAAATCAAAAGGATCTAATGTGTTGCTTTACCTTTTTATGCAAATAACGATAAAATTTGTGCTCCATAACTAAAGAAAATATTCTTTTTTTGGTTGAAGAAGAAAGTATTATTTCTACAACATGAAAATAAAGTACTCATTTTGTTGAAATGAAAGAAAATAATTTTTATACATCATGAAAAGAAAATACACATTTTGTTGAAATGAAATAAAATACTTTTTTTATATCATCAAAAAAATAATTTTTACTGCATTATTTTGTTGAAATAATAGAAAATACTTTTTACTACATCATTTTGTTGAAATGAAAGAAAATACTCATTTATTGAAATGAAAAAAAACTCTATTTATAATATGAAAAGGAAGTACTATTAATAATATTTCTATTTATGGTGAGGGTGGGGGTAGGGGTGGCGCGAGAATGGGGTGGGGTGGGTGTAGTTGGTAGGGTGGGTGTGTGGGGGTGGGTTGGTGAGGGTTGGAAATGGAAAATGAGAGGAAGGTTGGAAAAGAGTTTCAAAAAATATTTTCTCTTCTCTTGATAAGAAAAACATTTTCCTCCAATTGAAGAAAAATATTTTCCAAAATATTTAAACCAACAAAAAATAAAAAAAGTTTAAAAATATTTTTCGAGAAATATTTTCCTTCGTACCAGACACACCCATAGCATCATGTGTAAAACACATGGAGTAACAATTGCGTAGTAAGTAATTTGAATGTATTAGAAGAAGGACGAAAAAATGAAACTGCGAGAAAAGGAGTTAGGAGATTCTCGGGAAGGAATTTTATGGAAAATATTAGTACTGCATATTAGTCGATAAAATAGACTTAAAGCACTTTGTGATGTCTTTTTGTATTAAAATTGAAAATGGAGAAAGAATTTACAAGCGCCATTTTTTAGGGTTAATTTCACTAATGGTCATTCAACTATCTTTTAATTTTACTATAATCACTTAACTATTTTTTTTTACTTAAAAGTAATTAAACTTTATCAATCTTCTATATATTATTAAAAGGAGAGGAAAATGCCCTCTCCTTAAGCCAAGTGGCAACCTTAAAATTAGCCACATATAATGTATAAGTGATTAACTATTAACTAACAACTAATTTAGCCATATGGTACACCCAAATATTATAGTAGAAAAGAGTGTACGAAAATGGGAATAACGATAATTTTATGATATTTATATTTTAAATTAATTAAAAAATAAAAGATAAATAAATAGCACTCAAATAAATTATTGATAAATTTAGACCGTTGAAGAATTTTTAACATTATAAGATAAGTTTTAAAAAAATAAAAATATTTTCAAAGTAAGAAAATATATATTTATATTATATTAGAAGAGAAGTAGTATCAAAACATTAAGCCAGTTGACAAGTTAATAAAAAGTTACATTAGTAGATGTATAGTACTAAGTACTTGCTAATTTAATAAAGAATAAATAAGGAATAAATAATTTATTTAATTACCATATGATGTGTATCCTACGACTTTGTATAGATTTGTTATAGTTATGCACACTATATTAAATAATAAAATAACAACTAAGATTTATCAAAATAATATGATATGTTAAATCATAATTTTATAAGTTTAATATTTGTTCAAATTAGATGCACGGATTCTAATACTAGTATTACTTAAAAGTCATTTTGGCTCAAAACCTACCATAAATATGACATGACATAAAATTTAATAAGAAAAATTCAAAAATAAATACCACATAAGCTTAAATGGGTCATGCCCACTAAATTTATTTCTCCCTTAACGTCATTTGACCCATAACCCAAATGGGTTTCCATTATGAAAAAACGTACACCCCTAATAAAATTAGGTCTTGTAATTTTATGGGTGATTTTGATCATACAAGTACAATCTTTCTTTCGTCTAAATAATTGCAATAGGTTGTCTCTAATTGCATCTTTGTTGAAAATTTTCATTATGTACTTTAATTACAGGTGTTGTTTACTAAGCAGGTTATGTGTATGTTGGTGTTGCTTAACAAGCAATATTTTGAAACTAATGGGATGGTAGTTTGTAAAATAGATTCTTATTAGCCTTATTACTCTTGTATGCTTATGATACATTAATATGTTATGTGAGATGGATACAGTAGTATTTTAACTTCATTATGTGAGTTGGATACAATAGTATTTTAACTTCAGTAGGAAACTACTCGAATAGAACATACAAACAAGATAAGAAATTTTTAGTATGAAATAATTATAAATGACCATTATGTAACAGCAAATGCAAGAATTTTGTAGTATAGAATAACCATTTTAAACTAATGTGGAATTTAATATCTTTTTTACCGAACTCATTTGGGTTATGGGTCAAATCACATTAAATGATAAATGGATCTAAAGTGGGTACGGTCCATTTAAGCTTATGTGACATTTATTTTTTGATTTTTGTTATTATATTTTATGACATGCCATATTTATGGTAGGAATTTGAGTCAAATGACTTTTAAGTGACAATGATAAAGTTTAATTACTTTTAAGTGACAAAAAATAATTAAGTAATTTTAGTAAAATTAAAAGATAATTGAATGACCATCAGCGAAATTAACCCATCTTTTTAGCTTCCAACTTTTTCCGTCATTTTTTAATCCTTTTTTTCGTCTACTGCATCGTTTATCGTTTATAGAAACTGATTATTATAAGCTTGATTTTATGTTATACTTTTGCTTATCATCGAGCAAAAGAAACCATCTTGGGGCACAATTAATGGCATTGCAGTCATGCCCTTTCTAATAAATTGATAGTTTATTTGGCTAAACTTCTGAAAAATCAGAAGTACTAATTTTTTAATGCTTATTTTAGATAGTTACTGATCTTCAATCCAATTTATTCGAATACCATTATCGATTCAAAAAATATTTCAAAACAGATGAAGAAAAGAATGAGTCTCGTGGAAAGCGAATGTGACTTGGCAAGATATATGAAACATGTAATCTTGGTTAGATTAAGTTGACTTGTATATATTCCTATAACTTTTAAATATTGTTGCTCATGTGGCTTACCTGAATTTTCTATTCTAACTTTGCTCTTATGAAGTCATTAATGAGGTAATACATGCTTTCTTAAAAAAGAAATTATATTCTAAAAGATACAGCCATGTACCTCGAGTTTCTTTTTAGATGATGTCAAAAATGTTTTTATCGTTCTTGTGATAGAAGCTAACCTTTTTATATGCAAAATTACTAGGCACAATAATTTAAAAGCACTATTGGAATTTTTATAGAATACAATTTCAATGCAAACTTTGAATACTAAAGGGCATTTTGAAGGAGATATAAGAATAGTGTTGGATAAGATGTATTGGTAATGCTAGTATTAATAATAAAATTAGTTATGCTGACATTATTTCTTATCCACCGTTTAGTTTGGTGTATTAAAGCATTGTATAAGTTATAAAAAATATTTATTTAAAAAAATACCGTCCACATTTGTACACTATTTTTATTGCAACATTTTTATTACCCTCCACATTTTTTGCCCTCTCTAAAGCCTACTTTGTTACGGGGGAGAAAAATTAAAAGAGTAAACTAATTAAAATATTAAAGTTGAAACAGAAAAAAAAATTAATTGCTATGACATATAATACAAAATATCAATTATTAAGAAAATGGGTAAAATTTTCACAAATAAAGAAAACTTCAGTTCATATGTTGAACGAATTTAAAATTAAATTTTGTATTAAATATGATATTATTTTGATTATAGTAGAATGTTAAGGGAAAAATTAATTAAAATATCACAATATAAAAATTTATAAAACATGGGGAAAAGTATTTGGAATAGGTTTTGAGGGATTTGGGGGGCAATTATGTCTTTAACCATGTTTATGTAAGTATTAAAAACCCTTATATTACTAATATCATAATTTGCTATATATTAGTTATATATAAACTAAAAAAAATATACCAAACAAGGAATTAGTAGTAATGCACAAAACTAATACTTACATTATTTTTTTCTATTACCTCAAACCAAACAACCCCTAAATATAACCTCAAACTAACAAGGGAGAATGTCTTGAAATTACCACTAGATCTGCACCAACCTTGGCTGTCCCACCTTAGACACAACTTAAGGCATAAACCATCATTTTCTATTTTTTTTTAATGGAACATCATTTTCTTTTTCTTTTTTAAAAATATAATTTATATATTTAGAAACCACAATAAAATTATAACAAGTCACAATTTATTATACAAAAAATACTTTTAAGAAACTAAAAATATTTAAAAGTTGATTGACAAATTTTCTGTAAAAAGGGAATTGTTTTAGAATGAGTAGCTCTTAAATTATAATACTTCTCAAATTATTTCTTTACAAACTCCACCCGTTTCCAGCTGTTTAAATGTACCCTAAATAAAACAATGCTTATTTCCACTATATATTTAATAGCCATATTTTAATAAAGAGTAATATAATCTGGCCCCATTAAAAAAAAAAAGAGAAAAA
Organism: Nicotiana tabacum; assembly: GCF_000715075.1. Classification (NCBI taxonomy): domain Eukaryota; kingdom Viridiplantae; phylum Streptophyta; class Magnoliopsida; order Solanales; family Solanaceae; genus Nicotiana; species Nicotiana tabacum. The sequence goes on along the minus strand of NC_134085.1, from coordinate 206,280,876 downwards.
AGTGGCAAACACCAGGAAGTGGCACGAAATTGATATTCCATTAAATCCAGGTAGTTTGCTCCAAAATAATAATAAAAGAACATTAACAGGTACTTTAGTTTAATTACGTACAAATAGTGGTCAGCAACCAAGAATGGAAGGTGTAAAGCATGGCGCCCAATATAACAGTTAAATTGAGTAGACAAATTTAGTGACAGGCATTAAATATCGCAGTATGGTCCCCATTTGTCCAGCAATATTTGTTTCCTCCATTTTCGCTCTCATTTTTTCTCCTTCTAAACATTAAACCCACTTACTATTTTCATCTTCTCTATTTTCTTTTTTATCTTAATCACACATTCTCTTTTCGAGAATCATCTACAATTTTTGATTATTAGAGTTTTTCTTTTGGGTGATTTGAATGTGGTTCAAGAAATTAATGTTGGTTTGAATAAATAAATATGCAAGAAGGGAAGATGTTATTCGCCAGGCTCGACGATTCGCCCATGTTTCGTCAACAGGTAAAAGGTTTAAGTTTTGGTTTTCTTGTTTATTTCCGTCCTATTTCTGGAATTTTCTCATTATATGTTTTTTTTCCTTTCTTTCCTTAGTTATGGCTTTTGATGATCACTTGGTAATGCATTTGATAGACAGCTGCAATCTTTGGTGTGTACATCTCCCATATTTTTGCACCCATTGATCCAAGTACAAAAGGAGACCCTATTCTTGGTTTAGATATTGTATGATGCATATGAAGGATTGTAATCAATTTTGACTATTTGAGGTTTCTGTCTGACAATATTACTTAATATTTTGGCACTTATATTATCTACACACTTTCACTTTTTCTAAGTTTTATGGTTTTAAAAGTGAAACACAGTATGTTGAGAACGACAGTTACTCATTGATTGAGTATTTTTTATTTTTTTTGGGATAGTTTGTTCTGAGGCTACTTGGGGTTGAGGAACCTGGTTTGTCTGGAATGACGAGACTATGAGGTTTAAGATATTTTACTTAAGAGTATTATAAACAAGTTCCTCAAGGATTAGTTGAGAATTCTTCCTTGTTACGAGCATAAAATTTTGTTCTTTAAATAAGAGATTTAAAATGCTAAAAGTTATGCTTATTTGTGCTATGGCCCATGGTTAGATGGTTTAATGCTAAAATATGGATGATTCTATTGATCTGTTTGATAATGATCTGTGGCTACTATATCCTAGGATCGAGTAGGTATTCGACATGATATATACAATGTGAGTGGTATTCATGCAACACTAGATGTCCACATGCTCAGTAATATTTGCTCATCTTTTGTTGATGTTCTTTTACGATGAGTGGGTTCTCTAAATTTTGTTTGTGGTGGAACAGATCCAATCAATGGAGGAATGTGCTGAGACTTTGAGGGATAAATGTCTAAAGTTTTATAAAGGATCTCGAAAGTACACGTAAGTTTCTTCATCTTGCTCTATCAACTTATTGTCATATGTAATATTGCACAGGGCAGTCTGTTAAGTAAATTTCTGATGTAAAATTGGAGGCGAGAAAGCTGTACAGCTGTTCACTGGTAACAAGGAACTGAATAACAAAGCGCAGCTACAACCGGGGCTGTTCCATTGTAATACACAGGGAATTCAGCTTAACCAAAAATATAGCAGCTGTCGGTTTGAACTATGTACTTGCAAGCCATAATCTAAGCTTTAACTAAACCATCCTCTCACAGTATACTTCCTTCTTAAAACCTTAATTTGTTCCTTCAGCTGATTCTTTATTTCTGGAACCACTCATTTAAATTCATGTAGCGGATTTCTTATCTTCTAGGCTACACCAGCTTTTGTATTAGTTGCGTAAATGAATTTATTTGACAGTGTTTCACAATGATGGCTTGTTTGTGAAATTGATTCAGATTCAATTTTTTCCCCACCTATTTACATTCAATTTTTTATGCAAAGGATATCATGGTCATATTCTAGTCTGTGTCTTTTGTTCCTGCTTTCTCTTTCAGCAGTGGATCTGAAATGACAGCAAAGGGTAAGCTACTATACATCTGGAGGTTCTGCTTTGCCCCTCTGGTTGATTTAAGTTATACTCATAGTAGTTTTGAAGTTTTCTTTCTGACTATATCTTTCTAGGTTTGCCTTTGAACTGGCTGTTATAATGTAAAAAATATCAGTATCTTCTACCTATTAACCATAAAGTTAAGTTACACCATTTATGTGCTTGTGCTTATGCAAGGAGTCTAAAGTATTTGTACAAGCTTCATTCAAGGATGTTACTGAAGTCAGTATCTCAACTTCGTAACTATGCGAGGCTAGTCTGATAGGATTTTTCTCTTAGACTACTAGTGATTAATGTTGTGTTCTCACTACTCTTTCGTTTTTCATGGTGCCGGGTCTATTTACTGGTTATTGCTATTGCATTTCATCTATTTTCTTATTTTTATAATGTTGTTATTATTCCTTTGGTTTCTGTTGATGGTACCGATATATTGTCTCTTTTCTCTTTTCGTCTTCTTGAGCCGAGGGTCTTTCGGAAACAGCCTCTCTACTCCCTTGGGTAGGGTAAGGTCTGCGTACACACTACCCTCGCCAGACCCATTAGTGGGATTTTACTGGATTGTTGTTGTTGTTGTTGTATCTCAAGTAGTTTTGTATAGATTTTATTTCCATGGTAATCCTAATATGCACTAGTATCTGTTGCTACGAGTTCATTCTTTCTTGTTTACTATTTACAGAGAAGGGCTCGGAGAGGCATATGATAGAGACATTGCTTTTTCCAGTTCACTTGAAACCTTTGGAGGAGGGCGTCATGATCCCATCTCTGTTGCATTTGGAGGTTTACCATTGTCTCTTTACCTTTTCAGAATGTTGAAATAATAGTGTTCTGCTTGGGACCTATGTTGCTCGGACTCTCCTAAACTGTGGCCGGGTGCGTGTATGATCCTCCAAAAGTAGTGCATTTTTGGAGGATCTGACACGGGTGCGGCAGCATTTTGGAGAGCTCGCGCAACACAGCTTGGGACTTTGTCTGGGATAAATGTGAAACTTCTTATGATATTGTAAGACAGAGGAAGTTGACAGCAGTAGCTTTAACTAGCAGTTCTTTTCCTTGCAATTATGCTCTAAGTTTTCTACTTTTAAATCTTTCTCTATAATAAAATCTGCCTTGAGGTGAGGGGAGGGGGGTTGGGGGATGGAAGGGGTTGGAGGGTTAGGCATTTATCCGTAACTGGTACTTTAATATCCAAAAAAAAACCGAAGTAGGGGTACCTCATGCTTATCACCTCATATCCTAAGTTTATTGAGCATGCTCAACTCTTCACATTGTGGATGCTTTACAAAAGTAATATCTCCTAAATGGTGATTGCACAGGAGACTCCTTTGCACCAAAAAAATATATATATACAAAGAGAAGCAAAGCCTACAAAAAAGTACATCATATTTCTAGATTTTGAGGTCTAGAAGAAGCCTCAAATCTTTGAATTCAGCTATGAACCTTTTGAACTTAGCAGTGATGACCAATAGGCCCTTTATCCAAAAAGCTGTAATCTGCAGTGAACTTGGCTGCATCTTTTGTATTTCGAACCACCTCCTTGGTGCTGTCATCAATAGAATACTTTACCTTTAAAAAAAATAGGTCCTTATCTAAAAAATTTGCTACACGTAAGGTCAGCAGCTAAGATTGGCATACACTTATTTAGCTCAAGGGAATTCAGTTACAATTTTCATTTTTTTGGTTAGTAACATAAAGCAGCACTTCTTTTTCACAAAGAATCAAGACCAAGTCTTACTTCCCCAGTTATATTGACAATTGCAAGTTGCATTTTTAGGCCCTGATATGGCCAAATTTGCTATCGCTCTGAGAGAAATTGGAACATACAAAGAAGTTCTTCGATCACAGGTAGCAGTTTCCCCCCTTATATCTGCACTTCAACTATTGTGCTGTTTATCAAATTATTTGTGTGGTTGAGAGTCGTTACATTTGCATGGATATGATCCATAACCTAGTATTGGTCAACAAATTGTTTGGTATAATTGTAGAATCATATCGTAGATAATTTGACCACCTCATGTAAAAGTTTTGAGCTATAAGAGAGAGGACACTTTTGTTTAAATGATTATTTTTTAACACCCTTTCACATTTGAGTCCTGATTCTTTTTCTTGTGTCAAGCATCTGGAGATATTTTTTTTTATCATTCGCGATTATGAGGCTACAAAACTGAACCTTTGCTTGATCTGTTACCATGTACAATTGTGTGACTACCGCTTAAGCTGTTAGAGAGGAGATACTTTTATTTATTAAATGATATCTTGACACATCTAATGTGTTCAAACATTCTCATTCCAACTTGCTTTTAGTAGTATTATTTCTCTTCTAGATTTTAAGTCTAACTTACTTTTTTCTTTTTTCCATTTCAACGTGTAACTTATTATTGTGTGTGCCTTGAAATCGCCTTGTTGATTTCGTTTGACTGACATCTTTTCTGTGTCTTCCGTAGGTAGAGCATGTATTAAATGATCGATTACTTCATTTGGCAACCATTGATCTTCAAGATGTAAAGGTACACTCACTACTCTCACTTGTAATCCTTTATGTAGAGCAAGTTTGTGCAGATCTAGGAAATCTAGTCTTTTGGGTACTCCAAATGACTCTATTACTTATGAAGCACATGAACTATGATGTTTTCATTGCATATTGGCCAGTGGTGTAAGTACCTTTCCTTATTTTATAAATATATGTTTTGCATCTTCCTGGATGCGGACAGAAAGAAGCATCCAAAAGAACAATAAAGGGATGAACAAGAATTGGTCGGTCAAACTACTTTGTAGATGATCTGACTTGTAAGCTAATCAAACTTGCATAAACTTTATAATCAGCAGTATGAATGCCTGTAGAACCTGTCCTGCTGGGCTAAAGCGTATGGTTGTTCACCTTATTATATGTTCTATTTTTTCTTGTGTAACAAGGAAAATGAGAGGAGCAAAAAGAATAGAGTTAGGATTATCTTGAAAATAAGCTTTGAATATGGACATATATGGGGATGGTGTTTTGACCTCCGTTGTCGTGACCTGACCAATGGTTGGTTGGGTAAGTGACAAAACTGGAGTCGTTATGATAGGCTGAGCTCCTAATGACACACTGAATGATCACTGGCATACTGTACTCGTGCATAGAATTCCAATAGGCTAAACATCGGCTAAAGCTTCCACCAGGCTTAACCAAATGCAAATCAAAACCATTGGCAAGCTCTTCCAGCTAGTACTTCTTAGCTGGGTTCAATTTTTTGTGTTAATAGATTGATGGAGAAGACTGTTTATTCGAGTTAATAGAGAGTCACAGAAACCGGTAAACAGAATAAGATTAGACGAGGATTCCTTGATGTGTGCGGGAAATGTGCGTGTAAAAGCAACTGAAGGGGCTGGCTCGATTTTGTAGAAGTTGGCGAAGGAAGGTGCAATAATGTATGCATGCCAGGAAACCCAGTAGGTAGCATCGTCTAAACACTAACTAAATCTACTATCAGGCTTCAAGCCTTAAACTAAATTTGGGAAAGGAAAAGATAAAATTCTCTATTAGCTTTTTGGGCACTACTCTTACACATCCTGATTCCTGTGTCTTAGTAGTAAGAGCAGACACTTTAAGACAGAAAAGCTTACCTGATCAAAGTACGAAGCCCTTTTGCTTTCTATTCGATAGTTACTAGAGCTTCATTCTTTCTAGGGTGCGGAAATTTTCTTTCAGCTGAGAAATGAATTTATTTTGTGTGTGAGTTTTAAACAACAATACTAATTGTAGTATTTGTAATTTAGTTCCTAAATGTTTATTCTTTATTTTCAAAAGATTACATTTGATGCTCATCGGATTTTGTTTTGAAATTTTTTCAGAAAAAGAAAAAGAAAAATGAGATAATTAAATTAGAGCACATAGAAAAAGAACTGAGGAGTTAAAATTAGAAAATTAATATTAATTTTTTGGTTATAAAAAAATTAGAAGAAGGCAGTGTTTGTGTGTTTGTTTTTCTAGAGTTTAATGCCCATTATTCTTTCTAGACAACTAGCTGGAACTATACAATGTTCTTAGCTTTTCGGGGTTTCTTTAACAAATTTACAAAGAATGTCAACTAACTGGTTTCAACAAATAGATAGTTTCCACTCCACTAAAGATATTACATACCCTTTTTTGGTCAATGATGCACCTCGTTTATACTAACAGTCATTGAGATATAAGGGGAGGGCGAGATGCTGCTGCATTGACTGGTGATCATCTTGGTATTGAACCCAACAATTTTTTTACTGGCCTAATGATTTAGGTGGTTTAGTTTTGATCTGTTCAATACTTAACCCATATCTGATCTCACAAAACTCAATATAGTCCACACAATTGTCCAACCAACCTTACACTTGAGTTATCCAAATCTGTGTACATATCTCTCTTCTTGCTATCTTTTTTTCTACCACTCGTAGTATAATCTTAAAGATCTATACACATGATTTTGATGTTATCTGAAATTTCATTACTTTCAGGAAGCTCGGAAGCGTTTTGACAAAGCTAATGTTGCTTATGATCAGGTGGATACTACGTTTCTCTAGTAAAATCTTTTATCTCTTGTGTGTTGAGCTGCAGATCCTTGGATACTTACCCATTCAAATTGAAAAATACACACACTTGTAATGGAGTGATTCTGTTGAGATAGCACCTAATTATTCTCTATTTCTTTTTTGTACTTTCTCTTTTGAATTGCCAGACTCAACTAGAACTTCTAATACCATTTTCAAAAGGGTAGGAGAGGTAGTGATTAATAAAATACCAACTGAAAAAGCAGGAATTATTAGTATTAGACACTTGAAAGTAAGATAGTTATGACCTAATATGCTAATAATTGATATCATCTAGTTTGCCAACGGCTGCTTCTTTCTGTTCTCTTATTGGTTATTAATCCTAAATCATATCTGTATTTTTAGTGACAACCTTGATTTGTTGAAGTTTAATCAAAGTTTATGCATGTTGATGTGTCATTTTGAGTTTGCTTTGCTTTTGCTCTTTGTTGGAAAATATTTTCCTGTTTGTCTTTGACATATATTCCTACTTTATCAAATAATTGTAAGCACAGATTTGGATAGCAAGGCGTTAATCTTTATAGAATGGTTCAACAATGACAACTCCTAAATACCAAACTAAGTTGGTTGGCTATATGAATCATCAATATACATTTGCTACTTTTGGACCAATTTCTACAATCCTTTTGGAGTTACAATTTGAAGAAAAGAGTTTTTGCGTATCTACTTCTCGAAACTGAGGCCAACTGGATACAAGATCCTTATAACCTTGGTAACAGATTAGCACTGGATCGCGTTTCCACGTCTTGCTTCTATGTCTTTTAAACCTTTGATTTGTTGAGTTGTAACCCTCTGAAAAGGAGTTGAAAGAAAAAATGATGGTACTTGGTTCTTTATCGTCCAGGTTCGAGAGAAGTTTTTGTCATTGAGGAAAAGTACTAGGATGGATATAGCTGCAGCCATTGAGGAGGTAACAAAATTGGTTCTTCATAAAATCCATGAACACTATCTTTTTAAGTTGTTGATTAATCAAGTAGTTTCTATAGGTAACCATTGTCTGTCAAAATCTAATTTGATAGAGTCATTCCAGGAACTTTACAATGCAAGGTTGACTTTTGAGCAAGCCCGCTTTAATCTGGTGCGCACAATTCTTTGGCAATTGGTTTCGAATAGTGATGCAGTAAATAGCAATACAATTTAATTTTTGGAATATTTCATAAGTTCAGGTCGGTGCTCATTCTGCGGTTGAGGCCAAAAAGAAGTATGAATTGTTGGAAGCTGTTGGCAGTATGATGGACACTCATCTTCGGTATTTCAAACAGGTCTTTTTCCTTTTTCTTTTTGAGTCGAAAACAGGTTAAATCTTACGCTTGTTAATATATATCATTGCTGAATTTGAGATGTTACGTGATGCACAGGGGTATGAACTTTTGCATCAAATGGAGCCTTATATCAACCAGGTTATTGTTCTGATGCTAGTTATGAAGCAACTTTTTCTGAATATTTCTTCTTTTCCATGAGGCCTTCCTACTTGCTTGCGGGAATTTTGAAAAAGTCTACCTTCATGAATTGAATTGTTGGGTTCATTTTATGAAGCTAAATCTTTTATTTTCAATTTAAATGATAAATATTCTTTTCCAATTCTTTTTTTGGCATTTCTAATTCGTTTTATTACAGTTATAAATTTGATACTATATCATATATGTCTCTTATTTTTTTCTATATTTATTTCAAATTTTATATATTCTACCACATGCATATTGGGTTTCTATGAAGAATATATTATAATTATATGATGAAGACACATCATTGATGACACAAGGATCGGAACGGGCATGTTTTATTGATCAAAGCCTCACAATTAGCCTATACCTTTTATTTGTACAATTGTACCTTAGTATGGAATCTAAGTCTCAGATCGATTTGAAGGTTAAGATAATTCTTTATAAGATTTTGCATTATTTTCTCTCAAAAAAAATAAATTAAAATGACAAGAGAACTTTATATGTTTGATTTTTTAGGTATTTAACACGATACGTAGTAAATTTGCATGCATGTCTAGTTTGCATTTAGATCTTTCACGACTTCCCAACTGCGTATTAAAGTGTAGGCATTTTTGGTTTCGTCTTTTTTTTTTTCCGTTGTCCGTATGATAAAGTTCTTTTGTTATACTTTAATTTTTCAGCTGCTGGATCCATTTATCCGTGCATCTGCTATTACCGTGTACTTATGTAGCATGTCGTGGAATCTTACTTCAGTGATATACCACTAATTTTCATTGCATGCTTCCGGCATCTTTTAATATTTTTATATGTTTTGTGAGGTTTTGAGGTCTGTCGTTCTGCTACAGGTCTTGGCTTATTCGCAAAAAGCTCGAGAAAGTTCCATGTATGAGCAGGCAGCTCTCAATGAGAGGATGCAAGAGTACAGAAGGAAAATAGATCAAGAAAGGAGACGTTCGTTCAATGGGTCTCCAAATGGTGATGTCACACAACCTTTTTCCAGGAGTTCTCACAAACTTATAGAAGCAGTCATGCAATCTGCAGCTGAAGGAAAGGCATGTAGTACGATATCCTACATTTTGCTACAACTATTAGCAAATAACATTCTCTTACTGGTTATCATGTTCAGTTATTCCTTTTTTTTAAAAACTACTACTACCTTTCATTTCTTTAGCTAAGATTTCAATAGTTTAGGTACAAACTATAAAACAAGGATACCTGTCAAAGCGTTCTTCTAATTTAAGAGGTGACTGGAAGAGAAGATTCTTTGTTCTAGATAGCAGAGGAATGCTGTACTACTATCGAAAACAATTGAGCAGACCGTCTGTAAGTCATCAAATTAAATATTTGTCGCAGTTTCTTTTAGCTACTATATTTGCTTGTTCAAATGTGGATGATGCAGTTTCAGGGTTCTGGCAGCCCACTCCTTTCACACAGATGTTCTTCCCCAGAACCGGGAGCAGGACTGCTGAGTCGTTGGCTTTCTTCTCATTATCATGGAGGTGTACATGAGGAAAAAACTGTTGCACGTCACACAGTGAACCTACTGACATCAACAATAAAAGCGGATGCAGATCAGTCTGATCTGAGATTTTGCTTCAGAATAATTTCACCAACAAAGAATTATACTTTGCAGGTAAAAGCCTGAGCATCATCCTGATAATTCTTTTCAGTAGCAACGGCTGTAGTGGGAGAACGGGCTTTCAACATAGACGTCTAATTAACAATAACCTTTTAGTAAAAATATTATCTTTTGGCTATTCAGGCAGAGAGTGCAGCAGAGCAGATGGACTGGATAGAAAAAATAACAGGAGTTATTAGTTCGTTGCTAAGTTCCCAGACACCTGAAAGGGTAAACCACAAAATAAGTATATAAGTCCGCTTTTCCTTCTTTGTTGTTGTTATCTGATTATATGATTTTTGGTTGTCAGCATTTCTCTGCTAGTCCCACTAGCGAAAGTAGTTCTATAGGAAGTCCCATTGATCATGATCAAAGAGCAACGGAAGAGTACACATCTGGGAGGGATCTTACTGGTAGATCTTTCATACGCCCATCCAAAAGTTCAGTGCATATTCTCAGCACGAAAATAGAGAAACCAGTTGAAGCACTAAAAAGGATACCTGGGAATGATAAATGTGCTGATTGTGGTGCTCCTGGACCAGAATGGGCTTCTTTAAATCTTGGAATTCTTATATGCATTGAATGTTCTGGTGTTCACCGGAACTTTGGTGTACATATATCCAAGGCAAGTCAGATTAGTTACATATTGCACCTAAATTTCATTCTATATGCATAATAAGAAACTTAACCTTCTTAAACCTCTCTCATTCCATGCGGAAATAAAAAGGCCTGCTGTCAAGTTAACCCATATCATGTGGAATTGTCTGTTAGAGTTGTTACAAGTCTGTATACTCTTTCTGTGGCAAAATTGAAGGATGACCATTCCAAAAGAAGAAATGGAATTAGAGCTTTTGCAGATATGAAGGATCAAAGAAAAGAATATACCTCATCTTTATTGCCCAATTTCTTGATTCCAGATTGGGAACTGTTTTTTGCTGCTGAAATTGTTGAAGTACCTAGATACATGAAAGGATAGGTGAGGAGTGAGCTTTCAGTGACAGTTAAAATACTAAGTAAAATCCGATCTCATTGATTATTCTCAACCTTGTTATCATTGTATAATCGTTTCTTCATTTAATACCTTTTTATATCTTATTTATTATTTTCTCCAAAGTTACACTTGTCAAAAGAAGAAAGTTTGGATCATTTCATTCCTCCACTTTCTTTGTCTTAGTTGTATTTACCACAAATTAAATTTTGATCTAAATGGCATAACTTATGTATAAAATATGAATATCAGTAAACCAGGGTAAGTGAAAGTGAGAAAAAATGTCCTTAACTGCATCTTATGTTATCTTTCTGCAGCATATCCGAAGGAAAAAGCCATAAAATGAGACAATTTTTTGCAATGTTGCTGAATGACAATGCAGTCCTCTGTCCGTTTTCCCTTTTCTTGTTTAGTTTGGTAGTAGTTTAGTCCTTTGTTAAGCACTTCACTTGCTTAAAAGATAATATGTTATAGAGCTTTGACAGATGATCATGCAAAAGATGAAGTTTTCTTTTCTGAAGTTATCTTAGAGCTTGGTCTCAACTTTGAATGTAGGTCAGATCTTTGAAACTTGATGTTAAAGTGTGGGAGCCTTCAGTCATAACGTTCTTTGAGGCACTGGGTAATGTGTTCGTGAATTCTATTTGGGAGGAGCTGTTGCATGCAAGAAAAACATTTCAGGCTGATGAAATACCAATGCGGTAAGATTTGAAATTTGAGCATAATTAAATGGTTTTTGTCATAGTTCATAATTGAGAAGTCCAATTTTTTATGCTGTAGGTTTTTTGAGTCTGAAAAACACAAACAGTTCTTTGGCAAACCCAGTTATGCGGATCATATTTCAGTAAAGGAGAAATTCATTCATGCAAAGGTACTTCTCCAAATAGTTATGCTGTTTTCTTTGCCATCTCTTCATTCCCTTTAAGGGCTGGCTCGTCTTGTAGTTCTCATTAGCTATTAAAGTTGACATCATCACCAGCTTCCAATTGGTTAACCCCTTAATGTGTCCAGGTTGGTGGACATCGCACGTTCTGCCTAAGAGTGACTGTATAGTTAATCTAGTTTCCTTTCTCTGGTATTATCTCCCAGCTCAAAGCTCATAGAATAGCTCATGAAGGCCTTCTGCTATACGGCAGCCACACCAGATCGGTGGTCTAGGACATTGCACATTCTTCTATGTAATATGGATGTCAAATATATTCTCTCAGATATGTTCTCCTAATTTCTTACATTTTTTTCAAGAACTTTTGGTCACTCTTCAATTGGACACCAAAAAGAAACCAAATGTGTATGCAACTATTCCAAAATGCCATAGTTTTGGTATTTTTTCAAAGCACAAAACATAACTTTTGTGATACCACTAAAGTTACCAAAACTACGCTTGCACTTTATGTTAGAACATGACATAATCCTGAAGACTAAAGAAGAAGAAAAACCATCCTATATATATTGAAACTCTTTTATTCCAGGTTAAATTGAGACTCCTCTTTCTTTTGTACTCTTGGCATTGTTCGTCATTTAGTTTTTTGGGAACATCTAAGGATCTTAGTTATTTAAAGATTTGGTGATCATACATGTTATGACTATGTAATTGATGGAGTTAACTACAACTATCAACATCTTTTAATGGTATATAATATACCGTGTACAAAATCATAAATAAAGTTGAAAGGTTTGTTTGAATGAGGTTGTATCCCTCTATGTTTCAAAATGTTTTGTTGTACGACTATGTTTTGTACCCGACACTGGAATCCATGTCTGTGTTACACAGACATTATGCATATGTGAGTGATCTCATACACTTTAAATGCCTTGCCCATCTCAAGCTCTCAGCACAGTTTATAGAGGCCTTCTATGGCATTTTTGTGTCATTATATATTAGTATTGGTGCTTCCAGTATGTGCGACTAGTCTGCATGTGGTTACTGAAAGAACTCTTTGTAAATAATTCACATCTCTATAGCTTGTCTGGTTAAATGCGGTTTAATGTATGCTTGCTATGTCTGATTCTGATTGCAGTATGCAGAAAAACGTTTCATTTACAAGGCGAGGGAAACTACACACTTTCTTTCAGTTGCAGAACAGTTGTGGGAAGGTGTCCGTGCAAATAACAAGAAAGCTGTATATCGTCTCATTGTTGTCTACCAAGCTGATGTTAATGCAGTCCATGGGGAATCATCACCTGGTACGTTTCAAAATCTAGACACTTTCCCAGATTCAAACAAAACCTGATTATAACATCTTTTTTTAGGCAGTGATTGTTCAAGCTCATTTAACCCACGAAGTGAAAGTGAAGAGCATTGCATTGATGAATTTCTTGACGGCTGTTCCCTACTTCACCTAGCTTGCCAAACTGCTGATATTGGCATGGTGGAGCTGCTTCTGCAGCATGGTGCCAGCATAAATGCTTGTGATTCACGAGGTCAGACCCCACTGCATCATAGTGTTATGAGAGGAAGAACTGCAATCGCCAAACTGTTACTTGCGAGGTAATTCTTTGTTTTTAAGCTCACTGCTTATCCTTTTTTCTCTTTCCTGCATGAAGTATGCTTGTTTCTCTATACAAACCAATGTCTGGACATTCACAAAATTCTATGGAGGTAGAGGTTAATAGCATGTGCCAGAAACATTCTATAAATTTGTATCTGTTGACGTCATTGGGAGTCCACAGCTATTGTGCTGTCATTCAGAATATTTATATCTCGCATATGCCAAGGGAATGCTTTATTGGGTAACTCCACCTATCTCATGGGTGGTCCGTGGTCGGACTTCTGACTTAAGTTTAGTTCATGAAGCTGCTGTGAGAATTAGTTACAACTGAGAACTGTAACCTTCACTTGATACATCATGTGAAGTATCTCAATACAAAATTTTGTGCTTTTTTTATTCAATATGTGTGTGCGCGTGCATGCGTGCTTCAGTGTTTGCTTCTTTTAGCTTTTAGTGGTTTAAACTTTAAACATCACTCTGAAATGGGGTAACTTGGTAAATGACATTCAAAGATTCATGTCTTAGTTTCTCGATGGATATGATTAAACACTTAGGCAGAACTTATATGACGTTGGCTCGACTTATTTGGGTCACATACTAAATAGCAGAATCTTTGGGCAGTTCCAAGTTGGGGGAAGATCGAAATTTATATTCTTCATCTTTCCTGCCAAGGATACTCTTAGACTCGTGATATATATGCTCTCTCTTCTCTTATTCTTTTTACCTCTATTTTTTTGTCGCTCTTCTTTACTTCTCCCCTTTCTCATTTCTTCCCCTTCTCTTTCCTCCACCTCTTTTTGGTACTACATTGGACTTGCACATCCAACTTTTTGGTGAGTGATACTCGGCTCAAATATGAGAGGAGATTTACATGTTTTTGGATAAAATGAACTTAGTTCTGATTATGTTTGAACCATCAGACTAATGATCAAGATCATCCTGTCCTGTGGAATCCACTACAGCTGTATCATTTGTATATTCAAGATCAATCTTGTTTGACCAATAGGATTTCTATTGAACAGGGGGGCCAACCCACACGTTGCTGATCTTGAAGGCAAGACCCCGTCTCACCTTGTCTCAGAATTAGCCATCAATGACGTTGAGATTCTTGCCCACCTGAAAGTTGCAAATAGATAGCAGCAGCGCAAAGGTGTCTCAGAGAGAGAGTTTCCACGTCCCTCATAGCAATGCTTTGTCTTCAAAGCAATAAAGGTTTAATTTATCCGGAAAACAGCTTGCTCAGTCCAGGACTTTATTCTGCCAAAGGAGATTTTATTATGTGCAGACCTCAGAGAATGAAAGAGAGTATTTATCTCTTTGGGTTGGCGAAGTGGAGCCAAAAGATAATATAACACAGTGGACTAAGTTACAACGAATAGTTGGTTTGCTGCTTCATGCATGTCTTTCTTCCAAAGACCTTAATTTCAGAATGAAATATGAATTTGCAGAGCTCATTCTTCAAGCTGCTTGGTCCGCGTTGTTCATTGTTCCTTTAGTTTCTTCTCCTTGATTCTTTACACAGCTTCCAAAATTAGGAAGTAGAGTCATTGTACATAGTACATTATACTAAATTAGATTGAGGTGCTTTATTTACCAATCTAATTATGTGAACTTTGTTAGAACTAGTAGAAGCTGCTTCATTAAAGAGCTGAAGAAACTAAAGAGGTGAATTGCTTTCTGGTTCTTAAGAGCAGAAGTGTCAAAGTTTAGCCTTCGCATATTACTGGTGGCATTCACATGTTGATCAATTATTAATATTTGTTCTCGTACATAGTGTAAATTTTTTATTTCTTTTTTCTTATTCCTTTTTATCTTTTATATTCCTTGTGTTTTTTCCCCATTCTTGTTGAGGTCAATTATTTCAGTGGCTTCGTTTAAAGGAGAAAATTAGAAAAAGAAGTCAGTGACTCAGCGCAGTTTTTAAATTTAGGTTATTGATTTACTTGTTTGATACGCTAAAATTTAGGGTATAGAGAGGCAACAGTTTCTTATGCTTTTGTATCGAAAGTGACTGGAAAAATTAACATTATCAGACTTCAGTAGCTTACTTATAGAACTTGATATTGATCTTAATGGTCTGTGACTAGCAAATAAGAACTAGTACACCCATGGCAACAAAATTATCGGTAACTTTTTGCTATGAGTAACTAAGGTAAAAACTTACTCACACCGGATGTTTACACCAAAACATGTGTCTTGCATATGGACTTCAATCATTTAACCATGGTAAATTACATGCATTCTCATCTAATTAAATTAATTAACCATAGTGAGTTAATATAATTTGGTGTAAACACCTGGTGTGGGTGTATAACGAATGATGCAGCTATGGCCAAAGAACATCAACTAATTAGTTATGAATCATCAGCTATTTGCAAAGGATCAACTGGGCAAACGTTCATCAAAATAATTGTGTCCAAAAAATTATTAAAGCCTTATAAAACATTTAATAATCAGATAGTGAGTGAAGGATCTGCAGCTGAAAGAGATTAATCCTAGGTTCAAATTTACACTACCCTGGATCCTTCTCCAATAAGCTATACAAGGCAGAAAGGAAATTATGAGCTAGCAAGCATTCTTTTTGATATAAATAGCCTTTATTGTGGTAATCAGTAGGCATATTACTTCAGTTACTCCAATGTGCATACCATGCTTGCTTTCCCTAAATAGTCCCAGGAGAAAGCACAGAGATAGGAGACGACATAAGCAGAGCGACCATTGAACAGAAGAATAATGAAGCAAGTTCCTTTGCTCTCTTGTGATATAGCAACTTCACTTATCGTCACACATAAACCTGCTGTGGTACAAATCGTTTGCTACTTTAAATGGAAACAGCCTATATCAGATTAACATGAGCACAAGGCAGACCAAACAAGTGAATGAACCTTCTCTGAGTTCCACCGTTTGCAGGCAAATAACTTATGCTGAAACTTCACCATTTGTTAGTACACCTGATTTTAGACACCTCAAAAGAAATAGTAGTTTCACCTCTCTAACCAAATCTGGTTGCCCAGTAAGAACAACAATGTGAACCCGCTAACTCTGCCAACAAAAAGGTAATAGAAAGAAAGAAATTAAGATGTCGTGAATAAGGCCGATCAACTTCAAAGAGAAATTATTCATCGAGCTAGTATTATCCTAAAATAACCTCAAGTCTTTGAATAACAATGTTCTTATAACTCATGTGTTTGGCAGGCAGAGTCAGATGAGAAAATGCTGAGACATCAAAAGACACAGCACATGTCAAAGCAGACGAGCCACCTTTTTTTTTAACAAAAAATAAGCAAGAATTTTATCAACATTCAAAACCCGCATTAAGAACTACTGGGTTACATACAGAGATTTTGTACATATAAATACAATCACTGTCCTATTCCGGTAGTGAACTTAGAAAATCCAGAAGCGAGTGTACATAGCAGATGATTTATCTTCATTCTAATGCGATAAATATAAGAAGGAACATTTCTTGCGTAGAGTTAATATCATTAGAGCATGAAGACGGTTCCATCGGCAGATTATTGTGATCCTATATCATGAAGCAAATGGAACATAGATGATAGTATCTGTTCAATTCCAACAGCATCTATGGTTTTCAGATTATTTCAAGTCATGTTCATTTTTTCAGTTTTACCCAGTGTTAAAAAAAGTGGGCGCTTCCTCGCTTTAAGCGAGAAGCGAAGCGGAGCAGGAGGGGTATCGCTACTGCCATTAAAAGCGGCTCAGGTATGCATAAGCTACCGCTTCTCTCTAAAAAGCGAGAAGCGGTGAAGCGCCCAGAAGCGATCGAAGCGGACGATTTTTCAATTAAAAGACCCAAAGTCTTTTTTCAATTAAAAGACCCAAATCGCTGTTTCTGTTTTAGCACTTCTTCAGCAGCAAACTAGGGTTGTTCAAACCAGCAATTTCTTCCTCACTTCAAGCAGTGATTTGTTCAAGCAAACTAGGGTTCTTCTTCTTCTTCTTCTTCAAGACTTGAAGAGTACAACAGCAACTTAGTTTCAACACGTATGTTTTCCAAATTTATTTTCATTCTTCTTCTTCTTCTTCTTCTTTTTCTTTCTAAACGTCCAAAAGGCGCCGAAATGCTAGCGAATTTTTTTCAAAAAAATTCTGCCCAGTTTCTACCAAGTTTCTGCGAATTTTTTCATTTTGTGCTTTAATTGATGCTACTCTTTAGTTTTTTAATTGAAGTATTGAACATTTGCTTACAATTACATGTGTTGTCTATGCCGTATTTATTTTAATTTTTTTTTTTAAATTTCGCTTCACTTAAAAAAGGCGGCCGCTTCGCTTCTCGCTTTTCGTGAAATGAGGGTTGTCGCTTTTCCTTGCTTCACGCTATTTTTAACACTGGTTTTACCTAAAAGGACTGTAACATGACATATCAATCACATAGGTCCTGTCAACATAAACTTGGAAGGTGGATGAAGTAGAACAGACAAAATTGACTAAATTTTCAAAAATGAAAAAGCAAAAAATATCTGCTAGTAGAAAGCTAGTACTGGTAAATAACTCTGACCATTGTCCTGAGTAGGATAATTGCTCCACCATTGGAAGGTCGGTGTCTAGAAGAAGGAGCTCAGGCAACATATACCATAAAATAATGGAGCAGCAGCGGACCAAATCACCTGAAAATAACACTTAATCAGCAAAATGACATCAATTTTACAATTAGAATAAGATTTATTAAAGTCACAAGAAACTGAATTCACAAGACAGATTTTTATCTTAATTAGGTGCATTACGACTGAGCCTTGATTTTGTTTCTCACTTAAAAATTAAACAGGAGATACCGAAGGGAAGCAGAAGAAAATTCACTTCACTAAGCTTAGAAATTTGTGATTGTGAAGGAACCTTTCTTGTGTATGTTCTACTTTTTCATTCTAATTTGTTCAGGTCTTGATTCAATAAGAAGGGATCTCAATCCAATTAGTTGTATCCTAGTATTAAGGACACATCTCACTGAAATATCAACACTTCTTTTTGATCCCTAACTTATATGAGATCAGAGGAAAAAGGTCATAATCCAAAAAACAGAAAAGACAGACTATATATGCAAACACAAAATAACATAAATTATTTTCCAGCAGCAGGAGAATGAGCTATTGCTTGCAAACAGAACAAAAATACATTCATGCAGTGTCTGACCTCCATGCAAAACTTATAGAAAGACCCAAAGAGAAAGCACTAAACCACATTAACAAAACAAAGGTCTGATTTCACACGTCCAGTTTCAACTTCATGCATGATTTCTGCAGCACATTCAATTTCAACTTCATGCATTAATGGGGGAAATATTAAGTACAAAAACTGAACAGGATTCACGATATACAGGAAGTTTTTTTCCCCATCTTTTCCTGAAAGGAGATTCATTTAGTTAATCAAAGTCAGATTACCTCTACTGTGATCAGGATGCTTTCAACTTTGATGTAGGTGCTTCGCCATCGGCATCCGTAGCCAGGAACCACAGAAAGAACAGAACAATCCAGCATAAAGTACTCTTGTTGAGCTAGGCTTGAAGAGCAACTTCAAAGGCTGATTGCTTTGGAGGGTTGCTAACACTTTCAGTATGCCCATCCATTTGACAACGCGTGATTAAGTCAGTTGAAGTCATGGAATTAGAGATCCAGGAAAACTTTACCATGGTCTCCAGAGCCATTGGTAATTTTTCAGAATATCCTGCTTTATCTAATCCTTGGGCTAAAGTACTGCACATAGCAATACTAGGTACAAAACCTTGCTCTCCTATTTCATTAAGTGATGCCAATAGTGCAGAAATTTCTCCCTTCTCACACCAGGACTGCACTAATGTTTCACTTACATGTCCTTTCAAAAGACCTTTATCCAAAAGTTCATTCCAAAGACTGAAAGCTTTATGTAGATTCCCTTCTCTGTAAAGTGCATCAACCATCGAGCTGTAGACTACTTCATCAGGCTCAATACCCCTAGCCACCATCTCCTCAAATAATGAAAACACTTTCAATTTGTCTCCTAATCTGTGATAACCTTGTATGAGTGAAGTGTAAGTCACAATGGTTGGTATCAGCTTCCTCTCTTTCATTTGTTGGAAAAGATCCTCTGCTTCTTTCATAATTCCATTCTTGCAACAGTAATCTATTAAAATGGTAAAAGTTACATGATCAGGTGGGTGCCTATCAGACATACCCTTCACCAACTCCAGTGCTTCACTCATTCTTCCTAACTTGCATAACCCATCGATTAATGTGTTGAAAGTAAGAGTAGATGCAATTCTCTTTTCTACCATTTCATGGAATAATGACAATGCCTTCTCTGTCTCTCCTGCCCTGCAGCATCCATGAAGAAGAGCATTGTATACAAAGGCATCCGGTTGAACACCCTGTGAAGGCATTTCATCCGATAAGCGAAATGCCTCAGTTAGATCACCAGCTTTGGAGTAACCATCAATGATTGTGGAATAAGTCACAGCATTTGGTGCCAAACCCTTTCCAGAGATACCATCAAACACTTCCCTAGCTCTCGAAAGGTCACCTGACTTACAAAGACCACCTATTAAGGCATTATAAGTGACGATGCTTGGCCTAACACCCTTCTGACACATTTCATCAAGTAGTAGAAAAGCCTCTTCCGAATTACCCTGCTTGCAGAAACCAGAAATGAGTGAGGTGTAAGTGAACACATCAGGAACTAGACCCTTGTTATAAAGCTCAGATAAAACATTCCTGGCATCTGGCAATTTTCCGTTCTTTGCGAGAGCATTGATAAGAATACCATAAAGCTGAACATTTGGCAGTCGTCCTAATTCAAGCATGCGATTCAGTACTGAAAATGCTTGCGCTATATTCCCATATTTGCAATACCCATCAATAATAGACGTAAAAGTGGCATAATTAGGCGCTACACCACGATCTAGCATCTCCCAGAAGTACTGTTCTGCAACTTGCATATTCCCTGCCTCTCTACACCAAGAAATAAAAGCCCCAAAAGTATATGAATTCGGCCTCAATTTTCTCCTCTCCATTTCAACAAGACACATTTTTGCTTCATCTATCTTTCCCACCTTGCAGAGCCCAGTAATAATTGTATTATAACATAAAATATCAGGCAAGATACCTTTCTGCCACATATCCTGCACAATTTCTTTTGCTTCGTCAAACTTACCATCCTCTACATACCCTTTTATGATGGGGGTGTAGATGACAGCATTTGGTCTCACTCCAGCTGCAATCATCTTCTCCAAAACAAGAATCGCTTGACAGAGATCTCCAGAGTTGCATAGAGCATTAATCAGCACGCCACACGTATAGGCAGAAGGTACCAAATTTCTGTCAGTCATCTCAACCAAAATCACTTTTGCCTCCCTGGGCCTCTTTTTCTTACAGAATCCATCAATAAGTGTGCTGTAGGTATAGATATCGGGAACCAATCCCTTTGCTTCCATTGACCCCTTTAGCTCCAATGCTTCGTCAACTGTACCAGTCCCGCACAAGCCTCTGATAACCACATTGTACGTAACCAAATTTGGACTGCACCCCTTCTCTTCCATAACACGAAGAAGTCTTTTGGCGTCCTTAACATTGCCAACCTTGCAATGAGCATTGATCACATTGGTGTAGGTGTAAACGTCAAGACTCATCTCACCCTCCAGCATTCCCTCATATACCTTCCAAAACAATTCCATTTTATTGCCCTTCAATAGTTCATTCAACAATGTATTACAACACAACACGCTGGGGGAAAAGCCCTCATCTTTAAAACCTAAAAAAGCCGAAACAGCCTCATTTAGCATACGCTTATTCCTATAAGCGTCAATTAGCAACTCAAATGCCACGGGTTTCGAGCTAAAGCTATCACATTCCTTAAAACATTTAACCAACGAGCTGAGAATATCCATCTGTGCATATCCTCTCTGAAGCATTTCATCAAACACATGGTTGGCGGGCGCAAAATTGTTTGAATTGCACAAAGTCAAAACAAGAATAGAGAAAGAATCGATATGTTGAGTCACACCCAGTTTGTGGTTTGACCAGTCGAAGAAGTCAAGAAGGCGTTTGGGGTTAACAACCAATTTGTTTCGATCAAGCACGGAGTGGACCACATCTGGACTGAGCTTTTGAGGGATTTCCGATGACTCCAAAAGGAAATTCCAGTTTTTATGTTTCAGAAGCGCCGAAATTTCTTCTGCAGTAGATTTCTTTTCTCCGGGAATGTTCGCAAAGCGCCTTGGTTCAATACAAAATGAAACATGCCTTGCTTTCTTGATTACAAAGGTTCGCTTTGAGAGTAGTAGATTCATAATTTCTAATATGAATAAATTAACTTGCGGGAGCGTTGCACATAAGCAGTTAAAATGCTAGAGGAACTTAATCAAAGCCCCGATCTAAGAAATGTTAAAGGATGCCTGCAGTTTTGCCTTGGAGACTCATGGGAGGAGCAATGGGTGCTTTTTTGGCTGCTCTAATTCTATCTTGCACTGGCAAAAGTAGAAAAGAGGAACGTCAACCCCTTAGGGTAGGGGTCGTTTGGTATGAGCTATAAGTACAAATAGTTGTGCTATAAAAATTTAATGTCAACTTAATATTTTTTTTGGTTAGCAAATTTGGTATAAGTAATTTCAGGATTAAAATTAATACTGGAATAACTTATATCTTGTAGGGGTGGGATACTTAGTGCCGGAATAATTATACCTTGTTCTTAGAAATTACGCATGCATATTATTTTTTATACAATGTACTAAACCGTGAATAAAAAACAATACCAAAATAACTAATCCCAACAAAACTAATTTTAGTATTCAAACAAAACGACCGCTTAATAAGTTAAGAATTCGGACGAACCAATTTAAAACAATTTTTGAGAAAATGTTTCTCTTGATAAAAATTTAATTATATGGTTTCATGCATATTTTTAAAAAAAATATATATTTTTTGTTTTAATTACTCTTTGTATTTTAATTTAATTAGAAATGAAGAGGTGTCAGATGTATGTTGAGATAGATGAAATGAAGGCGATGAAGATGAAGGTGGCTGAAATGAGGATTTTGAGATGGATATACGGGCCCAGGTTAGATAGAATTAGAAATGAAGTTATCGGGGATAAGGTGGGCATGACTCCTGTGGAGGATAAGATGCGGGATGAGAGACTTAGATGGTTCAGACATGTTAAGAGGATAGACATTGATGCTCCGGTGAGGAAGTGTAAGAGGCTGGCGTTGAAGGGCTAACGAAGAGGTAGAGGTGTCACGACCCAAAAATCCCTGGCCGTGATGGCACCTAACTCAACTCACTAGGTAAGCCAACTAACAGACAATATAACTCATCAAAGATTATAAGAAAATAAAGAATAGATAACTAAGCATTTACAATTTACCCAAGACCTGGTAGTACGATTCATGAGCTTCTAAGACTTGGAATATATAAAGCTAGTACGAATAACTGTACGTTTGTTTCAATGATACATAAACAGAATAGTAAAAGTTAAGCTACCAAGGACAAGAGGCAACTATGCCCGAAATGCGCGACATCTTCCGAATCAACACCCGACATCACCAGTAACTCCGCTCCAGAAATCTGCACATATCGTACAGAAGTGTAGTATCAGTACAACCGACCCCGTGTATTGGTTAGTATTTTGTCTAACCTCGTCAAAGTAGTGACGAGGCTTTTAGTCAAAAGATGCTTATTGCTACAACCTGTACAATAAAATAACAGTAAAGCGGTTCAAAGTATAACAGATAAAAGTATCAATTACAGCTCGGCAAGACAGTCAATAATTACAAAAAAAAAACCACAGTTGAATGTTTACGATCTTTCCCGGTATGAGATGTATGTCCTAAAATGTCAAAATGTCAAATCACATGGCACGGTAACACCCTTCGTGCTTTTATCTCATCCTCACCATGTATAAGTAAATTTATGTAACAAATCAATTAGCACGACAACACCCTTCGTGCGTTCAACTCATCTTTTCAAATGATCGTGTAACCGAACCAACCATATGACAGTAACACAATAATAGGAGTTACAAAGTAGGAAATACGCAAGTAACAACAGTGGATAAGGATGCACAAGTGGGTCACAGTAAAGGACTAAGCGGAAAGCACATGAGTAGTAACAATAATTGGAAGACAAGGAATATCAATTTCAATTGACTAGCATATTGGAGGCCTAAGTACAAGTATAACAATTAAGAAGGAAACACATGATCTTTACAAGTTAACGAGTAAGAGCATGAATGGCTAGCATGGTGGAAGACTTTTACTAAAGTGCAACAGAATAGATACAACATAAGTATGATTATAAAAGCAAAAAGTAGGCATGGTATTTGCAAGTTAAACAAGTAAAAGACATGGACAATGCAACAACAATTGAGATAAAGGCCAAGTACAGGAAAATAACAACAAGTCAAACAAGATATGTAAATACCACAATAACAGCTCAAGGTAAGGTCATATCATATACACGGGAAATAGATATCACATCATAATGCATGTCCTTCGTCCTCACCTGCACGGAAACACCTTTCGTGCCATGACCTCACGATATTTACAAGCATAACAATATCAATGAAATGGCACGGCATCACCCTTCGTGTTTTTACTCTCAAATGATATGGCACGGCATCACCCTTTGTGCTTTTACTCTCAATAATATGGCACGGTATCACCTTTCGTGCTTTCACTCTCAATAATGTGGCACGACATTACCCTTCATGCTTTTACTCTCAATAATATGTCACAACATCACCCTTCGTGCTTTACACTCCCCCTTACATGATAATATATAAACAATGGTACGACATCACCCTTCGTGCTTTACGCTCTTCCTCTTGTACATCAATGGCAAACAAGGCAGGAAGCATAAATGACATAAATGAGAGTGTTTTAACGGATATTCCAAACAAATTCTGAGTCAATACTTTACAAGCCAACAATGATTTAACAACCCCCAGGAACCGTATTATTCAATACTTCTACAAATCTCACAAATTATCCACAATACAATTATAGAGTCTAGTATCTCAAGAATATCGGCCGTAGTAATGTAGTAATGATTTCGCATAGAGAGGTCCGAATTATACACAATCATGTATTCTCAGAATTTCCGTCAAATTTGGCCGAGTTATAATAAGCTAAGTCTTGATTTCTATCAATTAATATTATGTTCTTGGTATCTAAGAGTCAAACAAGGCATAAAGCAAGAGGTCACAAAAATCTACAAAACATAAATGTAACATAATCCACCCTCCGACCATGATTAAACCTGGCACATAGATATATGCTCGTCACCTCATATATGTATCATCCCCGCATATGGAGAACAATGAAAAATAGGAGGAAAAATTCCATCAACAAAGTTAGGCAAAACACTTACCTCGAACAAGCCAATAACAATACCGAGCAAGCCAAGCGATGCTCCAAAAATGCCATCACGTGCGTAGAGACCTCCGAACGGCTCAAAACTAGCCAAAAGCAACTCAAATACATCAAATAAAGCCCAAGGAAATAATTCCAAATGTTAAAGATCGAATCCTAAATCAAATCCCAAATCCGACCAAAAAATTACACCCAGGCCCACGCCTCGAAACTTGACAAAACTCACAAAATCCGACAAACCATTCGATTACGAGACTAACCATACTAGTTTTACTCAATTCTGATTTCGAATCGGCTTTCAAAATCCAAAAATTCATTTTTATGAAACTCCACAAAATTTTCCCTAAAATCCATCCCAGATCACTAATCAAGAGATGAAATCAATG
This sequence comes from Nicotiana tabacum, assembly GCF_000715075.1. Taxonomy (NCBI): domain Eukaryota; kingdom Viridiplantae; phylum Streptophyta; class Magnoliopsida; order Solanales; family Solanaceae; genus Nicotiana; species Nicotiana tabacum. The sequence goes on along the minus strand of NC_134085.1, from coordinate 206,256,003 downwards.
ATATATTCATGATTATTAGCCAAAACAGAATTAGAATTATTTACCCCAATGATTTCCTTGAAAAACTCACCAAAATTCACCTCAAACCGAGCTCCCAAAGTTCAAGATGTGAACTAAAACCCTAAACCTCGTATATATAGCTCTCTAAACCCCTAGCCCGCGGTCCGCGTAAAGTCCACCGTGGCCACCAACCTTACCTGTCTCTATTCCGCGGTCCGCGAACTCCTACCGCGGCCGCATTCTTCCACCGCCGTCCACGAACTTCTTACCGTGGCCGCATTTCCAATTATCCGAGACCTAAACTTTCAAAACACCAAATATCAAGTATTTCCACCTTCCAAGGCCAAATAGTGATCCGATACCCACCCAAAACTCACCCGAGGCCCTCGGGATCTCAACCAAATATACCAACACATCCCATAACATCATTCCAAATTAGTCGAACCTTCGAATCAATCAAAACACTAAATTACACTCGGATTCAAGCCTAAGAACTTCTAAATTTTCAAATTTCACAAACGAAGCCGAAACCCATTAATCTCCTCCGAATGACCTGAAATTTTGCTCACAAGTCACATTTGACATTACGAACTTGTTCCAACTTCCGGAATCGGAATCCGACCCCGATATCAAAAGTCCACTCCCGATCAAACTTCCAAAATCCAATTTCCGCCATTTCATGAAGAATTCAACTACGGACCTCCAAATTACAATCTGAACGCGCTCCTAAGTCCAAAATCACCCAACAAAGCTAACGGAACTAACGAAACTCCATTCTGAGGTCAAATACTAAAAGTCGAACTTGGTCAACTCTTCCAACTTAGAACTCAAATCTTGAAGTTTATTCTTCCAAATTAATTCCGGATAACTTGAAAACCAATACTGATGATTTACGCATGTCTTAATGCATTATGCGGAGGTAGCCGAGCCCTTAAGATACCGAGCGAAGTGCTGATACTCAAAACGACCTGTCAGGTTGTTATAAGAGGCAGACCAAAGAAGTATTGGAGAAATGTGATTAGGTGAGATATGACGTTGCTCCTGCTGACTGAGGACATAACCATGGATAGGAAGATGTGGAGGTTGAGAATAAAGGTAGAGGGTTAGTTAGCCGAGTGTTGTCCTTGTTTGTAACAGTAGCTTTGATATATCACTTAGTGTCCTTCGTATTTTTTTATCCCTAGATTTTTGTTATTACCTGTTGGTCCCTTGTTTTGATTTTTCTGATTGCATTACTTAGTGAGTTAGTGTTAGTTTTTTTTTTTTACTTCGGTTGTCAGATTGGTTTGCTTGTTATTGCCCCTCTCCTTTTTACTTCCTCCGCCAAGGATCTATCGGAAACAACCTCTCTGCGTTTGAAAGGCAAGGGTGAAATTGCATTGGATTTATTGTTGTTGTTGATTTGGAAAGGATGTTAAAGCGAATAAAGAATTAATAGAAAAAATGCACGTACAATTTGAGAAAGGAGGTAGAGCTTTTAAGTTGCTCAATATCCTCGTCTATTTTAGATATGAGACGTGTGAACAAACTTTTATTATACATACAATAGTACACAAGTTTTGAATTGTGAGAAATGAGAAAGGAGTAACACTACGGACCACTAAACTTAAATAGAGGAAATATTTCAGTTTAAATTAATGTTACATTTCGTCATAGTTCAGTATTTTTGGTTCCTATACATACAGTTAAACCATGAATTAAAAATATCTTACAATTATATGCAGAGCTAGTTTTTGATACCCTGTTTGAAGTTTTGTACAATCTAAAAGTTCTTGAAAAGATCTTGACACCCTCCAAAGTTTTGAAAATAAGGGTCGATCCATTTTTTCAACGCAACAAAAAAGGAAAAGGAAAACTATACAGTATAGTGGCTCCGAAAATAATAGATAGCAAATATATAATTTTTGTATATTAATGTATAATATATATATACCGTAATACATCTTTATAATAACATACCTATATAATAGTCATTCACTATAAAAGCCAATTTTCTCAGGTTTTATTAAGTTATAATGTACCTCTCTATAATAGCTTTTTACCTATAACAACGATAGTCATATTTATATCAGAACGCTCTTTGTAAAATTACCCCTCTATAATAGTCATATAGAATCTTTAAGATTACTAATAATAATTTTAAAAATATGCATACAATTATTTCCATTAAATAAAGTTTCTATCTTGTATAACATATAAGATTTGAATATTTGCACATGATATCTTTTCTATTGAACAATTTTCAAAAAATATTTAGATAAAAAATTTAACTGTTAAGCTCTTATATTGTCTTTAAGGGAAAACTATTGGATATCTTTTTGCTGAAAATTATATAAGAACTTTCACCAACGTTATATAACTCGTAAGAGAATGAAAACGAAACAAGCTACAATTACAAAGTTCTTCCATCAATTTTAAAAGAATTTATTTTTCTAGATAGCTTTATAATATCTGCCTTGGAGTTTAAATCTTTATACGTTTAGTTATGAATTTATTAATAACGTATTAGCTTTCTTCAATATTTAACTAGTGAAATATGCATATCATTTGAGATTTTTAAATTTTAATGATTTTTCTATCTTTTGTATGTAATATTAAAAAAGAAAAAATAATCAACTTTTGGATAACTTTAATTTATAATAGCCAAAAAAAATTAAACGTCAAATGTTGTTATAAATGTATAACAATTATGCATTATAAAAACCAAAAAATATTGAAATAAAGAAGACTTTTATATATAACGTTGATTGTTGCAATATATATATATAGTATATTTGACTACCGAATGAAATTTTTTTTGTGGGATTGACCAAGTGGCTAACCTGCCCAGAAATATTGGGAGAAATTTAAAAATAGCCAGATTTACAAATGGTAATTGAAAAATACATATTCAAAAGTAATCGAGATTTAGACACTTTTTATGTAAAGATAAATCTGAACGAAAACACTGTTCAAAATCCGGAAAATATTCCAGCATAATATAGTGGAGTTCCAGTATAATATACTGGACTTCTATCATAATATATTGGAGTTTCAGTATAATATATTGGTCCAACATAATATGTTGGAAGTTCATACATAGGTGTTCCAATCTCTAGTATATTATGCTGGAACTTTCCATGTGTTAGAGTTCTAACATAATATGCTGGAAGTTCATGCACAGATGAACCAATCTCCAGTATATTATACTGGAATTTTTCGTATTACAGCAATATAATGACTATTTTTCAATGACTTTGTAAATAATGACTATTTTTTAATAAGCAATCCCAAAACACAGAAATATTCCCGGCCTATAACTCAAAGCAGGCTGGCCTATCGTAACAAGCTTGGACTGCTTGAAGTCAGATAGTGAATATGGGCTCTAATTGTAAAAAGCCTTAAAAATATGCGCTCTTACTGTAAAAGGCCTTGAAATAATATGGGCTCTTGCTGTAAGAAGCCTTAGAAAATTCACACATTTCTGAGTGACATTTCTCTGGATTTCATTAGCAAAACAGCTGATCCACCACCAAAGGACGTGGTGCAGTGAATGAGATTGCTCCTCCCTTAACCAAAGATCTCGAGTTCGACCCCTGGGTATGAAAAATCCTTGGTAGGGAGCGCTTCCCTCCGAATGGGGCCCTACACGGTGCAAATCCGGATATAGTGGGGCTCCAATGCGAGTACCGGACACCGGGTGGGAAACCCAAAAAAACATTTTATCCAATCCTGGTAGATATAAGAAAAGGTCATTGTTTTAAAACATATCCAAGTATCCAACAAAGGCTATGACACAGACTGTAATGACGGCCGATTTTCTCGGGTTTAAAATAAGAATATAAAATTCGAAATCATAGCTACTTAGAATTTGGATTTATGAGATAAGCTAAATGCTCTAATGCGAATTGGTATTACAATTACTTTTTCTATTTGAATCTACCTCCTCATTTTTTTTTTGCGTGTTAGGTGAATGGGGTTGGTAAGAACGAATTGGAGTTTCCCTTTTTGTAGTGGTGGATGTACAATTGTACATTCTTCAAACTATTTATGTATAGTTGAGATTTTTCTACTATATATATATATACTAAATTCACATTTGTTATCACCAATAAGTTCGCATTTATTATCACCAATAAATAATAAGTACAATAGTATCTTGTAACAATAATAACAACATACGAGATCAAGAAAGGTTGGAGCGGATACAGATTTTATCCTGCCTTTATGGGATAGAGAGATTGTTTCTAATAGTCATTCGGTTCAACAACAACAACCACCTAGTGAAATCTCATAAGTGGGGTCTAGGGAGGGTAGTGAGTACACAGACCTTATCCCTACCCGATAGAGTAGATAGACTATTTCCGAAAGACCCTCGGCCTAATAAACACTCGGCTCAAGAACATCTATTTTCAAAACCATTTTTTTTAATACCAACTACTATATCAATTCTTCAATAGCTATTTGGGAGGAAAAGATTGGAGGGTATGGGCATATGGGGAGAGAATCTTATGATTGAACAAGAGTAACTTTGTCAATTGCAAAATGTGTTAAATGTGGGGCAATTTGATTTCTGATACTGCAAACAGTGTGGGGCAAATTAAAGGACCATTTTGTTAGTAAGCATATTTTGGGAAGAAAACAGTGAACAAAGTGGTGTGGGGAAAGTTCAACCTATATCGTGGAGTGGCGTACTGAGCAAACTGCACATGTTATGGTCTTGAGCATCCTTATCTGTTTTCATCCTATTATTAAGGATTGTCGTGAGACGGATATGATCTTTAGAGCTTTTTTATTCGAGTCCTGAAAATAGAAAAATTCTTGTTACGCAAAGGCGGATTTAGAATTTTTATAACATGGTTGCACTAGTAGAGAAAGGAGAAAAAAAAAGTATTAAGTAGGAATTGATCCCTGCTTCTCTAGGTAAATTCGGTATTTAACCAAGTACACCATTTAATCCTTCTGAAACATGGGTGTCACCGTGTCAACACATAATATTAGATCAATTCTACAAAATATATACACAAAATATTTAGTTTGACGAAGAAACCGTGGATTCACGTACCACATACGCTAGGCTATAAATCCGTCCCTGCTGGTAAGAAACGCTTTTTTCTTTTTAAGAACCTAAAATTTTAATGAGTTTAATTTTAAGAATCTAAAAATTAAATCCGTCAAATTTAAATATCAAAGATTCTGCTTATTGAAAAACCTTGATAAAAATAATGAGTGATGAGTCCACCTTAGTACAAGATTTGAATGTTGAAATAATTGGGCCAGGGTTCCTGAAACCTGATGCATTGTGTTTTTATTATGCAGGAAAGGTACAAGTTCCTTGATACAGTAAAGTACTGCTCCAGTTGTCTCTTTGCATTCTGCATTTTCTCAAATTCAGCCCAAATATAAAAACATTCTGCCTTCTAATTTTTTTTATAAAGAAAATGTAGGGATAATAATGATGTTTACGTCAAATCATATCAACTTATTATAATTAAATAATTTAATAAAACTAGAATACATATGAATAAACCATAGTTAAATGAAAGAAGTCAATATAGAAACACATGTTATATACATAGGCATATGCACTTTGTTGCATGTGCAGCCACGTCATCGATTTTTTTTACTAGATATGTATAAGAAAAATGATAATATTGATAATAAATATAAAAAATGACACTGCTTATTATTATAGTGATTTGTTCATTAATTTACTTTTTCGACTAGTGATATCGCTTATGAAATATACTATGTATGCCATTAGATGTGGGTAACTTTTTATAATTTTGGGCTCATGGACAAGCCATGTTGTGATTTCTTAAATTGGGATTAACTTTATTATATGAAGGTACAGAAATGAATAGCAAATAATTTCTGTTTGGAGCTTATGAAAGATTCTACGACTGTTCTTTAGCTTATTTTAGGCCAAACCTGGACTACCCATACTCAGCAATGTAACTATCCATTCTGTGAATATAAGAAAAGTTTTGATAAAATCAAAAAATGTTAGGAACATGACCCAGTAGTACTGAGGTCCACTCACCATTTTGTCCCTATTAACGACATTTCATTTCATATTGTTATTTGTTAGGTCTGAATTAGTTGGATTTTAGCTTTATAATTTTACTTTTAACACCAATTAATGATGGCTTTTGAATTAATAAGGAAAAAAATCTAGTGTTTTAAAGGTGCAACTAATAGTTTTCCTTTTGTATTTCTCCACTACTTGGTGGTAATGTAGCATGTATTAAAATAAGATTTATCCTATTTGTTGAACATTTTACTTTTCTATTTTTCTACAGATCCCTTTTTGTTTATATTATATCTCTCCTTTTAGACAATTGTTAATTGTAATGAGAATCTAAGGGGGTTAATTACAAAATTGACTAGGATAATTCTAATTGATATTTTAAAGTGTTCATATTTAAAGGACAAAGCTAGGTTGATAATTATGATTAAGAGGATAATTAATGGTAGAGATACCTACCAAAACCCTCATTATGTAGGATATAAAGGTAGGACGGTGGGGCATTTTTCTATTCAAATAATAAATAAAAAAGCCCTTTATTCAAAACATAAGCTCCCCCTGTTTCATTGTTCATAACATGTCTTGTTGACTCCAACAACGTAGCTAATCGATGCCTTTTACCTGTTCTTGAGGTATAGTACTTATTGTGTGTTTTTTTAAATGATGATAATCTTTGAGTCTGTTTGCGCGTACTTTGGATAATTCATCGAGTATCTGCTACGCTCTGCCCATTGCATTTATCGAGTAACTTCTAGATCACTTAATGTTTGATGGAAGTATTTGAGAAGAGATTCTTTTGTTTCTCACTAGAAAAATAAAGAAAGAAAGAAGTGTTTAAAAATACTTATTTATCATATACTAGTTAATTTACCCGCGCTTCGCACGATCGTTAAAGAGAAATCAAAATATGAATAAATAATAGTTGTTAGAATTTTTGTTATAAAAAATTTATCTTTACTAATCAAGGAAACAACAATAATTGTTAATTTCAAAGTCATCCTTAACATTTACTAAAATAGTAACTCTTATTCTTGTGCTTTTTTTTTTATACCAAAAATATTAAATTTATGAATTAACAAAGTAAGTATATCATGTTTAAAGAAAAAAAGTAAGTCTCATCAAGTCTATTCTATATCTCAACATCATTCAATGAATGATAAAAAAAATAGTAAGATCAACTTTATCTTTTATATATTCTCCAATATAACAATATCAATTGTTCCTTTTTTTAAAAAATCATTTTATATCCAAAGTCACTTAACTAATAATTAATTAGGCTTCGTGCTAGTATAAATATATGAAAAGAAGAATTCCCCTCTAATACAAAAGCAATAAGTCAAATTGTATTGACGCAATAAAGAAGTTTTCATATTTGAATTTGTTTACCCATATATGTAATAGAGTTCAATGAAGCATGAGTCAAGTAGCCCGTCTTGGTCAATTTAGAATATGTAAAGAAACATATTAAGATTCAAATTAATTCTCCCCAGATATCAAGGTTTAAAATTACAAAAATAATTATTACATCCACTTCATGTTAATATTATTAAAAAGAGATTTTTGCATTTTAATTTGAAAATAATGCTATAACCAAAAGAACATTACCCTAAAAACTGCATATATGATATGATAGATAAGATTTCAGGAAAAAGAACAACTACCGTGCATAATTGATTGTTAGTCAATCTCAGAAACTAATATCTGCAAAACTAATAAATCAAAATCTGAGAGTGTGAGAGTGTGTGGAGCGGGGGCATAAGCCATGAATCTTTAGTCTTTTAGTCTTTTATAAATTTATAAAATAAGACATAAATAAATAAAAAATCTGAAAAATATGTTCAGAATTTTTAATCGATAAATTAAGAAAATAGAATAAGAATATATATATATATATATATATATATATATATATATAAACACACACACTATATTAGTACACATACTGATATAAGCGTAAACGTATTAACATATTACAACATATATACTTCTAGTATATTTAGAATAGAGTTAATATAGATTCAGTCAAGAAACTATAAAAAAAAATATAAGACTTACTCTCGGAGAATTATTCAAAAAATGATTGATAGAACCAATTAAAAACTGAAAAGTTAAACAATATAAACATACCTTAATAAAAAAGAAAGATGAAGAATAAGAATTAACAAAAACATACACATGGTATCATGAGTAAGCACCATGGTCAGAATTCATATCAAGCAAATGAAGAGCCATGTGAAATTGTAGATGAACTCTTACTTTGTTAGGCGAGATAATTCTTCTCTGTTGAGTACGTTATTTGTGCTGCATTTGATGAAAAGAAAACACTGAAAAAATGGAATAAATAGAAAGATTATTGTAGCTTTTAATTACTGTCATTATTTTCATAATTGAAACTGCCGTATACTTTATTTTTTACAATTGCAATGGTTGAATCCTTTCTTTTTAATGCTGAACCGTTACATTCTTCAATCTTAATTCTTAATTAAGAGGAGTAAGTTATGGGATGTGGATTTTTAAAAAAAATAAGATATATAAAGGAAAAAAAAGAAAGAATAAGTCAAAAAAAGGAGAATAAAGATAAATAGAACTCCTACACTATGAAGTATGCTACATAATATAGAGTGGGCTTTGGTGCTAAAAAAAATTAAAAACTTGAGTTTTGGGCCAATTAAGTAGCCCAAAATTAATATTTTAGTCACACATCATTTTATTATTAATTAAAAATATATTTTTTTAATTAAATTTCAGAAAAACATTTTTAACCGTTTTTTTTTAAATTCAAAAAAAGGTGACTATTAGTTTTAAAAGGTGTCTTTTATGAAAAGATGAGTCTGTTAATTCCAACATACTCCTAAAGGTATTATAAGTACCCTATTTCATCTCTAAAACAAAAGACATCTGAAACTTCCATCTCTTTCTCTTCTACTTATTTTCTACAACTCACAAATATTCTGTTCTTGTGGAAAATTCGAGTTAATTACTCAAACTCGGATTTCATAGGCTTTGTAGAATCTTGAAGGAATTCTGCCATAATCCCTGCAACAACGAAATTCGTTGGCTTAAATTCCTTAATGACAATGACTACAATATCAAGGCCTAATTATTTCGTCACATATTTTTTCTAACTATAACTTCATCAAAATTTAGACAGATAAAAAGAAATCATCGTGTCGAGTAACTTCATCAAAATTTGTCTCTGCTGATATATGTACTGCAATACTTCATGTATTTTAAATGGTCAAAAGACTAAACAAAAGTACATTATAAGATTAATATATGATTAAATAATATTAGTAAACTATGTTTAACCACGAAATTTAAGTAATAAATATTTGGTGATAGTCGGTGAAACATGACCATATGAAGAAGTCATGGTTGGCCATAGAGAAGCCGATTAATCACTAAAAATTCGACACATAAACATGGCCCCCTCGTATAAAAATCATTCCAAATAGTGTGTGCAAAGGAATATTTTAGATTTTATTTAATATTAAAGCTTATCTTCCCCAAATTATGGTGGAGTTTGGCCCATGTTTGCTGAATGGCTGGGTGTCTTGGTCGTTTTTTCAGATTACAAAGTCTCAACTAATACTGTTAAACGTCTTGAGATTATTGGTAATATTCATCAACGTCGGCCCTCCTAGATTTATTGTAATAGATTTACGACAGGGAAAGACTTACATGCAGCCGGTGTTTATAGGAACGGAGCTACAACTGACCGAAAAAAATATATTATACATATAGGTTCCTTTTTCGTTAACATTTTCTATATATACCAGTTACTACTAAAGATACTGATAACTATTTCTTCATCCTTAATTAAAGATTTCGAATTCGAATCCTGGATATAAAATCGCTTTTAATAAAAACTTTTTTACCTTTACATTGGTACTTCTCAACGCGAATCCGAATTAATCGGAACTCAGACGGGAAATCATGGAAAAACATTTCCTATACATTGTTAAATATATTTGATCATGATGGATTGGCCATCCTTGATTTGACTTAATGATTTACAGTTGTTTATCGCATACTTAAGGAGCAATGTAAATGGAACTCATGTCTCATTACTTGTGGCTGGTTTTACTTTAATTATGGGCATCCATTATTGAGAGATTGATATCACAAGTGACAATACAGTTATCATATGACTACTTATATTAAAGATGACTCTCAACTACGATTTATATAGTAATAAAGGTTAATATCATATATAGTTGAGTCTCGATTAAAATTGTGAAGAGGTTCCATTGGGTCAAAGTGTCTCATTGTCATCGACCAACTAATTGAAATGAATAATCCGTCAAGCTATATTGGTATCAAAAAGTTATTCAAAGATTAGGACAAAATCGAAATATCACTATGTCAGTGACATCTATTAATACGTCTAAAATTTCCACTATCTCATTTGAAATCTGCTCTCATCTTAAAACTAAATCGTCAAATTAATGTGATTGCCAGTCCATTTTTCGATTGAGTGCTGTGTTTTTACATGTATGTAGAAAGTCATTAACCTATAATAACTATGGGAGAAAAATTACCTTATAATGAACTTTTCTGATAATTAAAAAAAATAAGGATGTGAAGCTCAATCTCGAGGATAAGGATTACAAAAGATAACTTGGATAAACGTTAGAATAAAAAAATGTTCACCTCTACAAAGTTTTATATGGACTAATATGATAACGAATGGCGAAGGCATCATTTTTATCAGAGGTTTATTTCTATAATAAAACATAATTAATTTTATATATACACTATAATTTATTCAAGTAGACCCTATTTTGCCATTCTAGTTCCGCCCATATTTATGACCAATCATGTGAATTGTGTTACAAGGAATTCAACTGGGAAAAAGGGCCATTTTCTCAATGAACAAAGAATTTTAAACATTTGGTGAAAAAATTCAACAACCATAGATAGATTAACAATAAATTAAATCAGAGAAGAAAATGGGCTTCTATCCAATAAAAACTAGTGGGATCTTCAAATTGATAAGCACAAGTGGTAATAGCCCCTCCAATTGCAGAATAATTCTTTCTTGTCTTCATTTTATTTTTCATTTCATACATGAGGATGATGCTTATCCATGCTTTCTTTAGTTAGTAGTATTGAATGCAATTTGCAAATCTTTTTTAATGAATATTTAGAGATAGCATTTAAAATTAAACATGACTTCTGGCGGTGGACTGTCTTTTCCAAATAAAGAAATAAATTAGTGTGCCAATGATATCATACTATTAGTTGTGTAAGCAATTTGAAAAGGAAGAATTAAAATTTTAATAAAATATTAGATTGTTACGTCTGTGTCCACAACATAGGAAGAATTTGTCATTAGTGCTTTAATTAATATCATATTGACACAGCGAAATGGGAAGTATTAGCTGTTTTGGATTTATATTAATCAAAATGGATTTCCATTTAGTTGAACAATTTGGCCAATGGTAGAAGGTGCGACTATTTTAAAAATGGCTATTAGTCAAAGAATATGACTTTAACTAGTTCATATAATTAGGAAAATTGCACGTAAACTAATTGGGAATACTATATATAATTCTCAGTTTGTCTATTCTTCATTGGACGGCTTTTCTTGCATGCGAAAGTAACTCGTTTGTACATGTCACTTCTTGCCTTAATTATAATACGATTTATAATTTTTTGGTTTTAATGACCATTTGAAATGTATAATTCTATTTTTTTTTCTTTTTGACACAATTGAACATCAAAAGCGTCACAAGCTTATATTTCTTGTCGCATGAACACTGCAAGAAAATATAGAATTGGCAACGAGTTTTTAGCAACAATAATGATAGTGTTGCTAAATATCAATAAATGGCAACAACTTTATTTAATTGTTGCTATAGATTAAAAATTTTACCCATGAGTTTTTTCTATAGTCAATATGAAAGATACATATTGATTAAAAAGGATATTTCGTAATATATGATGGGTGTAAATTAATAAGGATAACATCATACAAATTCATAGGATAATATGATTTAGACCTAAATTGAATTGATCATACACCTTTTTTGTTTTTGATAATAAAGAAAGATATTATATTTAAACAAGCATATGCGTACACTATTACTACTACTAGCTATATTGTTTGTAGTTTTAGCAAGCAAGCTACTAGAACAACATTCCAAAACCTTATGACTATTGCCATAATTTCTAGTTTCACACACTGCAGGTTGCACTTCCAAGTCATATCTACACTGTGGCAGCAAGCGTGTCGTAATTATTCCAAGCTTGTCCTCATTCCATATCTTACTAACCAAAAGTGGTGGTTCTACAAAAATCTGCATAGTAGAGCCTTCCGTCAAAAAGTTTCCTACATTTTCTAGTCTATCAGCTAATCTATTTTGCTCTCTGTACACATGGCTTACTGGTGGATCATGTAGCTGTCTGAGAAGGTGCCTGCAATCATTTAGTAGATTAGCATGTAGTATATTATTATTCTTCAGTAGGCTAAGTACCTTTTTAGCGTCAATTTCCACTTGAATTGGTGTTATATTGTGTTGAACCGCAAACATAAGTCCCTGTAATAAAACAAGTATTTTTGTGGTAATAGGCGCTTGAGAGAGGACTGCACCTGAGAAACCCAGTATCCAACTCCCCTCATGATCCCTAATTATTCCACCAATTCCATTTCTATTAGTGTGTGGTGAGTGTGTTGCGTCCATATTTAATTTGTATATGTTAGGTTCCGGAGGTATCCATTTTAGTGCTACTCTAATATTTTTTTGTATTTTATGTGATGAGGCAGCTAGATAACAGAATTCAGTTGCTTGTTGCGTGGTGAAATTTTTATTAATGACATAATGCTTGTCCTCATACATATTTTTGTTTCTAGTTATCCAAATATTCTAAAGACTTAATGGAAGGTAAGTGCGCTAATTTAAATTATAGGAAAATTTCTTCTAACTATAATGGAAGGTAAGTGCACTATCCATCTTACTAGGAGGATGGCAGAACAGTATAGGGACAAGAAGAAGGATCTCCACACGGTGTTTATTGATCTAGAGAAAGCATACGACAGGGTTCCTAGGGAGGTCTTATGGAGTTGCTTAGAGGCTAAAGGGGTTCTGGTAGCCTACATTAAGGTGATTAGAGACATGTATGAAGGAGCTAAGACTCGGTTAGGACAGTAGGAGGCGATTCTAAGCATTTTCCAGTTGTTACGGGGTTGCACCAAGGGTCTGCACTTAGCCCTTTCCTATTTGCCCTGGTGATGGATGCCATAACGCATCATATCCAAGGGGAGGTGCCATGGTGCATGCTATTTGCTGATGATATAGTCCTAATTGATGAGACACGTCGCGGCGTCAACGAAAGGCTAGAGGTTTGTAGACATGCCCTTGAGTCTAAAGGTTTCAGGTTGAGCAGGACGAAGACGGAATACCTCGAGTGCAAATTTGGGGCTGAGCCGACGGAAGCGGGTGTGGAAGTGAGGCTTGACTCTCAAATCATCCCTAAGAGGAGTAGTTTCAAGTACCTTGGGTCAGTTATTCAGGGGATCGGGGAGATCGCCGAGGAGGTCACACACCGTATAGGGGTGGGTTGGATGAAGTGGAGGTTAGCGACGGGGGTCCTGTGTGACAAGAAAGTTCCACTGTTACTAAAAGGTAAGTTTTATAAAACAGTGGTTAGGTCTGCAATGCTGTATGGGATCGAGTGTTGGCCGGTTAAGAACTCACACACCCAGAAGATGAAAGTAGCATAGATGAGGATGTTGAGGTGGATGTGCTGGCATACAAGGATGAATAAGATTAGGAATGAAGATTTTCAAGAGAAGGTGGGTGTGGCCCCCATAGAGGACAAGATGCGGGAAGCAAGACTCAGATGGTTCAGGCACATTCAGAGGAGGAGCACTGATGCACCGGTGAGAAGGTGTGAGCGACTGGTTGTGGTGGGCATGAGGAGAGGTAGAGGGAGACCTAAGAAGTATTGGGGAGAGGTGATAAGGCAGGACTTAGCACGTCTTAGGATTACTGAGGACATGGCCCTTGATAGGGGATTGTGGAGGTCGAACATTAAAGTTGTAGGTTAGGGGGAAGCTGTGGATGTTTCTACAGCGCACTAGAGTGTGACTAGCTAGATATGAGGTAATCTTAGAATGTTACTGATCAGCTACCGATACAGGGAGTTATTTGTTGGATATTAGTATACTTTTCATCTATTTCGTATTTCCTATATTTCTTATATTGCTGCTATTTTGTTATTTTATGTTATGTTGTGCATTGTATGTTATTTTTAGTATGAGTCTATGGATAGTACTAACTTATCGTCTTTTGTTGATGTCTTGAGCCGAGTGTCTCCTGGAAACAACCTCTCTGCCTCTCGGGGTAGGGTTAAGGTCTGCGTACATATTACCCTCCCCAGACCCCACTTGTGGGATTATACTGGGTTGTTGTTGTTATTGTTGTATAATTTAGTAGCGAAATTAACCACTCCTTGGGTGTACTATAAGTTAACAGACTATTTATATAACTCCCCATGCCTAGCGTATTCCAGAAATTTTTTGCATTCATACATGTAAGGAACAAATGATTTAAGGATTCTTCTCCTTTGTTACAGTAAGAGCAATCTGCATTATCAGTGATGTTAAGATGATGTAGGTATTGCAAGGTTGGTAGCATGTTATGGTTAAGTAACCAAATAAAATATTTGATTTTCGGATGTATTGGCAGGTACCAAATCCATTTGAATTGGACATTAGTACTATAGTCATTATTGAGATCATTGTGAAGGACTTTATAGATTGAAATATACCGTAAATTTCCCATCCCTAGTTAATGCCCAGAAGATATGGTCAGCTTCGAACTTGTACTTAGATATATAAGTGGTCTCAATTATATTTTTTAATTTCTCCGGAAATTGGAAAGGGAGGTTATTCAAGTTCAAACTATTGCCCTTGTATATTGAACTTATATTATTATTAATATGAGCACTTGGTAAAGGGTCGCTTATTAACGAACGAACAGTAAGGCCAGGCTTTAACCATGTATCATCCCAGAACTTTATATGCTTTATTGTACCAATTTGCCATTGCAATCCTATTTGGCAAGATTTCCAACCTTTTACTATGTTACGCCAAATAGTGGAGTGATTGGTGGCGGAACTTAAAGGAACATATTTATTAATTAAAACTTTGGCCCAAAGACTTTGATTCGAATGAAATGCTCTCCATGCTAAACTACCTAGCAAAGCAGTATTCTTTTGCTGAAGACTTTGAATACCTAAACCTCCCTTTTCAATTGGTTGGGTTATCGTTTTCCATTTAACGAGGTGAATCTTTTTTCTTGTTGTTGTAGATCCCCATAAAAAATTTCGTTGATATTGTTCCATCTTTTTTATAATTGTCACTGGAATGTGAATATATTGCATAATATGGTTTGACAAGTTATTAAGAGTAGATTTGATAAGAGTAGATCGTCCTGCCATTGTAAGAAAATTAGTTTTCCATCCTGCTAATTTAACTTTAAAGTTATCTAACAGAAACTGAAAGTTCGCCTTTTTTTGACATGTGTGAAACATTGGAAAACCTAAATAGCGTCCAAAATTTGTTCTTTCCTTAATGTGGAAACAGTCTATAGCTAATATCTTGTCACCGTTCGTGCTATTTTTTGAAAAGAATAATTTTGATTTCTCAAAATTTATTCTTTGGCCTGAATGTTTGCTAAAATGATTAATCACATCTATGATGCCATTACAACTTTTAGTAGTAATTCTTGAAAAAAGAATTATATCATCAGCGAAGAATAGATGTGAAAGTTGTGGACCCTTTCTTGCTACCTTAAGTGGTTGCCATTGAATATAGTCTACAGACAAAGTAATACTACGCGAGAACATCTCCATACACATTATAAATAGGTATGGTGATAAAGGATCACCCTGTCTAATGCCCCTCGATGGGCAAAAAGATTATGTATGTGACCCATTGATAAGAATTGAAGTGGAAGTTGTAGTGACACAGGACATGATAAGCTTAGTAGTATTTGGTGGGATATTGAAATATTGAAAAGTTTTCCTAATAAACGACCATTCCAACCTATCAATCGCTTTTTCCAGGCCTAATTTGAGTAACATGTAACTATTATTTCCTTTCATTTTTGCTAACTGATTAATTGCTTCTTGTACTATTATTGCATTGTGAGCAACACTTTTTCCTTGTTGAAAACTAGTTTGTGTTGGCTCTATTATCAAAGAAATAATAGGTTTAAGATGATTGACAAGTATTTTTGTAATTAGTTTATAAGTAGTGTTACACAAACTAATAGCCTAAAATGGTGAATTGATTGAGCCTGCCTTACTTTTGTAACAAGGCATATGTAAGTCTGATTGAGTGAATGAGGTATTACATTTGATTCAAAAATATCATGGCAAAATTGCCTAACCTTACTACTGACATCAGGCCAAAACTTTTGATAAAAGAAAGGATGAAGTCCATCCGGGCCCGGTGCTTTGTAAGGACCAAAGCTGAACATAGCACGATCAATTTCAATACCCACAAGAGTTGTTTGTAGAATTTGAGTATTCATCTTACTAACTGAACTGAAATTTGAATTAAAAGTAATATTAGTAGATTGATTGTGGTCAGTTGTAAAAAGATTTTTGTAATAAGAGAGTATGTGATCCTGAATAGCTTGGTGGTCATAAAATCAGTTTCCAACTGAATCTTTAGGAGAGGTTATTCTATTTCTCCTACGTCCTTGCAACGTAGACATATGGAAGAATTTTGTATTAGCGTCTCCTTCATTAAGCCAAGTCACTCTTGACTTAAGCTTCCAAAAGTCCTCCTCTAACCTAAGTATATTACTAAATTCATTATTCAATTGTACTTCTAAATTTTGAAGGAAATAGCTAGTGGGATAGCGTATAGAAGACTGGATTCCAGCAAGTCTAGCTAGTATTTTCCTTTTCCGACTATAAATGTTTCCAAAAGTATTATGGTTCCAATCTATGAGGACCTTCTGAAAATTTGTAATAGTTTCTAAGATTGGTGACTTATCATGCCAAGCAGTTTGAACTAATTGATGGAATTGCGGGTGTGATACCCAAATAGTTTCAAATCTGAAAATATTTCTAGGTGGTTGTTTCCTCTTGTCTAAGCTAAGTAATAACGGACAGTGATCAGAATAAGTACGGGGTAAATGTTGCACTGTAGCCTCACGGTACAGATTGAGCCATTCATAATTAGCCAAAAATCTATCTAGTCTTTCTAGTATTGTATGCCCCTTTTTTATTTTATTAGTCCAAGTAAATCTACTGCCTTTAAACCCTAGATCTATTAAATTACAGTAGTTAATACAATTAAAAAATTTGTCAGCCCTACTAATATTAACAGGAAGCCCCCCAAATTTTTCATTAGCATATAAAATATCATTAAAGTCTCCCCTAATTAGCCAAGGGTACTTAAGATTATCATGCAAATCCATAAGACTCTCCCAAAGTTCATTTCGTGCATGGCATAAATTCTTAGCATATATAGCAGATAATATCCATTTAGGGTTAGTGGGACCTACCTCGACGAGGCAATGAATTTCTGCT
This sequence comes from Nicotiana tabacum, assembly GCF_000715075.1. Classification (NCBI taxonomy): domain Eukaryota; kingdom Viridiplantae; phylum Streptophyta; class Magnoliopsida; order Solanales; family Solanaceae; genus Nicotiana; species Nicotiana tabacum. Next base: position 206,238,443 of record NC_134085.1, on the reverse strand, counting down.
CAGTTGCCCTCAGCTCCTCAACACCAATTGCAGCTTCATTCCATACTACAACTAACCCTCCTTCAAGCCCATTTGCAGACACTTGTGCCATATTAATGAATCCAAAATCCTGTCTAAGTCTTTCATGGTCCTGCATGTGCGTTTCAAGCAGTATTGCTAGGACTAGCCTATAGTTGTCTAGTAGGGATCTAAACTGCCTCCTGAACTCCGGGTTATGGGACCCCCTACAGTTGCAAACTATTATATTCATAATATAGGGCATTGGTTGTGTGACTGTTGGAGTAGGCATCAACGGGTTGACAAACGTTAATGACATCCGGTCCTGCGGATTCATTAGTGGTGGGAGCTAATGAAGAGTTAGAATTATCACCATCGAGTATTTCCCTGCCTCTCGATTCGTTGTGACACAGAAGTTCATGCTACATGAGATCATCTCTAGTGGACACTTTAGGATGAATTTTTTTGCAAATTGCTCCTTTAGATTGTAAAGATGTATCCCTTTTAACCATAAGAACTCTGTCACTGTCTCCCTTATTTCCGCTATTATTTCTGCTAACTCCTCCCTTGTTTGCACATCTAGTTCGTTGGGAGATAGTGTTGGAGGTGATGGTGGACTACGTGGACTGCCTGGGGGAAACCGTGTCTCGAGAGGACTCATTGTACTGGCATATGGGGAGAGAGGATTAAAAGAATGGAGATGTTGGAACCATGGTGCATAAATCTGCCTCATGTGATGTGTTAGGTAAAAGGGCAGTAGGTTTGTCGTGGCTGGAACTGGTATTTATGAGTACATGGGGTAACTCCACTGCTGGGGATTTGAACTTGAAGCCTGATGATCCAGTAGGAGGGGTGTTTATGTGTTGTACCATTGGTGTTGAGCATACCCCTCCATCCCTAGTCTCATTCCCTCTGTAACTATCTCTGTCAGATGCGATGGGTTCTACATAAGAAGGACAATCTCCCGATTGTTCAATTCCATTCTAAACACAAGAGCATACCCCTATAACTCCATCTCTAGACAAGACTTTAGAGGAAGATCCATTGTGTTTGCCTGAGACGTGTATATCAGTGGGGTGTTGATATGTGGAAGTTGAGGTCCCTGCATACGCTTTCGAGGAAGATAAAAGAGTTGATTGTTGTTCCAGTTTCTCAGCACAACAAGGTTTGTGTTTTGTGGGAGTGTTGGTCTCTGCATATTTGTTTAGTTGTGCAGTAGAAGGTGCAGATTTAGTAAGGTCAAGAGAAGAGGGTTGTTGTTCTACGATGGATAGCAATAAAGGGTCTTTATTTAACTGAGTAGGAATCTGATTTGTTTGTAGTGAAAGGCCCTTAAGGTTATCACATGAAAAGTCATTATTTGGTTTTTGTTGGAGTTGGGGTTGACTAGGATTATAAACTACTCTAGCATGCAATACACTGTTGCGGCCACTGACGTGAGTTGCTGCTGAGTCCTGTTGGCCATGCACTGGAGTCAAGTTATCTTCTAATGGCTAGTTATAGGTATTATGAATTGGTTTGGTTAGCTCATGATGTGGTGTAGGTAGCTGTGTTAACGTGTTTTGTGTATTTAGCCAGAGTTGATCATGAGAGTTGAGTAGAGTTCTAGGGGGTAAGTATTGGTACTTGGTGTTGGAGATATTATTTGGTTTGGGATTATCTGATTTGCTTTGGACTTTAGTGGGGAGGGGATGTCTATTGGGTTGGTTAGATATAGTAGGTAATTTATTGTCAATGTCTTCCTCGGTTGGGCCTTTCAATTTAATATTGTCCAAATCCATGTTGTCTAAGTCCTCTAACTTGTGAAACTTGTTATTGAGTACGTTTGGTTCAGCCTTGTCTCTTGCTTGTTTGTGGGCTTTCAGAGGCCCAATTTTGATAGTCGACGAGCCTGCTTCCCAGTGTTGCCCTTGCTCCACCGTTCCCAACTCCGCCCTAAAGTTGGTCGCGTTTCTACCATTGTTGTTATGCTACGTTGATTTTTTGGGAAACTAACTGTTTTCCACTCCGTTTGTTGGGCCGTATCTTTGTATGGAGTAGTAGCAGTGTTTAGATTTGGATTATTCTTTGTTGTATGTGGTGTAAAGAGACAGCTTATAGTCGTATGTCCAAATCGACCACAGCTTGTGCATAGTATGCTTCCCAGTCGTATTATTGCATACTTGCCCCTAGTTGTAGAAGACGTGCAAGCATCCACCTTTAACAGCTGTCCTAATTTGAACCCACCTTATATAAGATTTGTTCATCATAAAACTCAGTAGGGAGCTCTGGTAGGCGGACCCATATTGCTGAGTATATGAGTTGGGTTGTTGAATCTATGAACTTTGACTCTCATTGCCTAACGGATAAGAAATGATTCAAAACGAACCATGGCCATCCATGTAATGCCTTAAGCATGTTTTCTTCCTTTTGAAACTTTATGAGGAAGAAATCAGAGCCTAGATCAATAAGATGAATGTCCTCAGATGGGTTCTATAAGGCCAGCAATTTATTTTGGAGTATTTGGTGAGTATTTTCCTACCAAATACTTTTACTATAATAGAGTACTTCTAGGGAGTGTATAGACGACATTTATCCTCAGTAGTAATAGGTATAAATATGTCATCGTCTGTACTGCGGTGGAGGCTTTCATCCGATAAGTCAAGTTGTAGCTCCATGCTCTGTTGTATAAAAGAAATTTCTGGTGGATGTTTGTTTGAAGTTACAGTTTGTAGAAAAGATGGTTTTGGAGAAGTTTGTTTTTATCTTCTATTTGCATAGCTCCTATATCTGGTGGTTCTGTAGATGCTAAGTCATAATTATTTGTTTCTGTGAAGTTTTCCATGGATGTTGCAGAGTCTAGTAATCAGCAGAAAAGATTTTAGATGTTGATGATAGAGTTAGAACTTGGAACAGTCTCACTATTTCCCTGATCATACACCTCAATATTAATTAAACCTTGCAATTTTTGTGCCCTGATTTGTTTTCCTCTTTATTTAATCAATCTCTGTACCCTTAAGATCTCCGACCTCCACCACTTACTACAACATACCTAGGTAACCTGCAAGTAGGCTGGGAAGGTAGTATATACACACATCTTGTCCGTATCTTATGTAGATAGAGATGTTATTTTCGATTGATTATTGGCTCAAGAAAATATAATTATAACAATTTATAAAAGCAATACGGTTGTTAAGAACCCACGAGAAAGGCAAGATAATAATATAACTGAAATACAAGAAGACAACATGTAATAATAGTATGAAAAAGAAATACGCTCTTGACTTCCACATTCTCCTATTAAAAGTCATGTCGTCGATAAGTTGACGTCCATTACTTATTCAAAGTATTTATTTAAATACATTTTCAACTCAAATGATTTGCCGCCACCGCCACTACAATAAACAGATTACCAGACGGGACGGACACTTCTACCTATATAATCATCATTAATACCCTGATTAGGATTAGATATGTTGATGGTAATCTTTAAAATAAATTAAGGTATAAAGTTATTAAACCATGGTTATTGGTTTTAAGATTCTTGCTTTTGTTGAATGATAGAGAAACCTCAATTTGTTTTGTTCACACTGAATAGATCATTCTTTGTGTGCCCCAATCTCCGTCAAGATTATAATCTCTTGCTGGAACTAAAAACCTATTAAATTAAGCATGCTGTTAGCACTTATTCTGCTAGCCTTATCTTCAACACCAGCTGTCTTCACTTAAACCACTAATTAAAAAGATTACTTAACTGCCGCTAAATTAACGAGAAAGCTACAGATTGTCCTTAATTAGGTGAATTGTCTAATTTCGCAATATCGTGAATTCAAATACTAATAGTTATTATCATTTTTCGCCCGTTACAAAACCTATTTACATTTTGTACCCGAAAAATGTATAAAATTTGTATAATTTTTGCATAAAACATAATATATATATATATGTATAAATTTTATACATTTTTCGGCTATTATCTTTACAGCGGCTATACAGTATCATTTTCACGATACTAATAGGTACCCCCTCCGATCCACTTTAAGTGATTGTTTGGCTCTTTTCACACATATTAAGAAATTCATCTTTTAGCATTAATTAACAATGAAATTGATCATATTAACCTTAATTTGCTCATTAAAAAAGTAGCCTCTTTTACTGTAAGGGCAACTTTGAAAACAAAAAAAAATCTCTCAAAGTTAAAGTATTTGTTCAAACTTTTAGAATGAAACAGTGTTTTTAGTAGAAGCACAAACAATTTTTGAGAAGCTGGAAAAAAAAAATTCTCAGCAAAAGAAATTTTTTGAAATTCTTTTTAAAAGAAATACACTTAAAGTCACTTTTTTAAAGTTTAGTCAAACACTAGTTGTTATTCAAATATACTTTTCAAACTAATTAGCTAAATATAAAGTGTTTCTCACCAAAAGTGCATTTTTGAAAAATACTTTTAAGAAAAATAATTTTCAAAATAAGTTGATTAGAAGATTGGTCAAACACGTTATAAGCATGAATTAAAAAGTACTTTTGACACATATCAAAAATATCATTCAAACATACACGTTTAAACAGGTGATGACATTTTTATCGTATCATGAGAGATAAAATTGAGAAGTAGTGTACAATTAAAGAAATTCTAGATATAGGAATATTTCAATTCTCTTTTCGAACAACTTACAAAAGAGAATGCCATAAAACAGTCATCTTGAGTACATAAGAAAAGAAAAAAGGAAATAAACAGCAAAAATTGAACTCAAACTTAGAACCTGTTTGGCCATAAAAAAATTCACTTTTTTCCGTATATTTTTTATTTTTTTCAAAATTAATGTTTGGTCATAAATTTTCAATTTTCACTTAAAGATAAATTTCGAAATTTTTCGAAAATTTAAAAATCTCTAAAAAAGCTGTTTTTCAAAAAAAATTCATTCATATCACTCATAAAAATTTAAAAAAAATCAAAATTATATTCATGTCCAAACACAACTCTAATTTTCAAATATCATTTTCTTTTTTCGTATTAAGATGTGAATATATTACCAGACAACCAAAACCTCAATTTACACTAAATGCCATTTTCAGTTGATAGTTTTTTCCACTTTTTTTAAAATTTTACAATTCTTATATATATATATGCCCACTTATTATATGAATTTATTTTAAACTTATATTACTACATTATAAATTTTCTTAAATTATTTTTGAAAAGTAAAATGATGGTTACGGGTTGACAACATACTAGCTGTGCATGATGTCAGCTACGCTGTACAGAAAGAGCCCCGTTACGATCTTTCACCTAAGTGGTCACGCAAGCTCCGTGACACGACGTAACAAATTTTTATTCCAAGGGACCATCTTCAACTGTTTGGCGCCACACTATTCTTACACGTGTGCATAAAGCGACAGCAATACACGTGGCTAGTTTCTATTGCAGCCTGTAAAGCAGGGTTCGTTTCTTTGCCGCTGTACTATCTTATCTCTAATTTTTTCTTTTTCTGTCTTTTTTCCTAAATATAAGCTGTAACGCAATCCCGTTTCAAGTCCGTAATACTCTTAAAAAGAACGAAACGGTTGTTTAAGATGTGCCGTTACAAACGGATCCAATATGACTGTTGCCATGACGGTCCACAAAATTCAGAATTTGACTAAAGGGGTAGAATGATAGGTTGGGCATTATTAAATTTTAAAATTAATAGAGAAAAAGGCGAATAAATTGTTTTTATATTTCCAGTTCTGAAAAAGCGCTAAAGCTAACGAAAATAGAAAAAATATTTCCTCAATCGTCTAGGCACACTTATAAGATGGAATATACGTACTTTTTGACCTATTTATGTGATTGTTAAATATCGAAAGTGCTTATAAACACTTTTAGTTTGATCAAAACTTTTACTAAGTTAACCTTAATAATATTTTTTAATTCACAAAATATTTTTTCCCAAAATAAATTTTCTAATTTTTTCTCTTCATTTCACATTCGTTGTTATATCAATTTCCTTATAAAGAAACCTTTAATTTATAATCTTTGGTAAATTTGTAAGGGTATTTTAGTCTTTTTAACAAAAGAATAATTTATAAGCACTTTTCTGTTAGTAATCTGTATTTGTAAAACAATTCTAGAGAAAATAAAATAACATAAACAGAAATGTAAACAAAAAAAAAAACAATTCGAGCCCACTGAATTCACAATGTTTCCTTAAGAAATTTAATCCCCTCCTAGTACCCAAGTTTATGAATAATTTTCTCCCAGTATATGACGAATTATACACTGGTGTAGTGGTACTTCAAACCCCAATGTTTCAGCGAACACAAAGTTCGGTAGCAAATCACACTTACTGTTGCTTTCTTTGAAGTTAAAATATGTAGAAGAAAGGAGAAGAACTCAGAAAATTTGTATGGAAAATCTGAGAGATTGGACTTGTATTTATAGCCAATGTTGGGCTGAAATCTGAAGAGGTGCAACTCTTCAGAATGGCTGTTTTTGCAAAACGACGAAAGAATAAATGTCATAACATAAATGACTATTTACTCAATAATAAAGAGGAGAAATTTAAGGGTAATTAATTTTATGTTACAAAAATAGAAAACTGAATAACTAAATTGTTTTTAATATTAATATTTAGTTATTAAACCAAATATTTAATCAATCCAAATCCATGAATCATTTGATCGAAGTCGAGCCGAGCGAGCGACGACGACGGCGCGAGGCTTGCCTTCTTCTCAACTCTTTATGAGCTAGAAGAAGAGCAATTGCTTATATACCCATCAAAAATCTTTTCCTCTTCCCATATGGGACAATCAAAGAGGGAAACTCAAATATTACTCAAATATTTTATTTTTTCCTCCATTTCCCATTCACCCTATTTTAAGCATTAATAGCTTAAAAACCCAACATTTTCCACCAAACAAATCAACTGCATATTATTAGTTTCAGTACGTTTATCCAAACACATAAATATTTATCTAAAAAAGAAGTTTCAGCACTTTAAAATATTTTTCAGCACTTCAAACTTATCAGCTATTTACAATCAACAAATTCAAACGAGCTCTTCTTATATAGTGGGGAATAAAAAGAGGAACCTAATACTTAAATATTAAACGCCTATTTATATTAGTTCAGATAATAAATTTTCCGATATTGTGGTTAGAAGCCGATGAACTGATTTAATTTATACATAGCTGTCCACCCAACTAGTTAAACTACATTATGTACATTAATTATTGCTCTAAAAATGTACCAAATAGTATTTGATAAAGTCTAAACACAAAAGACAAACAGAAATGCATATTTTAAAGTCAGGAAAGAGAGGGATTAAGAGGAATAAAGAAACATGAAATTGGTCTGCAGGTTAGGGGCCAAAACAAGGAGGAGATTAAGGAATTGTGAATTGGTCCAAATGCTTAGCGCAGAGGGCACAGGGGTTTACATGTGGACCCCGCATAACTACGATTATTGTTGGCTCCACGGGGACACGCTGCGCCCCCCCTCCTCCCCCTCCCCCCTCCCTTTTTTTAATTAGCCTATTATTTACATTAGACTGTAAAATTAAAAAAATTAAAAATAAAATTTGGAATAAGAAAATGCTACTGGAAAATTGTGTTTTTTGGTCACTAAGATTTTTCTATGAATAAAAAATTATAGTTACATGATCATTTGTGAAATTTACCCAAAAAAACAAATGAGAGAATTGCTAGTAAAATATACCAAGATGGCAAGCCGAATTTAATAAAGATTTAGAAAACTAATCATGGTTTTCTTGGACAAGACTGTAAAATTAGTTTCAAATTTCATACACAACTAAAATTATGGAGCAGTAAAAGATTAGCATAGCCATTACTGTGTCTGTTATTATTTCTCACTAGTCCTCCCATTGACCCCTACATAACTTAAGGGGTGGTTTGATAGAATGTATAAGAATAATACGGAATAAGGTGTATTAGTAATGCATGGATTAATAATGTAAGCATTAGTTGTGCATATATTATTTTTTATCCATTGTTTGGTGTGGTGTATTAAAATTATAATGCATTGCATAATTTTTAAGAAAAGAAGGTTGTTTAGAAAAATGTCCTCCATATTCTCTAGCTTTAAAGGACTTTAAGGATAATTTTGTCTTTAAACATACTAATGCATGCATTAATAGCCTTGGTATTACTAATGTCATGGTTTTCTATGCATTACTAATTCATAGGATAATACCAAGTATGATATATGACTAATACAAGTATTAATTATACATATGTTAAAAAAGTGTACCAAACAAAATATTAGTAATGCATAGAGCTAATGCTTGCATTATTTTTTTCTAATACCTCCTACCAAACGATCCCTTAGTGTATTTTGTTGTACTTCTATTACTATTGTTGTGAACATAGGTTACAATGCGTAATTTTTCTTGTACGCGTTAGTATATTTAAGTTTTTGAACAGCATTTCTGCCTCTTTTTTTTAGCTACAAATTTTATGCATCTTATATTATTTTGATAATTTCTTTCCATTAAGGTTTTTCTTATTTAAAACAATATAGTATTGTAACAAAGAAAACGTAACATCTATACTTGGTGCCCTATCGGTCCATTAGTTTGACTTTGACAATTAGACTTATGGTCTCAAATTCGCTGACGTGCACATTAGTCCCAAATTATCTGGATCTTTAGCACTACTATTTCTTATGATATTTTCGGTACGATAACACAAGTGACCGTTTGGTCTTTATTGGGACAACTAAATATAAATCCCAATAAATTGATTACGACTTATAGCAATAACATCGAATCAACTAACTTAAGTTGCACCATTTCTTTTTATTTTTTTATGTATTCTTTGAATCAAATGATTTAATCCGTGGAGTTAAAGTAATAGTTTTACTTTATATCACTTAAGTTTTATGATTATTGTCATTGTTGAAGGCACTTTGGTCTGTTCAATATACACTAAGTATACTAGCACAAAAAATTGGAGTAAATTCATTCTCATAATCAAGATAAATTATACTTTAATTTTGTGCTACAATCATCAAGATATTTGCCCAACAATATTTTCGATTGTGAACATAATTTATTAATTATGAGAATCGATAATTTAACCTTCTGTGCATGAGCTAAGACTCCATCTAAATCGTATACTACATAATTAAAGGACACACATGTAACAAATGATCTATTTAAATAATGCTTTATTGAATTGAATAAATAATTATTTAATACCATACCTAACTCGCATGGTTAATAGTATATCCCAATATTAAATGTGTACAATTTCCTTAAAGATGGGTATTTCCTTTTTAACGACCTTAAATTACAAATACAATGTAATTTTATTATTCAATGAAGTCTTGAATCCAGTGTAAAGTCAAGTAAATAACAAAATTAAAAAAAAAAAAAGAGAAATTAAAATCTATTTATTCACGATTCAATGTAGCGGAAGAATTCAATACAGAAAACTGCACAGGTATGTTTTTGTTCCCAAACGATTAGTTCCATCAATTTCTATTTTAGAAAAATGGCAAACAGGAAAATTGAAAAGGATACAAGACCTCATATGAATTTTTGGAAAGATAGACAACTAAAGCGTCAATTTACTAGGTACGTGGGGGCACATTGATTACCCTAATTTATAATCACATTTTTTTTTATGTTTGTCATAAAATAGCTTTAATACTTGTTGAATAATCGACCACCAACATGCATATCTTATTCGCCTTTTTCTCGCTTTATAACAGTTGGATTCAAAATAACACACTTAGTTGTAAATGAAATAAATTTTATTTATATACATTCATAATTTGTAACTTATCATATGGTGTTAGTTAGTTTCTCCCTTTGGTCTATTTTAAATGATTTTTTAGCTCTTTTCGCACATATTAAAAATTTTAAATTTTAGCATTAAATTTAACAATGAAATTAGCCGTATAAACCCTAATTTGCTCATTGAAAATATAACAAATTATTCCTAGGCTCGTTACTCCAATGACGACTTTGGAAAGAAGAAGTTAATTCCTTGTTGATATTTGAAAAAATCAAGTTGCGGGCCATAAAAAAGGGCAAAAAAATCACTTAAAGTGAAATGGAGGGAGTCCTATTTTATATATTATTTATTATGTTTATCATAAAAATGCTTTTATAGTTATTTTGCTAGTTATTAAATTATGTAATTTTTATATCGAAAAGCTTAGACTTATATGCCATGACTATTTTCTCTTATTGATTAAATCCTTTAAAGTAATTTATTTCAGCAAATGAACGTTCTGCTGTGCTTCCAAAAATATCTAAGCTCCGCATATTTTTATATTGTAAAAAAAAAAATCAATTCCGGAAAAATAAGATCAGTAAATGATAATTCATTGAAATTGCATATTTGTGATATCGTAAAACACATATATTAATCAAGGAATATGTATTATTTACCTACAACCACTTGACCAGCTAGTGTTGGTGTGGCAATGCTATATTGCTTGATTTATTTCCTTATTAGAGTAAGAACTTCAACCAAACACCAAACCACCATGCATTGTTTGGGACAATTGGGCACCCTATAACATCTATATCATTATGGAAAATTAAAGGTACTTAAAATGTCCAGGGGTAGGACTTTTTGATGTGGCAAAGCTTTTTCTATTTTTTTTGGTTTCTCATCCGGTGTTCGGTATCCGCATTGGAGCCTGATTATATCCGAATTCGCTTTGCGTTGGGTCCCATTCGGGGGGAAGTGCTTCTTACCAAGGATTTTTCCATACCAAGTCTCATCTACTGCACTACATCCTTTGGTGGTGATGTGGCAAAGCTAAAAGGAGGACTAAAGATTTAAAAAAAAAAAATAGAAAAGTAATGGCAAAAAAGAGTTTTCTATGGAAAAGTGAGGTGAAGACTGAATGGAAAAAATTTCTCCCAAATTGTGCTTTTATTTTGTACTTTGCTTGTGAACGAGTGGAAACTACAGTACCACAAAAAATGATAAGAGACATCGTGGTGTTTGGGTTGAGGTCAAAAAAATAAATATATCTGCGCCTAAAATTTCTAGTAAATTGAAGATTTTAAAATTAGGAGTTTCAAAATAACATAAGAACACATAAGTACATATACTTTATGCTATTTCCCCCGTTCCGTTTAACTGTTGCTTTAAGTAATTTTACGTTGATTTTTCCTCTTAAATAATGTGCATTCTTCTTCTTATTTCTTTAATATTAATGGTAGAAATTATTAACATTTTCGTCTTGTTTTCTAAATCCATAATTATTTTAGAATAATTTTTTAAGCTAAAATGACTGTTAATTTGAAATAAGGGAATAATTGCTAACACTAAGTGGACGTTTGCACATAAGAATTGTAAAAATACGAAAAAATTCAAGTAAAATTGGTATTTGAAAATTAGAGTTGTGTTTGGACATGAGTACAATTTTGGGTTGTTTTCTAATTTTTGTGTGTGATCTGAAAATTTTGAAAAATAATTTTTTAGAGTTTTTAAAATTTTTAAATATTCCTAAATTTATCTTCTAGTAAAAAATAAAAATTTCATGGCTAAACACTAATTTTGAAAAAGAAAGAATTTTTTTTTAAAAGAAAAGGCAAACTTTTTCTATGGCCAAATGGGTCCTAAATACGAATAAATTTTTTTTGTAAGGACTTTGCACCAAGGTGCCACTGGTTGTAGCTTTAGACCACACACTGTGAGTAGTAGACAAAATCAGGTGGGTCCCATTCTGCATAACTTGATCTTACTGTATGCTCTACTGCACTCTATTTCTCCTTCCTTCCCGCACGTGATTGGCATATTTCCCTGTTGAGCTATTGCGTGATAGCACAACGTAATAATGCAATGCCTCCGTTTTCAATTTCTTCTACTGCGTTCCGTTATTATTACGTACAATAAATAAAAACAAAGTTAAATGAACAAGCAATTCGTTACAAATATGTACTAGTATTAAAATATTTTGATGATCATAATCGTTTTTAGCATTGAATAACGCCGGTTTAACAGTTTTATTACATCCTGTTTAATGTTGCTAGAAGGAGTTAGTTTATGTTACGTGTTTAAAGAAAGACATAATTAAAAAGAATTTTAAATTGCAGAAAATAAGGACATTATCCTTATGGTACTCTTTTTTTTTTGCTTCTCCCATAAAGAGTAAAAAAGACTGGAGATAAGGTAATTTACTATTTCCTCCGGTCCACTTTAATCGATTTTTTGTTGTTTTCATACATATTAAGGAATCCATCTTTTAGTATTAATTAATAATAAAATTAACCATATTAACCTTAATTTATTCATTGAAAATATAACAAATACTCCTAGGCTTTTTATTTCAAGGAGAACTTTCGAAAAAAGAAGTTAATTCTTTCTTAATATCTAAAAAAATAAATATTGGGATCACAAAAAAAATATATTTAAAAATCAATCAAAGTGGACTGGATGAAGTATATATTCAAATAATGTAACTTACTAACTTTTACCCTAATTTTTACAACTTCAGGCTACATGTGCGCTCCTTTCTTCCTCCTTTCTTTTCCGCTCTTTATTCTACTCTTCATTTTTTGTAATTTGTAGTATATTTTACTGCTGATTTGCTCCTAATGACTACATTTTTGTTGAAACAACGTTTTAGAACTTTTCTTCATCTATTTATAATATATTGTCTGTATCTATTATATTTGAAATGAATTCAGATTGATCCAGGAATGGAATATTAAACAACAAGCTGATTGCGGCTTTATTGATACAAGCTGATTGCGGCTTTATTGATGCAAGTTGAACTATTATGCTGAAGCTTTGAAACTTTAGCTAGTACGACTGTAGGACAAAAACTTCAGCTTATTTAGCGCTAAAGTTTTTACAAATGGACTAAATAACTTTAGCATCTTCTGCTGAAGTTTTTGAAAAAACTTTATGACAAAACTAATGAATCCAGGGCAAAATTTCAGCTAAAACATGCTAAGTTCAGCAAATAGAGAACAAAACTTCAGTTAGTAGAATGCTTAAGTTCAGCAATTACAAACAACTTCAGGCTTGTCTACTAAAATGTTGATGTTTGCGTGATTGTCTTTGCTACTTCAGGCTCGCACGCCTGAAGTTTACGCGAAAAGTGGGTATGCTTGACCTTTTTTTTTGTTGCAAAACGGGTATAAGTTAAAGCGTGACCCAAAAAACGGATATAAATACAAATCCCTCTAACTTTTTTACGGTCCTGGTATAATTTAATTTGATAGACCATGTTAGTCACTTTATTTTCTAGATTGATAGTGCATTTTTCGATAGACATTTATCTATTGTTACCTTGTGATTATAAATCGTGCATTTACAGTGTAATAGTGTGAAACTATTTTTGAAGGTCGTTTACATATATTTGAGGTTACATATCCCGTAGCCCCTAAGGGTTTAAGTTTTATATACTCACAATATAAATAATATTTACACAGTTAAATTAAACTTTTTTACAGGTAATTGTAGTTACGTGAATGAGAGCATCTTTTTTCCATTTTTGGACAAAATAAAAAGATTTATTCAACCATTTGTATATATGTACATTCGCTGGTTCCGTTTGGACTCTAGAACTAGCCACCTATATTCCTGCCTATCTAAGAAACATTCACCTTTTGTATTTGCTGACATACATGCTATTCTTAGCTAGAATAACTATTTAAACTTTCTAATATCTTCCTCCATTTCCTGTAATTCTGCCCTCGAGGGTAAAGAGAACAATTTCTCTAAGTCTGTGGTGACTCTCATGTCTTTCGCTCTGGAATCTTCTAGCATTTTGTTCACTCTGCTAGCAGAAACGTAAAAGAAAGAACACAAGATTTAACGTGGTTCGGATCAAAATAATCCTACGTTCACCAGAGAACAATTGCCTTTTTAATATTAACAAAGGAAGGGGAGAGTTCCCAATTACACTTAAGAGAATTTCTCTCTTAACTCTCTACTCATAACAATATGTTGTATTATTTTTGGGATGGTTTCTACAAATGAATGAGTGCATCTATTTATAGAGGTAAAGACCTCCTCTTGATGTCATTGGTGACATCAAACTACCTCCTCTTGATGTCATGGGTGACATCAAAGGAGGAAGCTTCCTCCTAGCATCAACACCAACTCTTTCCACCAACTCTTCCAATTGGCATGTCATTATTGACTAAACATAAACCAACACCTTCAATCTCCACCTTGGTTTGCGTTTCGAGCGTGCGTGTGAACAACTCTGGCCAAAACTTCTAAGCTTACTGGGCACCCCCGTTATAAGAAACAAGAAGAATCATACCATTGTTGAACATACCACCTCCACCTAACAACTGTTCTCTTCGGAGTTACATCAGTTGATGTACACCCCCGCCAAGTCCTTGCAGTGTGCAAACTCAGCGAGTGAGACTATCTTGGTCAATATATCTGCAGCATTATCGTTTGTGATAACCTTCACGACCTTGATAGTTCCCTCTTCAACAACATCTCGAATAAAATGAAATTTGACATCAATGTGTTTAGTGCGCTCATGAAATCTCTGATTTTTCATTAGATGAATAGCACTCTGACTATCACATCTAAGAGTTGATTCCAGCTGAACCAAACTCAATTTCGCTACTAAACCTTTCAACCAGATAGCTTCCTTCACCGCCTCCGCTGCTGTCATGTATTCTGCTTCTGTCGTAGACAAAGCGGCAATCGACTGCAGAGTCGACTTCCAACTAACGGCACTGCCAACGAGGGTAAAGATGTATCCAGTTGTGGACCTTCTTCTGTCAAGATCTCCTGCATAGTCAGAATCTACATAACCGAGAATTGAAATACCTCCACCACTTTTTCGAAAGGTCAGACCGACACCAGAAGCTCCTTTGAGATATCTCAATATCCACTTGACAGCTTCTCAATGCCTCTTTCCTGGGCTGGACATGTATTTACTTACCACACTTACAAATTAAGCAATATCTGGATGTGTGCATACCATAGCATACATAATGCTACCAACTGCACTGGCATAAGGAATCTTTGACATATGCTCCACCTCATCCTCAGACTGAGGCATTTGTAACTCTGAAAGTTTAAAATGATGAGCCAATGGTGTACTTACAGGCTTGCATGTATGCATATTGAATCTCTTGTGAACCCTTTCAATATACCTCTTCTGAGAAAGATGTACAACACTGTCTTCTCTTGAAATCTCCATACCAAGGATTTTCTTTGCAGCTCCTAAATCTTTCATGTCAAATTCCTTACTCAACAGTTTCTTCAAAGCATTTATCTCTGTAATGTTGTTAGCAGCAATAAGCATATCATCAACATACAATAGTAAATAAATCATTGAGTTACCAGACATCTTCTTGTGATACACACAGCTATCAAATGCACTCCTTGAGAATTCATGTGTAGTCATGAATGCATCAAACCTCTTGTACCACTGTCTAGGGGATTGCTTCAAACCATACAAAGACTTTTTTAGTTGGCATACGTGATCTTCTTTTCCCTCAGCTAGAAAACCTTCAGGCTGATCAATATAGATTGTCTCTTCTAGATCACCGTGTAAGAAAGCAGTTTTGACATCAAGCTGTTGAAGCTCCAAGTCAAATTGGGCAACCAATGCTAGTAGCACGCGAATTGAGCTATGCTTCACGACTGGAGAGAAAATCTCATTGTAGTCAATTCCTTCTTTCTAACTGAATCCTTTTGCAACCAATCTCGCCTTGAACCTAGCATTTTCCACTTCAGGAATTCCCTCTTTCTTTCGGTAGACCCACTTGCATCCAACTGTCCTCTTCCCCTTTTGTCTTTTCACTAAGACCCATGTCTGATTCTTGTGAAGAGACTCCATCTCTTCAGTCATGGCTAACCGCCATTGTACAACATCCTTGCAAGAAGTTGCTTCAATATACGAGGAGGGCTCCAGATCCTTAATCTCTTCTTGTGCAGCTACAAACGCATATGCAATCAAGTTTGCTTGATCTATAAGGCATTCCGGTTCTCGTGTCTGCCTCTTCTCCCTCCCTTTTGCAATTGTGTATGGTTCATTGACAGAAAGTTCTTCAAGGTCTACATCTTCTGACTCATCTTTAACCTGAGTCTCTTGATCCTTTTCCTTGGCAAGCTCCACCGGAAGCTCCACCTGCTCGTCGTTCTTGTTTCCTGAAAACTCTACGGAAACTTTACGCGGATCAAGTATAGAGGATTCATCAAAGGTGACATCTCTACTAACTATAAATTTGAGTAAAGACAAACACCAAAGTTTGTACCATTTTACTCCATCCACATACCCTACGAATATGGGCTTTTTAACCCTTGGTTCAAGCTTTCCTTCATTAATGTGATAATAAGCTGGACACCCAAATACTCGTAAGTATGAATAGTTAGAGGGTTCACCTGACCATACCTCATTCAGAGTCTTAAAGTAAATTGCCGATGCTGGAGATCGATTGACTATATGAGCAGCAGTGTGAACTGCTTCAGCCCAAAATACTTTGGACATTTTGGCTTGTAGGAGCATACAACGAGCCTTTTCAAGAAGAGTTCTGTTCATTCTCTCGGCAACTCCATTCTGCTGTGGGGTATGCCTGACAGTCCTATGTCTTGAGATCCCATGAACCTTGCAGAATTCATTAAACTCTTTATTGCAAAACTCCAAGCTATTGTCTGTGCGAACATACTTGATTTTCCGCTCCATTTGATTTTCAACCAAAATCTTTCACTCTTTAAATGCTTCAAAAGCATCACTTTTTGCCTTCAAAAAATGCACCCAAACCTTTCGTGATAAATCATTAATAAAAGTGAGAAGATACCTTTTTTTGCCCTTCGATGGAAGTTTAGAGGGACCCCATAAATCTGAATGGATGTAGTCTAGCATTTCTCTTGTCTTGTGTTTGCCAGTGCTGAAGCTGGCCTTCTTTTGCTTCCCTAGAACGCAATGCTCACAGAAGTCAAGTATGATGATGTTCTCACCTTCCAAAAGGTTACGATTGCTCAACATCTCCAGTCCACGTGCACTCATATGACCCAGTCTCATGTGCCATAGTCTTGCCTTGTCATCATTAGATAACTGCATTGTAGATGCATTTGCAGAGCCAACAATGGTGCTTCCGGCCAATGTGTAAAGGCCGTTCTCCAGCTTGTCTTTCAGCATGACTAAAGAATCTTTAGTCACCTTTATAGTTCCTGTTCGCTCATGTACCTGTAGCCTTGTTCATCCAGAGTACTCAGGGAGATCAAATTCTTCTTCAGATCAGGAACGTGACGGACTTGTGTAATAGTCCTCACGACTCCATCATGGCAGCGAACCCGAACTGAGCCAATGCCAACTATTGCACAAGTTGCATTATTGCCCATTACTACGGTTCTTCCACTTTTCTCATAGCTATTAAACCAATTTTTTCGGAACGTCATATGCAGAGTGCAAGCAGAGTCTAACACCTATTTATTTCCATAACTACTATTATTATAACACGATGTTGTTAGTACATAATCATTATCAAAATCATGTACCTATTCAACTGTGGATGCACTCGCTTTTTCCTTAGACTTTGACATTGGGCAGTCTCGTTCAAAGTGCCCCTTCTTGCCACAATCCCAACACTATGTGTTCTTCTTGTTCACACGAGACTTTGATATGTGCTTTGATTTGCTCTTTCCCTGTTGGCTAGTCCGGCCTCTCACAAAGAGCCCACTTGCCTGGTCATCTCTATCTCCTTCAATGTGCCTCCGCACATCACTAGAGTTAAGTGCCTGCCGCACTTGCTCAAGCTTGATAGGCTCCTTGCTATACATCATTGAATTCTCAATTCTCAATATCACGATAAGTCAATGAAAATAGCAAAGCACATGCAAGCGTCTCCTCCTCCTTTTTAATTCCTGCAATCTATAAGTCCATGACAAGTTTATTGAACGCATCTAAATGATCTTGTAACGAAGTACCTGACTCCATCTTAAATGTTTGAAGACGTTGTTGTAACAACATCCTTGTTGTCACTGATCGGTCTTGGTATAGCCCTTCTAGCTTTTCCCATAACTGTTTGGCCATCTCTTCGGTACCCGTACTCACTTCACAAAGCACGTTAGGTGCAAGGGATAGTTGGATTGCACTCAATGCATCCCCTTCAATCTTCTCCTTATCGGGAGCTGATATATCCTTAGGATACTTTCCGTCAATAGCATGGATTGAACCTTCCCTCCGCAGTAACGCCATCATCTGGATCTTCCAGATATTGAAGTTGTTGCGTCCACTGAATCTATCAATTTCAAACTTCATGGAACTCATTTTTGCTTGTTCTTCCTCCTTGGATCGTTAAAGAATCCTGTTGCTCTGATACCATTTGTTAGCGGAAACGTAAAAGAAAGAACACAAGATTTAACGTGGTTCGGATCAAAATAATCCTACGTCTACCAGAGAACAGTTGCCTTTTTAATATTAACAAAGGAAGGGGAGAGTTCCCAATTACACTTAAGAGAATTTCTCTCTTAACTCTCTACTCACTACAATGTGTTGTATTATTTTTGGGATGGTTTCTACAAATGAAGGAGTGCATCTATTTATAGAGGTAAAGACCTCCTCTTGATGTCATTGGTGACATCAAACTACCTCCTCTTGATGTCATGGGTGACATCAAAGGAGGAAGCTTCCTCCTAGCATCCACACCAACTCTTTCCACCAACTCTTCCAATTGGCATGCCATTGTTGACTAAACATAAACCAACACCTTCACACTCCATATGTGATATACAGTTGCAGCAAATAACCATGCCAGTATTTCTGCTCTTGCTCTACTTCCCCGACTCCTCTTGGAGATCCAGTCCACTTCATCATTTCATGTCTTGGGTTGTTTTCCCTCATCCATCCATCTTAAATAAAGAGGTCCAGATGTGTCTCGCGTAGTTGTATTCAAAGAACATATGCATTAGTGATTCTGTAACTCCCATTGAACACAACACACAGTTCATGCCTCCATGGGAACATTTATCCCCCATTTCTCTAGTTAGTCAACAGTGGCTAGTCTTTGTTTAATAGTTAGCCTAAGAATGAACTGATGTATGGGTACCTGTCTCGCTCCTATAGTGAGATGTTTCCATGGTACCTTCGGATACTGCGGCTGAAAAAATAGATAAGCTTTCTTTATGCTAAAGTCACTATCAATACAACATTTTTGGAGTTCCACCATACAGTACTTATTGTCAAACTAGCTCCTTGCGTTGAAAATTTTCCACACAAGCCAGCATGCCTGTGGAGGAGTCTTCATAGCAATTAGGTTTTTGTTCTTTACGTATAATCAATGTATCCATTGCACCCATCGAGACTCTTTCCTTGAAGTAACTACCAAAAATAATTTGCATATGACTGCTTTATTCCATATGTTAAAATCAATCAACTTTAGACCTCCTGCAACCCTTGGCATGCATAATGACTCCAAGGAAACCAAGGCGTTTCTTGAGGCTTCACCCTCCTAGTCCATATAAAGGTTCTGCAAATACTAGTGAATAATTGTATAACTTTTTTTGGTATCATAAAGACTTGAGGCAGTATGTCTGCATTTTAAAGAGAACACTCTTCGTCAGTTGGACTCTCCCATTATAAGATAGAAACTTAGTAGTCCAACACCTGATCTTGGAAGTCATTCTCTCCACAAGTGGCATACATTGTTGTATAGTAGTCTTCTTGTAGGAAAAGGGTACCCCCAGATATTTAAAGGGCAACTTACCTACTGCAAATCACATTTCATTCAAGATCTGATCTTTCAATGCTTGTTGGACACCAGAGATGTATAGTGAGCTCTTATACAAATTTGCGTTCAAGCCAGGTAAACTAGAGAAGTGATTAAAAGCTTGAAGCATAATCTGTATGGAAGTTATGTCAGCCCTACAACACAATAGCAAATCATCAGCAAAACAAATATGGACCAGCTTAATTTTACTACATCTCGGGTGATAATTAAAGTCTGGGTTATGATGTAGTTGTTTTAAGGATCTGTTGAGATATTCCATGACCAAGACAAATAGATATGGGAACATGGGGTCACCCTGTCTCAACCCTTTCTTTGCCACAAACTTAGGAGCAATTGAACCATTTATTAAAATGGAATAGCTCACAGTAGTTACATATTTCACAATCCACCCAACAAAATTTTCAGGAAATCTAAATTCTAGTAGAACAACTTTAAGAAAGTCTCATTCCACTGAGTCATATACCTTTCTTATATCAATTTTGGTAATGCATCCTATCTCCTTTTTCGTGTGTAACCCTTAACTAGCTCATATGCCACTATTACATTGTCTAGGATACTCTCACTGCTATAAATATTGATTGTGAAGCTCCAACCAATTAATTTACTACCATTTGAGTCTGGGAGTGAAAATTCTTGCTATAAGCTTATATAAATTGGTACAACATACTATGGGCCTATGCTACTTCACATAGGTATGATTTGTCACCTTTGGTGCCAGAGTAAGTAGTGCAATTCACTTCCCTTAGTAGGTTCCCATACTCAACGAATTATAGAACAACTTCAATAACATCCTCCCCTATCACACTCCAGTATTCTCTAAAAAAAATTGCATTGAATACATCCACTCACGGAGATTTATCATTGTGTAGATCTCTCAGTGCCTGAAAATATCCAATCTTGTTACAGGTTGAATCAGCATTCAGCAACTGTTGTTGTTCCCTCTACAAGCAAGGGCCATAGTTGGCAATGTATGTACTCAAACAGGATAATTCTTATGCTCTATTTCCCAAAAACTGTTGAAAGAATATTGTGAGTTTTTGTTTCACCTGATTAGGGTATGTCATTTGTACTCCATGCTCATTGCAAATGAATGCTATGTTGTTTCTAGAATGTGCAGCTTTAAGCTGAGCATAGAAAAACTTAAATTTTGAATATCCATGTGAACCATACAGCTCTTGACTTCTGTCTAAGGACACTCTCATGGATTGCAGCCCATTTCTCAATTTCCAGCATTAACTCTTTCTCTTCCATAATCAATTGAGCATTATACAGGCCTGTTTCCAGTTCTTCCTGAGTGTCTTTGAGCTTAACTTGTAGGTCCATAATTTTCTGACCCTGCTTGGTCATCTCTTTGTTCATCTGCTTCACAACAAGTTTTATGTGCTTCAGTTTTTTGCAAACAGCATATATAGCATATTCAGGTTTGCTGGATTCCCATACAGATTGTACCACTTATTTGAATGATTGTTGTTATTGTATAACATTGGTAAGTCTAAAAGGTTCTGGGAGCTTTTGTCTTACAATATTAGTAGTAAGTAGTATAGGAGAGTGGTCTAAACAACTAGGGTTTAGATAATGAGCTTCCATACTACTATACATGCTAATCCATTGAGCATTGCCAAATGCCCAGTCAATCAAGCTATAGATTCTGTATCCAGGTTCTCTCTTGTTACACCATGAGTATTGACATCTCTTTCTTCTAATCTGACCAAGTCCAATCTCATCAACACAGTCTTGAAAGTCTTGTGTTTCTATCTGTTGAACTGGTGCTCCATTAATTCTATCATTAACAGACAAGATGGTGTTGAAATTACCAAGAACAATGCAGGGATCAACCATGATACTGTTAAGTAGTCTCAATTGTCTCACAATATCCTTCCTTCCATCAATAATGTTATATCCATATACAAAAGTTGCACAACAAGAAAATTGGGATTTCTTATCTTTTACCCAGCAATGAATTATCTGAGGTTGTGAATACTGGATATCAACTTCCACCTGTTGTGGTTTCCAGCAGACCCATATTTTTTCATTTGGGCAAACTGCATAATCACAATGAACCTGCCAATCTGCCCCTGTCTTCTTTTGAATATTCCCTGCACTTTTAGGCTTAACTTTTGTCTCAATGCAGCTCAAAAGAGTCACTTTATTCTTAAGCATAAGGGATTTGAATTCCTCATGCTTGAAGAGATTATTCAGCCCTCTAATGTTTCATGATCTAAAGATCATGGAGGCGGGTTAGTTGGAGTAGTGCCCCTTACCACTTTATTAGTGGTTACCTCTAGTTGTATTCTCAAAGAACTAAATTGATTTTTTCTAAGCATTATTTCCAGCTCATTAATTCCTCGACTCTTATCAGTAGTTCTTGGCATTGTTTGTTTCCCTCCGTCAATTTGCTTCCTCTGTTGTTGCACTTCCCTATTAAGTTCTTTGTCATCTTTAGAATGCTCCTTGCTAACACCTTGTTTAGTTGCTTGATTAGTAGCCTGATTTTCCCCTTTCTGACTAGGCATATCCTTAGCTTTCCATTCCATCTTCTTTTGTTTCTTCTTGTTATCGAGTTGAGGTTGTTTTGGCACTGCTGGTTCCTCCTTGAATTTTCCTGTGATATGCCCCAATTATAAACAATCTTGGCAATACATGGGCTTCCACTCGTACTCAATAGGTTGTAAGCAATACTTCCCATTAGTCAATTCAAGGGAGATTGAGTTAGGCAAAGAAAGTGATATATCCATCTCTATCAATATCCTAGCACAAGCAATTATGTGCTCTAGAGGAGTAAACTTATCAGTACACGGGTTTCTCAAAACAGCTTGCTATTCTACCTAGATTTCTAGGGGCCCAGAACTGAATTGGCAAGTTTGGGAACATTACCTACATAGGAACAATTTGAGTAGGCTCATTTCTAATTTGGAACTCTATATCCCACTGCTTACGTATAAGACCCTTGTTGCAGAATCACTACTTTATCTTCCTCACTCTTGAATTTGAAAATGAAGTAACCATCATTATGTAGAAATACTTTAGGTGTAGTAACGAAAACCCATACTCTATATGCAAACTTCAGCATTTCCTTGAATGTAGGGTTACCTCCAATGACATATCCAATTAATGCTAGACTCCACTTCCGATTCTGCTCAGCTATTTTCTGGGAGTTTAACTTAACTACTTTCATTCCATCCTTCATTACGAGCGGGAAGTAATCAAGTTTCAATCGTATTTGTTGCTCTCTGTTTCCTTTGACTACTTTAGCCATTGTAGGCTTGACTCCGCTAGAAGTGGCTGAGAAGGTCAGTTTCCTTGCCGCATTCGAAGCCCCTACATTAGGATCCTGTGAAGTTTATGCAACGTTCGGCTGGGGGCCTTTTTGTAGCACTATGAGAGCACTCCCTATTCCTGGTAGCCGATGACCCAATTGAATTGGTGCTAAGGACCGGGGAACACCTGATTCTGGTGTTATCTGCCTAGAGGTCGGCGTCGGGGCTTTGGGAACGGCCGGAATCGGACCCGATTGTCTTTTCTTCCGCGTCATGTCGGAGTAGGCGCATGTTAGTAAACCCTAACGTATCATGCGCCGAGAGAGAACTGAGAGCATCTTAAGACAAGCATTCTCATACAATAGGCAACCCCTTAAAACAATCATTTATTAATCTTATAATAATTTACGCGTGTGGGATTACATTGAATATGTTGTCGTGTAATAATTGATGTATGATTAACTCTTGTTATATAATCTCCGTATTGTTTATTTTCACATAACAATCCTTATATTATTGAGCTATGTACAAATAATTTATGCATTATAATTTTTATTAAACAAATCTATCAACTAATGATTTTTTTTGTGTATATATAACTTAAATTAATTATTTAATTATTCATTGGATGAAAAGGCAAAACATATTTATTTATATTATGCAGTTAAAAAAAGAAGAAGACGGAACCCATGCTTTCCTTGCTGGCATGGTGTTTTGCAGGTATCTTGGAGGCAGGAGTACTACGCTGAGAGACGTCTTTTAATCATATATTAAAAAGCCCACAAAATAGTGAAAAAGAGAGAGAGAGAGGACATTTAATTAAAAAGTAACCACGGTTAACGTGCGCCACTTTTAGGAATGGCTGGTGCGTACTTTAACCCCTCCCCTATCCCATCTTACATTGCCCGTTAATAGCACGACAGGGCCGCTTCCCCATAATAACAGAATAGGAGTAATAATATTCTATTAACGGCAAAACACCGACGTCGTCAGCTTCCAAGCCAATGAGAATACGACAGCGCCTAACGTGTAACCGTACACGCCGTTAATATCCCTTTATGATTTGTCCCCCCAGACAGTGTCTTGACTACCGGCTATACCCGGTTGAAAAGACAGAAATCAACGGGCTATAGGAAGTTTCCTAACTCGGGTTAGAATTTGGACCGCGGTTGAAATGATTGCTGCACCCGTTTTGACCCCTTTGGTTATCGAAAGGCTCTCGCTCTTTCCCCTCAATGCTTTTCTCTTTCTCTCTCTCTCATCACTACATGAAGGAGCTCCCCTATCCTCAAAGATAGATACGCACATATACAAAATATTTTGCTGATATAGAGAGAGAAATTAGAGTGAGAAAGTTGTTGAACTTGTACCTAGTGTTTTGATTGCTACTTTTGGTCTGATTTGGTTACCCGTGTTGATTTGGTACAGTTCGGTGATTTTTGTGTGGTGAATTTTGTTGTTAATTTTTGAGAAGTAAGTTTCCTTTTGTTGAGAATGAATTTGTGCTTGGAGATGAGAGATCTGTGTTGAGAATTATTGTACGGAAAATGGCTACTTCAGAGGTGTCGATTAAAGGTTACAACGAGCCAATTGATGGCTCAAGACCGGTCTCAGAGACTGTTCGGAGTGCTCCCGTTGTCGGAAAAGGTACTAGACCGGATTTTTTGCTGTTAATTGGAGTGATTTGTTCCGTAAGTCGGAGTTTCCAGGGAGTTCGCTAATTTGTGTTTGTTTTTGTTTACAAAGTTGATGCTGAGACAGCGTTGTACACGGAGCTTTGGCGCGCGTGTGCTGGTCCGCTCGTGACGGTTCCTCGTGAGGGTGAGCTGGTGTACTACTTCCCTCAAGGTCATATCGAGCAGGTTTGTTTCTCAAAATTCTTTTAATCCGTTTTCGACCTCAGGTTTATGGAAATCCCGTTTGCAATTTCACTTTCAACTGCACTGCTGAACATACATTTCCGGAATACTCTGTTTTTCCTGTAATTTTTATGTAGCTCGATACCTTAATTTCAATCACGATCCTTGTATGATAGGTTGAAGCATCAACTAATCAAGTGGCTGATCAGCAGATGCCTTTGTATAATCTTCCTTCTAAGATCCTATGCCGCGTGGTTAACGTCCTGTTGAAGGTAATGATTTCCTTCATGCTGTTGTGTTAGTGTGTGGGTACTTTAGCAAACCATACTTTTTCCCCTTTTATGGACTTCTTATCTATACAGGATTGTACTTTGTTGGTGTTTATGTATTGACTTTTGAGTGCGTTTCAGGCTGAACCAGATACTGATGAGGTGTTTGCACAAGTGACTTTGATGCCGGAGCCAAATGTAGGTTTACCATATGTTTACAGTAATTAACTTTTTTCTTTTATTTTTCAGTTTTCTGATCTTATGTTGAATAAAGTATGTACACCTATTTGAATCTTGAATTTTGAAGTTCCAGTTGAAATTTTATCTAATGTTCTAAAATGACTGTTGTAGCAAGATGAGAATACTGTGAAGAAGGAATCTATGCGCCCTCCTCCACCACGATTTCATGTACACTCTTTTTGTAAGACACTAACAGCATCCGATACAAGCACTCATGGTGGATTTTCCGTCTTGAGACGGCATGCTGATGAATGCCTGCCCCCACTGGTTAGAAGCATTCAGTTATTATGGGTTCGTTGTCCATTTTTTGGGGAAATGGAGTGGCTTATAGATTTTAAGTTGCATCTGTAACAGGATATGTCTCGACAACCTCCAACACAGGAGTTGGTAGCCAAGGATTTACATGGGAATGAGTGGCGCTTCAGGCATATATTCCGCGGTAAGATGCACTTTCACGTAGCGCATTCTACCTATCAAGTCCTATTGACGGTATGACATGCCAGTTGCATTCTTGTTATCACCACGTCCTGATGAAAATTGCTATAAGTCTGGCACTTTTAAAAATGTTAAGCGGATGACTTGATAGGGAGTGTGAAGGGGGAGTGGAGAAGTTGGTTAACAGATTTCTGCTTCTGTAATTATAGACCGAGGTTGTAAACTTTCTCTTTCCCTTTTCTTCGTGTAAAGATTTGTCTTTGGAAGTATGGTAGCATGTTGCTTTATTTTTGGTGCACTGAAATGCCTTTGTTGGTAGGGTGGGCTTGTTTATCCTGCTATATAACCTCTGCTTTGTTTCTCACCCTAGCATTTGAACTCCAGGCCAACCAAGGAGACATCTTCTTCAGAGTGGTTGGAGTGTCTTCGTTAGTTCAAAAAGGCTTGTTGCTGGGGATGCATTCATATTTCTTAGGTTCGTCTGGCAGAACCCTCTGAATTTATTTGTTCCATTAAGTAGAGTCTGATCTGTTGCATTGTGCTACTTTAGAGGTGAGAATGGGGAGCTTCGTGTTGGAGTTAGACGTGCCATGAGGCAGCAGGGAAATGCTCCATCATCGGTGATATCAAGTCATAGCATGCATCTCGGTGTACTTGCGACAGCTTGGCATGCCATTCAAACAAAAACAATGTTCACCGTGTATTACAAACCAAGGTACCTGGTCTGTAACGATCAAACAAAGACTTTGAAGGCCATAGCTAGAGATCTTTGATTATAAGTTGTAGAGTTAAATGCTACATTTAATGTTGTTGTTTCATTGCTTGTCATCTGTGCATTTGGTAAAGCATTTTATCTAAATTGGTTGCCATCTAAAATAACTGGATGCTTCATATCTTTGATGGCACCTAACAATCAGATGAATTGCAGTATTTTAAAGTTCATTCATGGGGGATAGCAGGGTGATAAGTAGGTTCTTGAATTGTTGTTGGTGTAACACTGACAAAAGGATTAACAGTCCTTACCAACTTAGTTTTCATCTTACAGGACAAGCCCTGCTGAGTTTATAGTTCCATATGACCAGTACATGGAGTCCGTGAAAAACAATTACTCCATTGGAATGAGGTTTAAGATGAGATTTGAAGGTGAAGAAGCTCCAGAGCAGAGGTATGCTGCAGTTTAGTTTACCATCAATAGAGATCATCATTTTACTATTTAAATATCTGACTTACTGGTTCTAATCTTGACCTCTGTGTGTTACGGTTAAATTATTAGAATGTTTGATTCAATTTTCTGTAACAGGGTATTTTCTCTTCACTTCTCTGATTTAGTTAACTTACAATGTTATAGGTTTACTGGAACTATAGTTGGCACGGAAGATTCTGATCCCAAAAGGTGGCCCGAGTCCAAGTGGAGATGTCTGAAGGTAGTATTCATTTTATTTTCGTGGTTTGATTGTTTCTTTTACCTCATAATCTCATATCACACTAAAAATCATTCATTAATGGTTTTTAAAGGTTCGGTGGGATGAAAATTCTACCATTCCCAGGCCAGATCGAGTTTCGCCCTGGAAAATAGAGCCAGCTCTTAGCCCTCCTGCACTTAATGCACCTCCAATTGCAAGGCCAAAAAGGCCTAGATCCAGCATTTTGCCCTCATCTCCTGATTCATCTGTCCTCACTAGGGAAGGTGGATATCTCATCTGATCTTTTTTATTCTGTATCTTGCGCCGCTTTTAAGTATCAGACTCAAGCTAAGTAATTGTCATGCATTTTCGGATTTTTTTAGGTTCATCCAGAATAACTGCAGACCCTTCACAAGCCAGTGGGTTTTCGAGGGTCTTGCAAGGTCAAGAGTTATCGGCCTTGAGAGGCGGTTTTGCAGAAAGTAATGACTCAGACGTATCTGAGAAACCAATGTTATGGCCACCATCAGTGGATGATGAGAAGATTGATATTCATTCTGCGTCGAAAAGATATCTGTCAGACAAATGGTTACCTTTAGGGAGGCCTGAGTCATCTCTCACAGATCTATTATCAGGTTTTGGAGTGCAAAATAACTCCTCCCATGGGTTCTGTTTACCCTCTGCGGACAAAACAGCATTTGGTGCTAGCTTGGTGAAGCGACAAGCACAAGACCAGGAAAAGGATTTCAGCTTACTGGGAAAGCCATGGTCTCTGTTGTCTTCCGGTCTCTCACTTAATCTGATGGATTCAGGATCAAAAGCTCCTGGTCAAGGTGCTGATACTCCCTATCAAATGCAGGGAGATGCTAGGTATAGTGGTTTTGGCAAGTTTTCAGTCCTTCCTGGTCATAGGGTTGACAATCAGCAGGGAAGCTGGTTTATGCCTCAATCAGTGTCGCCTTACTTTCAGCTCTCCTCTCATTCAAGAGATTTGATGCATAAACCCACTGTAGTACAGAAACCCGAGGCTGTGAAACCAAAAGAGGGAAACTGCAAACTCTTTGGCATTCCCCTTACAAGTAATGTTTGCACAGATCCTGTAATGACACGGAAAAGTTCATTGATGGACTCAGCAAGTAACATGAATATTGGTATAAATTCTCATCAATCCCCTGCTACTGATTCTGATCAAAGGTCTGAGCAATCAAAGGGATCAAAGGTGCTAGATGATGGGATTACAGCTAATGATCAGGACAAACAATTTCATACCTCTCATCTTGCTGCTAGAGATAGGGATGCCAAAGGTCATAGTAGTTCGACAAGGAGCTGCACCAAGGTTTAAATCTGCTCCTTTCTCATGGCTTTGGCTGTTTGCTTTAATGAAATTTCTAACAATTCATTTTGCATACAGGTGCACAAACAGGGTACAGCACTCGGAAGGTCTGTGGATCTTGCAAAATTCAACAATTACGATGAATTAATTGCTGAACTAGATCAGCTTTTTGATTTTAATGGTGAACTCAAGGCTCGGAGTAAGAGTTGGCTGGTTGTGTACACTGATGACGAGGGTGACATGATGCTTGTTGGAGATGATCCATGGCAGTAAGTACTACCCATCTTTGCTTTTATACGTCAGAGATGATTTTCTTTCCTCCTGGAGCTGCTTCCTTATGTAGCAGTGTCTCGGGATCACTGCTGTGTGTTTTTGGTGTTTGTTCGTTATCTATGCTTGTGCCTAACACTGGTTGGCGAACAGGGAATTTTGTGGTATGGTTCGCAAGATTTTTATCTATACAAAAGAGGAGGTGCAGCGGATGAATCCCGGAACTCTTAATTCAAAAGGTGAAGACACTTCCTCTGTTGCAGAGGGCTCAGAAGCCAAAGAAGTGAAGAGTCTGCAACATCCTTCTGAATCTGGTCAAGAAGAATCCTAGATTTTCCTCAATCGAGGTATTCGAAAGAAATCAAATGGAAGAGCAAGCAATCGATTTCTTACTTTCTGCTTCATTTCTTCTTTAATTTTCCTGAAAATTAGGGATGGAGGTTACTCCATCTGCTCTTTCTAGTTGCTTAACTACTGTTGGTGGTATTTTGACAGGTTTATAAGATTGCAGAGGAGATGGCTTGCAGTTTTGGACCCCCTTTTTGGAGCCAATTTCTGGCCTCGTGTCTATCTATACATAGTATATGTAAATTATCAACGTGGTCATTAACCTTGCTATTGTCAATCCATTCTGTACATACCCCGTTTACCAATTTCTCTAGCTCTAGATGTAAGTAAAATGTTGATACACCATGTACCTGTCTCTTTTACTGTTGATTTACGTGGAACTGGTATCCAACTGCTTCAGCAGACTACATATTTTGTATCAGCAAGTATGGTAATGCGTTAGAAAAGAAGTTTTTTGCTGGGTGAACATCTGTTTGTAGTTCTACAATTTGGTCATAAGAATTTGACTACAGGACATAAATTTTTGCAATTGACCTAGCTATTTTTATTGGTCAGATTCTTTGCCCTTTGTTGACACAACCAAATTGCAGTCTCCTTTTGGAGGTTGGCGTAGGGGTGGGCATATATAGGATAAAACCGATTACCCGAGTCGTTAATTATTTATTGGGTTATCGGTATTGGGTTATTGGGTTAACGGTTCAGTAACGGGTTATCGGTTTGGTAATTCTGCTATTGGGTAAAATCGATAACTCAAGGAGGATTAACTAATTTACTAGTTTACCCTTAGATTCCCCTATTCTTTCTCAGTTTCTCTGCCTCACCAGTCAGCCCGTCAAGACTTAGGCCGGCGTTAGTCGCATTTCTCAGCTTCTTTCTTTCTCTTCAGTCGCTTCTTCACTTTATTTCTCAGATCATCAGATTCTTCAATCGCATCTTCACTTCACTCTTTAGTCGCATTTCTCAACCGCATTCTTCAGCTTCATCTCGATTCTTTGGATAAGTTTTTAGTTGCTTTATCTTCATCTTTTTCTTAGTTTGTTTGAAAGCATTCTCGCTCTGGATTTTTCTTAGTTTGTTTGAAAGCTGAAGTGAGATTTGCTGTGTGCTTTAATTGTTGAGCTGTTACAAAGTTATCTTGTGTCAGTTGTTATAAAATTTGTATTTCATTACTAATAAACTCGTATTTGTTATTCATTTAGATTCCTTGTATTTGCAGAAAGTGTCGAAGTGAAAATATGACTGATATTCTTTTTTTTTCGTCACTGACTGATATTGGGATTTTGTTTATATTTTTTGGGTTGAGGAATGAAAGATAGAAACTTTGGTTAGTGTTTATTTTATTGGATGTTGCAGTAAATTTAAATTCTTGTGAAATAGAACAGTTCTGAAATGAGTTTTAGCAAAATAGTTCTTAAAATCTTATAAAATTATTTTAGCAAAACAATTTTATATCGAAACTGTTTTATATATTGCCGAACAATTTTATGCATTGCGAAACTGCTTTAGTTGTTTTATCTTATCGGGTAAACCGATAACCGACCGATAATGATGGATAACCGATTAACCGATAACCAATATCTTAAAACCGATAATATTCATAACCGAACTGAACTGACCGATGCCCATCCCTAGGTTGGCGGCCCGCAACTTCGAGAAGTTTTATTGCTCTTTCAAAACACTGCTATCGGGATCAATGGGCAACTGCAATTCTGTTGTTAGTTTCGACTTTACCGAAAGCCATTGGGAGTCACCAGATTTTCGGAAGAGCAGGACATTGATACGATATATAGATGTTCGCTGTAATTCGTCCCCGTAAACGATAAAGTATAACGGACTCCCACAGGTTCTGGGTTTGATCTGCTATTCATTTTTGTGATTGAAGTTCTTTTTTACTTTTTCTTCGTCAAAGGATTTAAGGTTTAGACATGGATTAATATATATATATACATATATATACACTGTGTTTTTTCGATTTTCTTTTAGGATATAGGTGTTTGTTGGAAGACGGAAATAACAAGCTTCAACAAAATACAGTTGTGATACCATGTGAAGGAATATGATAATTCAACCTAATAACCTGTGTGGCGGCTTAAGACCATTATTAACCTCCTTTAAAGAGGCCCTTGCATAACCATTGTAGAAAAAGTATATCTTCCAGCAAAATTTTCATGGTAAGAACTAAGAGGAGCCAACTACAGCAAGTAAATACAGTTACTGGTGCAAAGTTGAAGTCAATCGAGGGGTTATTCATTCATATCAGAGACTTCTCAGCTTACACAAAAGGCAGCTGCGTTCAATACCATTAATGAATTGCCTGGTATGTAAAAAATGACTAAATAAAGAGGATCATCCGAAATAAGGAACTTGTCACTGAAAAATTCATAGCATTCAGTTTTAGAGCTTCTAAGCAAGCGCTCAATGTTTTTCCTAGAGAAAACACAATATAATGGCTAATAGATGAAAATATCTGTAAACTGCAAAAGGAGCATAGGAAGTCCGAGGTTTAGAAGCTAGAGCATGAGGTCCAAAATCTTGGATAGAACCTCCCAATGAAAAGCGCAAAAGCTTATATCATCCCATGGAAGCCAGCAGAGTCCAGCAACACTGCCTTAATTTGTTCTGGATGGATGTCTTGACCTTCTTTGGATTGCTGTGAATAAATACGATCCAAAATTAATATTACAAGTCGAAGAATTGTATCAACAACTCAATATTTTGGTCAAGGATAAGAAACCAACAATGGAAGATATGGGGAAGGGTTCAATACTTGAAACATCTTTTCCTTCCTCTTCAGATAACGGAAATAGCAGAGGTACAGTAAATTAAGTAGGGAAAAAGCAGAGTTCGCGCAACTCATGGCATATATCATCAATATGTACTCATTGAAGTGTCATCTACCACTTATTATGCAGCATTCCCATTCTATAAGTAAACAAGAAA
The DNA here is from genome assembly GCF_000715075.1 of Nicotiana tabacum. Classification (NCBI taxonomy): domain Eukaryota; kingdom Viridiplantae; phylum Streptophyta; class Magnoliopsida; order Solanales; family Solanaceae; genus Nicotiana; species Nicotiana tabacum. The sequence goes on along the minus strand of NC_134085.1, from coordinate 206,206,440 downwards.
ACTTTGGCAATTCTAGCATTGCTGCACAGCTTTTTTGACATGTATGTTTCTGTGCAATTCTTATTCCCACTCGCAGTTGAACATTTTTGTTGTATTTTGAATTTGTACAGTCATTACATGCTATAATATTTTCATGATTGACATTCAAACAATTCGTTTTTTAGAGGATGATTCATGTTATTATGACTACTTTTCGCTGGCATTCACATATTGATTGATTGATTTGACGTTCAAAGAAGTTTTTGACGGCTTGTTATGGAAATAGGTTTGTCATTCTAGAAGGATGTCGTGGTCATACAAAGCTGATGGGACTTCAATTCTCCATCAACAAACCTTATTGCGCAAATGAAGCATTCTCTAATCCTAGTGTCCGAGATGTAGTAAGTTCACAGAAAGAAGGTACCTCAGCTCGGAAGATATCCAAGGCAAACCCATTGAAGCAGCTGATAACAGCCTGTTGAATGTCCAGTCCAAGATTGTCCAGAGCCCTCATTGTTGAGAGTAAAAGGCCTGGTCTGCGGCTGCAAAACATATGGATATTCACCGCTCTTCCTTCTCTTGCCCTTACTTCAACCTACAAGTACAAAAAGATTTGCATGCATCATCTCAAACCGATAACATAACGAATGCTAAAAGTCTGATGAACTTAGACAGGAAATGCTGCTACAAAAAAGATATTAAAATATTTCCATGTCAAATTGAAAAGGAAAAGAAGTAAAAAGTTTCCACTATCAATACATTTCAACATTTATGCACATCTAATGAGTAAAAAATTCCAGCATTAAGTTTCTTCTGGTTAAAAGGAAGGACATTTTACCCTTGGAGGTTGACCAGTAGGGCTAGACAGAGGGCTTGCAAATGAACTTGGACAAAGTTCTTCCTTGATTCGGCCGGGTAGAGCTGTTGCAGTTGGCGTTAAAGGGTAGAAGCTTGTTGCCGGAGTCAATGAAGAGCCAGGTGGTGTTGACTCGAGTTCGTTATGCAGGTCATTGATTTTCTGTAGAAGCTCCTTTAGGTACTCAATTGCATCTCCTAAGATTGAAGCCCTGTCCATCTGCCAACATGCAAACAAAATCACAAGCTGATTCACGATAATTCACCAGGCCGAGTAACTGCATATAAGGTGTTCGCACCATTTCCAAGTTATAGCCAAGAAAAACCTTCCAGTATCAAGCAGTCAAGAAGACAAAATATCTCGTTTCATTCAGCAAGCTTAAAAACAAGTGCACGGGTTCTTTAGGACTTGAATCAGATTCAAGTTGCAAAAGATGTCCCATAAAATCAGGACGACTAACCAGCAGGAGCTAACGACCCCCTCCATCCCAATTTATGTGGCGGTGTTTGACTCAGCACATAGTTTAAGAAAGAAATGAAGCCTTTTGAATGGTCTAAAATAAACAATAGATATAGATATTTGTGTGACTGTAAATCAATTCATTAAAGGTAAAGTAGAAATTCTAAAAATAAATTATTTTTAAATAAGAAAATGTGACATTCTTTTTGGGACTGACTAAAAAGGAAAGAGTTCCACATAAATTGGGACGGAAGGATTGATCACCACAAGTTTCTTTTAAACAAATTTTCCTCGGTAGATTTGTATGAGCCTTCGAGGTGTTTTAATAAGTTCCTATATACAGGTTGATTTTTAGAGCTCTACAACTATCTTGTTATTACTAGTAAATCAGCCACAAATTTTGGCATTAACAACAGCTGATCAGACAATATTAATATCTAGAATAATTGAGTAACGGAACGAATACGTGGAAATTCAAAATAGGTCCCCCCCGCGCTGGGGCAGGTGGGGAGGGGGTTAGCAAAGAAACATACTGTAATTAAATAAATTTCATGTTACAATAAGTCAGTGAACTATATATCACTCTTAATGAGTTACTGTAGGAAAGGTACCTTTCAAGAATAGCCTTCTATTCTCTATGTGGTCCAAAATTCAGAACGCTTTTAAAAATCAGCTCATAGACTCCATGTGAATGAATTTAATGCTACTATCAATTATACTTAAATTCACAAACCTTTTTGAACTATACACAACTCAAACATGGTAACCATAAGAAAACAAGCTAACCTTAAGAATAAGAAGGCAAAAATTATACAAATAAAAAATACTCTCTCCGTCCATTTTTACTTGTCCACTATAATTAAAAAAAATGTTCACCTCTACTTGTCCAGTTTTGAAAACCAAGCGATAACCATTTATACCTATTTTACCCTTACTATTAAGTACTACTGTTCATTTTCCAACCTTTTAATTAGGGGTGTTATAGAAAACTTATTGTTTTATTAATAATTGCTTCTTAAGGGCACGAGCGGAGAGAGTAGGCGAGTAACGGGTTCGGTCGAACCCAATAACTTTTGCTTAAATAATGTATTTGTAAATAATGTATTTGTGTTCTGGAGTTCATTCAATATGTACAAATATTAATTTAGAACTCAGTCATTAGCACTTGAAGTCGAACTCATAAAATTAAAATTCTGCATCCGTCTCAGATTAAGGGGATGCATAGTTAGTCATGAACAAGTAAAAATGGACGGATGAAGTAACAAATACCAATGCCACCCCCCCCCCCCCAACTCTTCTTTTCGGAGGTGGAAGCTAAATGCTGATGATTGTGAATGGCTAAAAACATGTTAAAATGGTAATGAAAATTCACGAGAATTTTCTGTAAAAAGAATTTCATACCTTACTAATCTTTGGAACAACAGATCTCAGCATGTAAAGCCTATCATTGAGTTTCTTCCTACGGCGGCGTTCAGCCATCAGATTCTTAGCCGGAAGTCCTTTCTTTTTCCCTTTCTGATCCACACCAGTAACAGTACTAGTTGCATTTGAGCTATTTCCACCATTTTTAACACTATCCTCTACCTTTTCAATAAGGTCATCAGAATCATAATTCAATGTAGATCCATCTAGACTCACATCTTCAAGTTCATCCAAATTACTACTACATTTCCTCTTCCTTTCATTCATTTCATTCACTTCTTTATTGCTTGAAGTCTGACCAATTTCATTCCCCAAAATCCCCAAATTTCCACTACTATTATTAGCCAAGTTTTTCCTAAGTGCAGCCCTCTTTTGGAAAAGTGTAGGTTGTGCTCCAATTGAAGCAAAATTATCAAGAGGTTTTAATAACTTAGACCTATTCAAAAACAAAGAGTTGTCATGAGCAGAATTGTCCCCAAACCCAACCAATGGACCAAAACCAGAACTAGTTTGAGGCATTTGTAGCAAATTGGTACAAGGGAATTGAGTGAAAGAACTCAAATTATTATGCCCCATTTGGTTTTGAGAGCTCAAATCTTGAAACCCACCAGTAAACATCCCAGTTTTATTCAAAACACTCAAATTTTGATGAGTTTCAAGAAACCCCTTTTCACCACAACCCAAATCAAAACCATTCTCCAATGGGTTGTTTAAAGCACTAAGCAAAGGTGGAATAGTGGATTTTTGGGGCAAGAAAAAGTGAACCTGAGAAGGGTCAAGATTGTTAAAAGCAGAAGATGGTGAACAAGAAGATGATGAATCAACTGGCTGTAAAAGCAAATTGTTTTCAGCTTCAGTAAAATTAGAACCAAATTGCATGGCACCAACACTGTTGTTGTTGTGATTGTTGTTGTTAGTAGCCATGTTGTACCAGTCTACATCTTCAGCATCAAGCATAGATTTGAATGTAGAAAGTGCACCCATCTCCATTTCATCTCTGTTGTTGTTGTTATGATTATTTTCATTGTTATTTTGATGAACCCAAGTACCAGTTTCTTCATCTTCTTTACCATCCATCCAACCCATACTATGAGACAACATTTTATTTTTTTTGTTTTTTCAAGAAAATATTGGGTTCTATAAAAAGGAAAAAATAAGGAAATTTACAGAAAGAATAATCAAAAGGGGCCTAAGTAAAAGAAGAGAAGATTGTGTTTTAGAGAGCGTTAAAGGGTAGCAGAAAGTAAGGAAAGACGTAAGCAAAAGGCAGCAGAAGAAGCAGAGGAGAAAGGCAAATGGCTTTTTCAGAGATATCTTTATATGAGAGAACTTAAAACGTTACTCTGTTATCATTATTATTATTACTACACTTTTTACATTATTATCTGCAAAATCCCACGATATTACTACTGTTTACATTAAGCTTGTTTTATAATGATAAATTTGCCAACTTTTGAGTTTTGGACTTATTGTTTTTATTTTTTATTTTTTATCTGTTTGTTATGAGAGAGGGATAAAGTTGGCCAAAATCTAGGCTTTATTATGTAATTAGTGAAACAAAACTAATCATGAACAAACTGCCAAATCTTCATTAATGACAACAGCAATTTGTCCTTCTTCAGTCTACTTCTAATACTCCCTGTCCAAAATAAGTAATTTTTATTTTTATTTTACACATATTAAAAAATTTACTTTTTAATATTAGTTAGCAATAAAATTGACCATATTAATCTTTATTATATCTTTACATAAATACTCATAACATATACTCTAACATTAATTACTCCAAGGGCAATGTAGGAAAAAAATAATTAATTCATTCTTGAAATCTGAAAAAATTATTTATTTTAAATCACAAAAAAAAAACAAAAAATCACTTATTTTGGACCGGAAGGAGTACTTGCTTACCCACCAAAACCTCTTCCATTTTGAATGCCTTTTATTATTTCTTCTTTCCCTTCTTTTTCTCCTTCTATTTTTGATGAATATGCTTTTTAGTATAATAACTTTTTTATTAAGATTGATATATGAGTCAGCTTATGCGCATTTTGACTATTTTGTTGAATTTCTGTTACATCCTACGGGCATAAGTGTCGAATCTCTATCTACTAAAATTTAGACAAATAAAAAAAACCGATGAGATTTTATCTTTTAGATCATATTAATGGATTCATTTCTTTGTTTTTTTTTAATGTTAAAATTCAAATATTTGAACTCTTTGACAAATTGCAATTGCATGCATTAACTACTCTAGTTATGGATACCAAATTAATGGAGTATAGCCGATCTCATCAAATGCCATATTAACACTTTGATGAATCATTAAAGCAAGCTTTTTATATTATAGTTTCATGTTTTGAGAATTCCAGATATATTATTTTAATGATTTCTATTAAATGCAATGAAACCTTGAGAATTTTCATACACTTATTTTCTACTCTATGCATTTCTTTCAGACATATAATAGCCCATTGATTATAACAAGCGCCTAATCTATGAGGTGATATAATTTATTCTTATGTATTTCATAGATAAGTCAAGATACAAATCTAATCTAGCTGTTAGTATGATACTTTCTCCGGTTCACAATAAGTAATTTTTTAATTTTTTTTTTTGTGGTCCAAAATGTCTGATTTTTCAGATTTTAAGAATGAATTAATTTAATATGGTCAATTTTATTGCTAATTAATGTTAAAAGGTGAATTTTTCAATATGTGTGAAAACAACTAAAACATTACTTATTATGAACCGGAGGAAGTATTAACTGGTATTAGATGGTGGAAAATCCCAAATTAATTAATGGTTTGAATACTCAGCTAAGAGACAACACCAAATATAAAACCCTGGGAACATAGTTTCCTAAGTAAAATACTTGTTTTTTAGGAGCATTTATCATGTGTATGCACTATTATAATAATTTCACTATATATAATGTCGGGGATATCTTACGTTTTCATCTTTTAACATTTAGCTAGCGTTTCGGCATAGATTTCAAATTTGTTTTGAAAAAATTTATTTGGGTGAAATTTGGTTTGAAGATAAAAATGTGTTTGGACATACGTTTTCAAAACATATTTTCCAACTTTATTTTGGGAAAACATGTATATAATTCCCAAGTTTTGGAATTTTGGCCCAAAATCATCAATTGGGTGATTTTGTAATTTGGGGTTTGGAATTTTGCTAAAATGTGGGCAAAATTTATGACCAAACATGAGTTTTGAAAATAAACCCCAAATTTATTTTGGCAAAACTCATGGCAAACGGGGCCTTAAATTCAAATTTTTAGCACCTCAATTCTGAAAATTGTAGTGCATATCTTGCGAATCACTAATAGTATTGATAATACGAATTCCTATATATGAGTTTTAGTTCTATGCATATAATGCAAAATATATTTATACAATTAATATATAATTATATATAACTTAAATAGAGTGGCTATGTATAGGATTTCAAAGATATTTGTTCCAAATAAGAACAAAAGAAGCTTGACTTGACATTGAAATATGGTGTCACTTGGTCCCTCAATTTGAAGTTTTATGGGAACTTCGACTTTTCGCTATCTTAACAGCCCAATATATACCTTTTTTGACTATACAAATTGCCTCTCAGACATGCAAGCCCACCTTCATTGCACTTTCAATCCCTTTTAGTCTACTTGAGTTTTCAAGTTATCATTTTGATTTTTAGTTTGAATAGTCATATATTTTTAAGTAATGGTCTAATTACTACTATACATTTAGTGAAGTTAGATGTTTACTTAACTAATTCCATAAAAATGATGGGTAATAATAAAGTTGCGTCGTATGATTACACGATCACAGGTTCGAGCCGTAAAAATAACTCATTGCAGAAATGCAAGGTAAGATTGCGTACAGACAACCCAACATGGTCGCCATTTATGGGATCCCGTGCATAAAGAAAGCTTAATGCATTGGACTACCTGTATTTATTTTATCATAGATAGGGTAGCAAACGGGCGGGTCGGGTTGAATATGGACATGTCGAAAATAGTTAGTGCAAAACGAATAAATTATCCGACCCGACACATGTTTAATATGAATAAAAAACGGGTTAACCGACATATATGAATATCCATATTATCTACGGCTTCTTAACTATGATTACTTTTTGGAGAAATTTTAGTCTCCTAAACTTGAAGAACCCCAATTTGAGACTTTACAAACGTAAAAACTAAACCATTTAGTTATCCATTTTCTAAGTGGATAATATGATTTTTATCCATATTGAACTCACTTTTAAAAAGTTTATTATCCAACCTATTTTGTAACGGATGATATAGATGAATAAATGTTTTCTATCAACCATTTTGTCATCACTAAGCATAGAACACCAAATTAATTTTTGTAGAAAAAGAGGAGAAAAAAAAGGAACAAATTAGTCAAAATTGTGGAGGCGCTAGGAAAATTATAAAGGGAGGGAGAGCCAAGAATCCCGTGAGGCCTTAAATTTTACCGCACCCAATTCCCAATTATAGACTTTAAATTCTGATGGGCCCTTCATTTTAATCCACCAAATGTTTTTTTTTTTTTTTAATGGAAAATCCAGCAAATACTAACTCCTCAATCCTAATCCCTTTCAATTGTCAGGATTTTGTTGCTCATCCTTACTGTCCACTTGTCCATTCTCACCTCCACACTTTTGTTTTATGTTTATTGTTTCTTGCTTGGTATTCTATATTCAGATTGAAACCCGATTAAATTTTAATTTGTATAAAAAAAAATCTTATAATAATCTCTTGGTGTTCTTCAGTTCAAATGTTCAAGAACTCAATTAAATAATGATATTTTAAGTTATTAGAGATTCTTACTCCTTAAAAAGGCAATTTATATAACTTATAAATCTACTGATTTTGTTTTTTCTTGAAAGCATAATCATTGACAGTTCCTTATTGGGTCCTATCAAAAGAGAGCAATATTAGTAATGTTCGGTGATTATACTAACTCAATAAGAATATTACATATAACATTACGTATACTATAAACTAGGGGTGTACAAAGAAAACCGACAAACCGTATCAACCCAATAATTCGAGTCAAATTGAGAAAAAAACCCAACTATAATTTGGTATTAGAAAAAAACTCCGACCATAATCTATTTTTATTTTTTCTTTAGAGTTTAGTCATGTAATTAATACTCCCTTATTACTCTACTTATTTTAGCACGAATTAGTACTTTTAGATTATGTTTATTTTTGTTATAGCTTTTTAATTAACAGTATTTATATTACATAATTTTATTGTCTTTATTGTTGAATATTTCAGGATAATGCCATGACACATCTCATATTTTTGTATTATATTCTTGGAAAATACCTTATATAGTTGTATCTTACTAGGATTAAAAAAATATTTTGAGCATAAGTTATATGTTTTGTGCTACGAAGATTTTACCGAAAAAACCCCGAAAACCCTGAAAACCCGATATTGAAAAACCCGAGTTTTATTGGTTTGGTTTGGTTTTTAAATTTAATAACCCGTACAATTAGTTTGATTTGGTAATTGCAAAATCCGAACCAACCCGACCTATGTGCACCCCTACTATTAACTCTTAAATTATACTAGTAAGTTAATGTAAGTTCGTGCAAATAGCATGGTCAAGATTCACTAATTATATTTGACGGTTGACGAATCTCTTTTTATTTGTTGTCCGAAAAGAGGAGGACTCGATGATTATTCTTTTGCCAAAACCAGAATTTAAAACTTTGGTAGATAAGGATCGCGTAAAAATTTCTTTTGAGGAATGAGCCAGGCTAGGTCATGTTTGATGAGAAATAAAAAAGAATATCGAAAATTCGAGTGATTGAAGCTGAAGCGGTTACTTTGGAAATAAAATAAAAAGTTTTTTCGAGAAAGTTGGGGAAACTGGCTAACGTAACCAGTAGCAGAAGTGTGGCCATATTAAAGATGTCGGAAACATTAGTGGCTACTGTGGAAATAAATAGTGATAGTAACAAGTTTAAAAAACTTAAAATGGTGTGGGGGTTGTGTGTCGGGGGGAGAGTCACAATTAATAAGAGCTACAATTCAGATACTAACGTTGTCTTATATTTGAAGAGACAGCAGCAGCAGCAGCAGCTCTTTTACAATTTCTTCCTTTTCCTCGTGAATTGAGATATTAATGCTTTGTTATTATCCTCAATTTTCCCAATTTTCCAAACAGACAGACAGACGAGACTATCATTCAAACCGCAATTTTGTAATTTCGAATCCAACTCGCTCTTCCCTTGTTTAACTATGGGCAAAAGCTCAGCCCGATTATGGCCAAACTTGGGACGGTCGAAAAGCGGTTTTCTGGGCTCCGGCCCTTTCAAACAGAACAACATGAGCAGAAGCCCAACCGGTCTTTTTCTTGTAGAAATAACACCAGATAGCCACTTTAAAGGATTATTATTTAAGAATTAGCCAATATGAGAAAGACTACTATCTTTATAACTTTGGAAACTATACTCCTAAAATGCCTCTATGCTTTCAATGTGGGACTATGTTTGCGCACCGACCGAAACAAACTACACATTTTCAAGCACTCTCACATCTATACCATTGTTTAAAAGTTTAGGATTTGTTTGACGGGATTGATCTTAATGGCCTTCTAAGAAGTAGCAGTGTGGCACCATGAGAAACTTAGTCATGTAGTTGGAAAACATGACCCTTTTATCCATTTATATGTGATGACCCGCCATGTCATCATGCCACATAGACGTCATTTGACATATATTAAGCTATGTGGAAGCTTACATAAGAAGAAAGCTAGCATTTGTGAGAAGATTCTAGAGAGGTATGGACATTTCCTTAGGAAGAACCTAGATCCTTATGGATTTGCTAAGAAAGTTCTTGGAACCTTCTAGGCTTGTAAAGAATTCTAGAGAAAGCCCTTATCTTGTAAATATCAAGGACTTGTAAATAATTAATATTTACACACTAGCCCCTAGGAGACTAGTTTATAAAGGGGGTCACTCATTTGTAATTTACCAAGCAAACAATTCAAGTTCTCTCTAATACAAATCTTCCTTTAACAATTCTCTTGTGTTCTTTCTTCCATTCTCTTAGCGATCTTGAGTGTAGTAAGGCTTACTTGACATAGCAAGAACATGAGCAAGTTGTGCAAGATCGTGAGCGAGTTGTCAAGTGTCGCACGTGTACTTAGTTAACAACTAAGGACGTGACAACGTGGTATCAGAGCGAATGTTTCAACTAAGGGAATGGAAAACGACGGAGAAATTAACGCTGCCAACGTCATCCAGGATGCTGCTGGCAAGAGCGGCCGTAGCATAAAAAGGAATGCCACCAACAAGAGTTAGGAGGTGCCACCTGAGGTTGTGTCAAACGAAGGGCTTATATCCCAAGAACCATCTGCCACTGAGGCAAGCGAGGATGAAGTGTAGGTCCTTCCAGAGGACGTCTCGCTTGGTAAAGAGTGGGTGATGAAGATGAACGCGGGGATGGACGCCGTGGAGATCTTTGGCCAATGCTTGGGGAAGGTGGAAGGCACCCTTAACGTTCTTGAGGGGCACACTCTTGAAGAGATTGAGAGTATTCGAAATGACTTGGAGGGACGTACACAAACTGAGATGGAACTCAAGCAAACCATCAGTGCCTTAAAGTGCAGACTCATGGAGGCTTTGAGTACTATCGATGCTATGAAGGAAAAGATAGAGTCACTCGAGGAGCATGTCAATGCTGGTGTGACCGAGGTAGCCAGTAATGTTGTGGTGATGAGGGAGGCCAAGATAGAGGCTCCCAAACCCCCGGTGTTCAAAGATGTTCGTGATGCACAAGAAGTGGAAAACTTCCGTTGGCACTTGGAGAACTACTTCAGGCACGGCAAAGTGAGGGACGACGAGGCCAAGATCAACATTGCGGTATTGTACCTCTCAGAGACTGCCATGCTATGGTGGAGAAGGAAGATGGCCGATGTGGATAAAGGTCTATGTACTATTAGCACATGGTATCAGTTCAAAGCGGAGTTCGAGCGACAGTTCTTTCAAACAATGTCTTATACGAGGCAAGGCGCAAACTTAGGGAATTGAAGCAAATATGGAGCATACGTAACTATGTCAAGGAGTTCACTACCCTTATGCTTCAAATCCCCAACCTGACCAATGATGACTTGTTGTTTCACTTCATGGACGGGTTGCAAAATTGGGCTAAACGGGAGTTGCAACGCCGACAAGTCATTGATATAGACCAAGCCATAGTGGAGGCCGAATCATTGATGGATTTCAGGCATGACAAGCACGACAAGGCAATATCAAAGAGTCAAAGGTTAACAATGCCAAATGTGGGGGAGACCGTGGCAAATTCAAGGAGATACAACAACAATACTCCAAGACTCAAGATTTCAAAAAGTCGAGTGGTCGTCAGGGCTACGCCGAGAAGAAGGCGCAAGTCGAAAAGAAGGGATGCTATATATGCGGAGGGCCACATGGCTTCAGGAATTATCCTGACCTTAAGAGCCTTAGTATCATGGCACGTGAGCGGAAGGAGCAGCCATAAGGAGAGAGTCCGGGAACCGCACAGTTGGGTATGATCGGATTATGTGGTGCTGTCACAAAGCAAGCTATCCAACCTACCGATAATGGCAATCAGTACATAGATCTCACCATCAATAACAAGCCCTCTCGTGCAATGCTAGATACTGGAGCAACTCATAATTTCGTAACTGAGGCTGCCGCAAAGAGACTAGAATTGAAGCTTGCTCTAACCAACTCCCGCGTCAAGACCATAAATGGCGAAGTAAAAAATGCTCGTGGGGTAGATAGTGGGGTTGGTGTCAAATTGGGAACTTGGAAAGGTATGACAAACTTTACCATAACCGCTATGGATATCTTTGACATCATACTGAGGCAAGAGTTCTTTAGACATTGTCATACTTTAATCGACCCCTACCTCCAATGTTTCTTAGTTATGGAGCTAGAAGGGGCTTGCATGGTACCTACAGTGACTATGCCGCACGGGCAGACCCAAGCACAACTCTCAGCTATGCATGTTGTCAAGGGGATCAAGAAAGAGGAGCTGACGTTCGTGGTAACCATTGCAAGTCTAGAGGAAGACAAGAATTTTCAAGAGACAGTGCCGCTTTGCATATAGAAGTTGCTTGAGGAGAACAAAGATGTCATACCCGAGGAGTTACCTAAGCACTTGCCGCCTAGGCGAGAGGTGGATCACAAGATTGAGTTGGAGCCAGGGGCTAAGCCACCCGCATTTGCTCCATATCGTATGGCACCGCCCGAGATGGAGGAGCTCAAGAAACAATTAAAAGAGTTGCTGGATGTTGGTCACTGCCCATCAAAGGCATCTTTCGGCGCACCAATATTGTTCCAGAAGAAGAATGATGGATTGCTGCGCTTGTGCATAGACTACCGAGCACTTAATAAGGTTACAGTGAAGAATAAGTACCCGATCCCGCTTATTGCTGATTTGTTTGATAGACTTGGGCAAGCCAAGTACTTTACCAAGGTAGATCTTCGAAAGGGCTACTACCAGGTTCGTATTGCAGAAGGGGATGAGCCAAAGATAGCATGTGTGACGAGATATGGATCCTTTGAGTGGTTGGTGATGCCCTTTGGCTTAACCAATGCACAGACCACATTTTGCACCCTTATGAACAAGATTTTTCATCTCTACCTTGATCAGTTCGTGGTAGTCTAACTAGATGACATAATCATCTACAACAACACCTTGGAGGAACACATGAAGCACTTAAGGAAGGTTTTCCAAGTCTTGCGGGAGAACGAGCTATACATCAAGAGAGAGAAGTGCGAGTTTGCACAATCAAAGGTGCACTTCTTGGACCATGTCATTAGCAATGGCGAGCTATGCATGGACGAGGCTAAGGTACATGCTATCCAGGAGTGGGAGGCACCCATAAAGGTAACTGAGTTGAGATCCTTCCTTGGCCTTGTTAACTACGATTGTCGGTTTATCAGTGGATACTCAACAAAGGCCGCACCATTGATTGAATTGCTAAAGAAGAACAAGCCATGGGTTTGGACGGAGCATTGTCAAAAGGCGTTTGAATGTCTTAAGGTAGCTGTAACAGAGGAGCCAGTCTTGGCATTACCTGACTTTGCCAAGACATTTGAGATGCACACAGATGCCTTAGACTTCGCCATTGGGGGTGTCCTGATGCAGGATACGCATCCCATAGCATTTGAGAGCCGCAAGTTAAATGAGACGGAGCGGCGTTACACGGTACAAGAGAAGGAAATGACTACCATTGTGCATTGCCTTCGTACATGGAGACATTATCTGCTCGAGTCGAGGTTCGTGGTCAAGACTGATAATGTGGCTACTAGCTACTTTCAGACACAGAAGAACCTCACACCAAAGCAGGCTAGGTGGCGGGATTTTTTGGCCGAGTTTGATTATGCGCTAGAGTATAAGCCAGGCAAAGGTAACATTGTAGCCGATGCCTTGAGCCGGAAAGCCGATCTTACTGCAATTACTTCAGCGAGATGGGATATTCGGGAGGCTATAAAATAAAGCATACAACATGATACAACAGCCAAATAACTTATCGAGTTAGCCAACTAGGGTAAGACGAGACGTTTTTCGGTAGAAGACGACATATTGCTTACCACAGGTCGGCGGGTCTACGTGCCTAAGTTTGGAGACATTAGACAGCGGATCATAAGGGAGAGTCATGATACAATGTGGGTTGGTCATCCAGGCCAACGTCGTACCAAGGCCTTGGTTGAGTCATTCTACTATTGGCCACGCATGCGAGATGATATAGAATGTTATGTGCAGACTTGTCTTGTATGTCAGCAGGACAAGGTTGAACAACAACAGCCTAGAGGACTTTTAGAGCCACTACCAGTTGTAGAGCATCCATGGGAGAGCGTGACTATGGACTTTATCACTTGCCTACCAAGGTCCGACGGTTATGGTACTATTATGGTGGTTGTGGATAAAATATCCAAATATGCCACCTTCATGCCCGCCTCACCAAGTTGCACAATCAAGGAAGCCGCCAAGCTATTATTTAAGAACGTGGTGAAGTATTGGGGCTTACCAGGCATATAATCAGTGATCGAGACCCTCGCTTTACTGGAAACTTTTGGATAGAGTTGTTTGACATACTTGGTACGGAGCTGCACTTTTCTACTAGTTTCCACCCACGGACGGATGGACAAACGGAACGAGTCAATGCCTTACTAGAATGCTACTTGAAGCATTATGTAAGCGCGCATCAAAAAGATTGGGCAAGGCTCATAGACATTGCCCAATTCTCTTATAACTTGCAGTGGAGTGAGTCCACGGGACGGACACCATTTGAGCTAGCCACAGGCCAGCAACCACAAACTCCACATTCCTTACCAGCCCCGTTCTAGGGAAAGAGTTTGAGGGCTTATCATATGGACAAAAGATAGGAGGAGCAGCTCGACACTGCTAAGTCCTACTTGGTTAAGGCAGCTAAGAAGATGAAGAAGTTTGCGGACCGTAAGTGGCGTCCCACATACTATAGAGTTGGGGACATGGTCATGGTGAAGTTTAACCCAAGATAGTTCAAGGCACTGCGAGTTATGCATCAGAATCTGATTCGCAAGTATGAGGGGCCATTTAAGATCGTCGCCAAGGTAGACAAGATCTCATACAAGCTTGACATGCCATCATATCTTAAGATCTACCATGTCTTCCATGCCAGCATACTTAAGCCATATCATGAAGATAAGGATGATCCAAGTAGGGGCCAATCAAGTCGGGCGCCAATGATTATCACTGCCTCGCATGATTGGGAGATTGAGGCTATCATAGATTACCAGGCCAGGTGAAAACAAGGGCAAAAAGCCACCGCTATGTTCCTCGTCCATTGGAAATGACAATCACCAGAGGATGCCACGTGGGAACGATATGAAGACTTGTGGCAATTCAAAGATACGATTCGAGAGTTTATGCAAAAGCATTGCGCCACGGTCGTCGCAATATTGGGTGGGGGAGAGTGTGATGACCCGCCATGTCATCATGCCACATAGGCACCAGTTGGCATATATTAATGCCATATGGAAGCTTACATAAGAAGAAGGCTAGCATTTGTGAGAAAATTCTAGAGAGATATGGACATTTCCTTAGGAATAACCTAGATCCTTATGGTTTTGCTAAGAAAGTCCTTGGAATCTTCTAGGCTTGTAGAAAATTCTAGAGAAAACCCTTATCTTGTAAATATCTAGGATTTGTATAATAATTAATATTTACGCACTACCCCCTAGGAGACTAGTATATAAAGGGGGCCACTCATTTGTAATTCACCAAGCAAACAATTCAAGTTTTCTATAATACAAAGCTTCCTTTAACAATTCTCTTGTGTTCTTTCTTCCATTCTCTTAGTGATCTTGAGTGTAGTAAGACTGACTTAACATAGCAAGAACATGAGCAAGTTGTGCAAGATCGTAAGCGAGTTGTCAAGTGTCACACGTGTACTTAGTTAACAACTAAAGATGTGACATATAGGAATATAACTTTCTTTAAAATTAGTAACAATAGTATCCTCTTCCACTTCTTTTCTTTTACTTCCCCCGTTTCAAATAATCTGTCGTATTTCTCTTTTACATGCCTCTTAAGAAAAATATTAAATAGGAGGATTTTTTTGACTGTTTTACTGTTATTTATGTTTTAAGATATAATCTCTTTTCATTTAATATTTATTCATAATTGAAGTATTTGTAGTCTTCAAGAATAATTAATATTAAGGGTAAAATAGAAAAAAAATAATTTAGTTTTAAAATTCTAAAATGATAAATAATTTGAAATAAAGTACGATATATAGTTTGAGAAGGAGGGAGTACTTATTTATTTATTAAATTTGACATTAAGCATTTTTGAAAATAGTACTCCTCATTTTCTATAATGACGATTGAAATCGTTAATACAACATTTTCATCAACAAAACCGCGCCAAAGCGGAGCTTAGAAAGCGGGAAAAAGAAGACCATGGCGGAGCAGCAGCTTCTAGGGATGGGCTTTCCAGTAGACTTAGTCGCTCAAGCACTAACCATTACCGGCGGCGATGTCGTTAAAGCCACCGAGTGGATTCTCAGCCACCGCAACAACCACCACAAGGATTCCAGCGAAGATTCTCCCAATTTCAACCCCCCAATTCCTCCATCCTCCGATTCCCCTACTACTACTACTACTAACGCCGCCCACGATCATCATCCTTTCCAGCCCAAAATCGATCAATTCTTTCAATTTCCCTCTAAACCCCTCACACCTACCCCCGTATCAACACTTAAAGTCTTGAACCCTAAGGAAGTGGTGACCCCTCAAGAAGACGATAACGAACCTCAATTACTCCGTTTAACAAAGCGTCCTAAATTAGTAGAAAATGAGCAGGGGAAAAAACAGAAACCAGCTCCACCGCCTCATGAGCCATTGGCCGAACGAATGCGACCTCGTACCCTAGACGACGTTGTTGGGCAAGACCACATTTTGGCGCCAAAATCCCTTCTTCGATCAGCCATTGATTGCGGTCGTCTTCCATCAATACTTCTGTGGGGTCCACCAGGTACTGGCAAAACCTCCATTGCTAGAGCCATAGTTAACACTTGCTCTGCTTCTCAAGCTGCTGGTGGTACTAATAATAATAACAATAATACCTATCGTTTTGTTTCGTTATCGGCTGTTACTTCGGGTGTTAAGGATGTTAGAGATGCAGTTGATGAAGCGAGAAGACTGAAAAAGAAAAGCAACAAGAGGACCATTTTGTTTATTGATGAGGTTCATAGGTTCAATAAAGCCCAACAAGATTCCTTTTTGCCGGTTATTGAAGATGGCAGTGTCATTTTCATGGGAGCAACTACGGAGAATCCATCGTTTCATTTGATTACGCCGTTATTGTCCAGGTGCAGAGTCTTGACTCTCAATCCCTTAAAACCCCATGACATTGCTGCTCTCCTTAGGCGGGCCGTGGCTGATTCTGATAAAGGGCTGTGCTTTTCTATGGGTGAGATGATGAAAATTGAAGTAAATGATGAGTGTATAGAGTTTCTTTCAGCAAATTGTGATGGTGATGCTAGGGTAGCATTGAATGCCTTGGAAATTTCTGCTACCACTACTGCTGCACGGACGCTAATGGCGAGAGGATCAAACAGGGAATTAGAGGAAAACACAGGAAATGCTGATTTGTCTTGTTTGTCTGCAGTTATAACTCTGGATGATGTGAAAGAAGCATTGCAATGTAAGCATTTGGCTTATGACAAAGCAGGGAATGAACACTATAATCTTGTCAGCGCACTTCACAAATCTATGAGAGGAAGTGATTCTGACGCTTCCATTTATTGGCTGGCGAGAATGTTGGAAGGGGGTGAAGAGCCTCTTTACATAGCGCGTAGGCTTGTCAGGTTTGCTAGTGAAGATGTGGGGTTAGCTGATCCATCAGCTCTTTGTCAGGCTGTCGCTTGCTACCAAGCTTGTCATTTTATTGGCATGCCCGAGTGCAATGTTATCCTTGCTCACTGTGTTGCTTATTTGGCCTTGGCTCCTAAGTCTATTGCCGTCTATAGAGCAATAGGGGCAGCTCAAAAAGTGGTAAGGGAATCAGTTGGACAAAATGAAGGGGTGCCCATTCATCTTAGGAATGCACCAACTAAGCTAATGAAGGATCTTGGTTATGGAAAGGACTATATTTATCCTCCTGACAATCCAGACTCATCATCACAGACTTATTTGCCACCTTCTCTTCAGGGTTATAAGTTTCTCGATTGGCCAAATGTTGCAGAAACTGATCGACCATGAGGATTACCTGTCAATTTATGGCTTTTTTCTGGCAATAGCTGCTTTTTCGGGTAGCACTGTTTCTTCCCCCTTTGCCTTTGGTTTTGGGAATTGTTCGTGATCTGAGAAATCCTTCCACTCTAGTTATATTTTGGGAACTTTCTGATTTTGTTGTGAGTGAAGAGAAAAGAAACTTAGTGGTTTTGAGGGATTGAATGATTCCATTTTGGTTATACTGTTGTCAGAATCTATGCATTCCCTCCCTTTCTTGATTGTTTTTGTTTTCGGGCTACATCTGGATAAAATACATATTTACTTGATGAGATCTTGTGAGGACATGGGAGGTTTACTTTTGCAGCTTCTATCTCTATATTAACAAACGATTGTTCACTTGCTATCTCAAAAACTTGATTTGAATTTTGGCCTAAATGGAGATGAATAATTTCTTATCTATATGTCCAGACTCCAGTGGTCGAGCTTTGGTACCTCACTAACCGAATGAATCATAGTGATGCCCAAAATTCAGAGCTCCTTTTTTCGATGTCATCTGAATTTGGACGTTTTGGAAAACTGATTAGTAGGTAGTTGGTACCGTATATCTTTCTGAACTGCTATTTTAAGTTGTTAACCGCTCAATTTATATGGGTTAATGCCATGTCTTCCTGAGCAATTTATTTGAAATGGCGGTTGCTGACTGAAGACATTTTAAATTGAGATGAACTTGGGACATTCTGATATATTCTGTCATCCGGGATAAAAAGATATTAACTGTCATATGTCTTAAAAGTATATGTGAAGTTGATATCTAACTTTGACCATACATAACTCAATTGACAATTAACAATTAACAACTTAATCAGGCTTTTCTTTGAGCTGTATTTTAGGGACTGCTTAGCAGTGGATTCCGATTAGTTTGGAAACCTGTCTCTGACTATTATCAGTTCCCTGTAAAACCTGTTCGATGTTAATTCTCTCTTGTGGTGTTTCTGCTGAACATACTAACCCAAGTTGGAAGATAGAAACCAAACACCCCATCTGTTCCCTACTTATATTCTTATTTGCATCCCCTTGTGTCATTTCTACACAACGAGAGGATCCATCAACAATATCCATTACTTGATCTGGTAATGCCCAGTTTGACGAAAACGTGGAGAGTCACATTGTCCATCAAATAGTTTGTGTCTGGGCCGTTTCCCAGTAAAAATCTCCAGCGATAGGATCCCATAATTATACAGACCTCCTGTTGTCTACTAGATCATATGAAAACATTTCGAGGGGAAAAAATATATGGTCAAAGTCCGCAAAAAAATAATAATATGTTACTGCATTCATGACTTGACAGATCCAAAAATACATTAAGCTGTTATCATCTACGTTAAGATAAGAGATGTTTTTCTCTCTATCTTTCCTAGGCCGAGGTCTACCGGAAACAATCTCTCTACCTTCTTAAGGTAAGGGTAAGGTATGCGTACACCCTACACTCCTCTGACCCCACTTATGGGATTACACTGGATTTGTTGTAGTTGTTTGCAGGTAGGGGTAAGGTATGCGTACACTCTACACTCTGACCCCACTTATGGGATTACATTGGATTTGTTGTAGTTGTTTGCATCTAAATGACCGTAGAGAGGCTAGGAATAGGATCTTTCTTGGGATGTGGCGACATTTTTGTGCATTTTAGTGTTGTGCCAAATTTCAATTAACCAAATCGAGCAGTATCCAACAAAAATCAATTCGTTCAAGCTCAAAAAGTCCTGTTCAACTTTTAAGCAGGCACTCTAGTTTACACTTTTTTCACGATTACTTCAGAACCAAAACATGCTCAGGTCAATGAGGTGGGTTTATTAAATCCGTTACATGGAAAAGAAAAAGAATAAAAAAAGATAAAAATAAATCCCGACTGTTACTTGAATATAAGGCCTATGAAGTTTTGATATTTTATAGAAAAAAAAAAAATAGGATTGTGCTGTGTGCGATGCACAAATACTTCAGCCACTTAATGGAAAGTTAACGAAACGTAGCATTAGAGAAATATATGTAAATAACCTATTTCCTTATATGCATTCTATAAAGATTGTGATTTGAGCCAGACAGCAGGAAAAAGGTGCTGAAAACAATGACAAATTCGACTATCACCTACCATAAATTAGAAGATATGGTTCTACATAGTCTTCGTCGCAATTTTACACTATCTTGCGAGGTCACTACAATCTTAACGAAATCCAGTATGTAGTGTGTAATCCTGAAAGCTCTGCATATAATGGAGATGCCACCCTTCTCAACTTGGCAGATTTCACCCAATGACCCCATAAATTACTCACAAGTTGCTTCATAACCCCAGGAGAGCTTAGTGGCCAAGACAAATGAAAGCAACATTACAAACAACAAATTTGCAGAGCTAAAGCAAGCAGCAGAGCGGATCTACACAGGGATAGGCTCAGGAGCTGGATCTGAGGGAGTTCCGCTAGTGCCATTGAGGACGGTCACATTACCATCAGAGTCCACGTCCACAATTACTGAATCACCTTCTTTGATCTCACCTGCAAGCATCTTCTCAGCCATGCTGTCTTCCAGCAGTCTCATAATAGCTCTCCTCAACGGTCTTGCTCCGTAGCTTGGGTTGTACCCTTCATCAACCACCCTGTCTCTAAACCTCTCTGTCACTTGAAGTTCTATCTCCTTATTTTTCAACCTCTCAAAGACCTCCTTAAGCATGATATCAGCTATCTCCTTCACCTCTAACTTAGTTAGCTGACGGAATACAATCATCTCATCCAATCTGTTCAAGAACTCTGGCCTGAAGTACTGTTTCAACTCCTCAGTCACCAAGCTTTTGATACGGTTGTAACTGCTATCCTTCTCGTCATAATCTAGATCAAAACCTATACGACGGCCTCCTTTCTCTATCACACTGCTTCCGACATTCGATGTCATGATGAGAAGTGTATTCTTGAAGTCGACAGTTCTGCCCTTGCTGTCTGTCAATCTTCCATCTTCAAGAATTTGAAGCATCATGTTGAAGACATCAGGATGAGCCTTCTCAATCTCATCAAAGAGCACAACAGTGTAAGGTCGACGCCTCACAGCTTCAGTCAGTTGACCACCTTCAGTGTAACCAACATAACCAGGGGGTGAACCAATGAGTTTAGAGACAGTGTGTCTCTCCATAAACTCACTCATATCAAGCCGGATCATTGCTTCTTCAGAACCAAAGTAGTACGCTGCTAAAGCCTTGGCCAGTTCTGATTTCCCAACACCAGTTGGACCAGAAAAGATGAAACTGGCAATAGGTCGGTTGGGATTCTTGAGCCCAACACGAGCACGTCGGATAGCACGACTAATGGCTTTAACAGCTTCATCCTGGCCAATGATTCTGGTGTGAAGTGTTTCTTCCATTTTCAAGAGGCGATCAGACTCGTCTGTAGAAACCTTCTCAACAGGGATGCCAGTCCATGAAGACACAATGTGCTGAATATCTGCCTCTGTAACGAGTGGACCTGTATCTCCAGCCTCGGATTCAGCCTTGCTCATCTCTTTGTTTTTGTCTATCAGGGCTGAGATCTGTGCCTTAAGATCCATTTCTCTATCACGCAGTTCCCCAGCCTGTCAAATGCATTGAGAGATACGAGATTATGTAATGCAAACTCTGCAATTACACTATTTAGCATGAAAAGCAGTTCAATGCTTTTACTAAGGAAGAAAGCAGTTCACAGGAATTTTATGCACAGAATCAGAGAAAACCAATCACCTTTTCAAAATCTTGACCGCGCACAGCTTCATTTTTCTCCTTTGTAATCTGACGAAGTTCTTTCTCGAGCTCTCTTGCTTCCTCAGGGAGCTAGATCGTACCAAGAAAACGGGTCATGACTCCATTAGGAAAAGAGGGCAGGGAAAGGTAGATTAAGAGAGTACTTTATACCTGTGCATGGCGAAGTCTAACACGAGAACCAGCTTCATCAATCAAATCAATTGCTTTATCAGGCAGAAAACGGTCACTGGAACAAGCAAAGGTTCAAGTTAAAAGCGTGGTCAACTATAAATGAGTTATCATGGAATCTAGGAAAAATATTTTGGTTTGGAGATATATGTGCCAATTTTCAGGAGTAGATAAAAATATGCATAAGCTTATTCAGATGTCGATACAAAAGAAACCAACTTCTAAGACACTATATAAAGAACATAATACCATCTTGGGAAGGATATATCTTACTATACGCGTAAAATCAGTTGGTTATGAAATCCCAATGTCAAAATGTACCAACAACTCAAAGCGAGGAGAGAATAAGGAAAATTTGGAAAATGAAAACATGATTAATTACCTGATGTACTGATAAGAAAGCTGGGCAGCAGCTTCTAATGCCTCATCGGTGTAACGGAGCTTGTGATGAATCTCATATCTCTCCCGAAGCCCTTTCAAGATCTGTATGGTTTCATCCACAGTAGGTTCAGGGACTTTAACTGGCTGGAACCTCCTCTCCAACGCAGGATCTTTCTCAATGTGCTTTCTGTACTCATCCAGGGTTGTGGCTCCAATACACTGACAAGTGAAACCAAATAAACTACTTCTCAGTTACACCAGCAGTAAATATTGTCATGTTAACAGATTTACCTTTCGACATTGTTTTGCAGTTCTACCAGGATTAACTCAGGATCAAGATAATGATTAATCATCAAATTAAAAAGTGTATTTCTAGTTCTTGTTTAAATTTACAAGGAACATACTAGGTCTAGGAGGATAACTAACCTGTAGTTCCCCTCTAGCCAGGGCAGGTTTCAAGATGTTTGCAGCATCAATTGCCCCCTCTGCAGCTCCAGCTCCAATCAATGTGTGCACTTCATCAATAAAGAGTATTATTTCATCACTTTGTTTAATTTCTTCCATTAGTTTCTTCAGTCTTTCCTCAAACTCTCCACGGTATTTTGTCCCAGCAACAAGCAAACCCATATCTAGTGTTATGACCTAATCATCACCAATAGCAAGTCACATAAGAAAAGGGATTTACAATTAAAAGAAAAGTAATACCACACATGACATTGAAATCAGTTACATTTCAAAAAAAAAATAGGCTCTCCTGTACCTTGTTAGAATAGAATTAAAGTAAGAGGGTAACTACAACCTGTTTTTCTCCAATACTTCATAGCTGAGTCCATAAACCAATCACTGAAGGAAATATGTAGAGGACGCTTCAGGAGGTTGGAATTGAAAACAAGCTCGTACTAAGTTTTTTTCTTTTATCATTCGTGGCTTTTTGTAAATGTTTGGAGCACCCATCAAAAATATTAATGAGCAAAGATGGTTGATAGTTTGTGGAGAATCATGTTTCCTTTTTTTCTTTGGTTTGGGGTGGGGGTGGGGGTGGAGAATTGAGTTGTGAATGGGGATTGGCATAACAGTATGGCATTTTCTACTCTTCATACTCCTTGTATATATCTGGTCTTTGGAATTTTGACTTCTAATTTGATAAAATTAATTACTCAATAAAAACAAATTTTAAGACACTATAAATATGAATTGTTAAGCCTTCCCACCTAAGACTGGATCTGCTATACAGTTAACATAACATTGAAAAAATAGAAAATAACGCACAAGCATACATCATGTTCGGCATATTTATCATACACGTCTTTACCTTCTTTCCCTCTATTGTTTCAGGGACATCGCCATTAGCAATTCTTTGAGCTAAACCTTCAGCAATAGCAGTTTTGCCAACACCTGGTTCTCCAATAAGGCAAGGGTTGTTTTTTGTACGCCGACCCAAGATTTGAGTAACGCGCTCAATTTGCGGTTGTCTTCCAACAACAGGATCCAGTTTCCCCTGAAAACACAATATGGCCAGATCAGATAAATGAAGAGAGGCAATCACCACAATATGACAAATATAACTCCATTTTTTTGCACAGCTAAAACACAAATAAAATTAAGTATAGTCACCATTGCATGACAAATATAACTTTCTAAGTACCTCTTCAGCTAACTTTGTCAAATTGGTGCCGTACTCCTCCAATGTAGGCATCTTTTGTCCAGAAGTTCCACCACCAACACTAGCACCGACAGCCTCATTACTCTCGCCAACCATTCGAATGACCTATTTTACAAAATAAAACAAAAGGAAGTTATTACAATGAATTCAAGTAATTTAGATACCCCTGGCCCCACCAAAGTACCAAAAAAGAAAGAAAAAAATAATGAAGGTACCCAAAGGAAGCACAAACTACTTGCCTGTGTGCGAATGTTACTGGGGTCAGCACCCAAGTTCTCAAGAACACGGGCAGCCACACCTTCACCTTCACGCAGCAATCCAAGTAGCAAGTGTTCCGAGCCAATGTAGTTATGCCCTGTATGAAAAACCAATCAGCACAGACAATAACCAAATGACTTTCAGAATTCGATGAAGCTCATGCACGGAAAGGACAAGAGAGGAAAATGAGAAAATAAATTAACTATAGAAAATCGTGCCTACAACAACTAAATTAAAATAGATCAAAAAGATAATTTTTTTTTTATGTCTGAAAGACAACCCAAGAAAAGACTGAAATGATTAGATAAGGTACCTAGTTGGCGGGCTTCCTCCAGAGAGAGTTCAAGAACACGCTTTGCACGAGGAGTAAATGGAATCTCAACAGCAACAAACCCACTACCCCTTCCAATTATCTTCTCCACCTCCACACGAGCATCTTTTAAATTGATTCCCATGGATTTAAGAACTTTAGCTGCAATACCAGTTCCCTCACCAATAAGACCCAACAAAATCTGCTCTGTGCCAACGAAGTTATGACCTAGTCGTCTGGCCTCTTCTTGTGCAAGCATAATGACTTTTATTGCTTTCTCAGTGAAGCGCTCAAACATTGCTTTTGGGACAAACCGGCAACCTTTTGGCCGCCTAACAGAAGTTGCAGCTGCCACTTTTGAATGGAGAGTTTGTCCAGATTTTACAAGTGTATCTACTGCATTGCACCCTCGCAGTCCTGTAAAATTGGTCAACCTTATGGAGGGTGATTGTACATTACAGAGCATTTTAACAGTTTTTTTGTTTTTCCCAGATCCACTAAATTGCCTAGTCCTTTCACCGGCAACTGAAGATGGGATGTTAGTTGACTGAACTAAAGCTCGAGCCATGATGGACCTGCAATTGATATGATAGCATGTCATAAAAACTCACTTGTGACATTTGGTAAAATATCAAGGTTCATATTACTTAACAGAATAAGGATATGATCAATTGGAATTCCCAATTAGTAAACATAAATAAAATTATTGATAACAATTGAAGGTTCAACTTTTTTGGGTGACATAATATAGAGAAACAAGATCCTTCTGGGAATTCTGAACTTCAAAAACTATGCAAATACCCTTCCCCTATATTCACAGAATATTTGAGCAATACATAGCTGACGCATTAGCTTAAAGCTAGATACAGATGTCACCATAAAAATTACTCTTTAAAGCTAGATACAAATGTCAGCATAAAAGTTACTACTTAAAGCTAGATACAAATGTCACCATAAAAATTACTAAGTAACCAAATAATAAAGCCTCTAAATTAGAAGAGCTGGAAAACTATGCAGCCACCAAATGGTGTCAACTGTTTTCTCCAGGATGAAGCAGCCAAGCTGCAAGGACCTTAGTTTCTAAACTAGAAGAATCGTGGGACATCAAAAGCGGTAAGTTGATTGTTGGTTTTATTACTCATTCTCATATATGTTACTTGGTTTCAATCACAATATATAAACAAATTGGATATAATACAATAGTTCTTTTACGAATCTGATTAACTAACAATCCAAAAGCTAAAAAGAAATGGCAATCCGGGGAACTGGACATAGGAACCAAAATGGATAAGGTGGATAAGGGTCTAATCTAGACACTACTAAAACTCATGCCCTTAAGACAAGCCAGTTCTATTCAGTATTCCAAGTACCAACTAGTTTCAAACACTTCAGAGTAATTTAGTGAAGCAGTGAGGTCGGAATTTCAATAACACAAGAAGTCAACCAGAACCAATATAAATGCTTAATTAAAATCACAAAAGGGTGAGCTACCTCATACCCCTTTTCAAAGAAGCAACTCGACAAAGACAAGCTCAGAAATTACTACAAACAAGTAGAAGCAAAAGGCGAACAGAAGAAACAGCTCAAAAAAACTCTAATGAACAAAATCAGCTCCAAAGTTGCAATTTTTACCGCTCTATCGAGTAAGTATGCTTGAATTGAAACACAAGAAATAAAGGGGTCGAGAGTATTGAACGGATAAAACAACTAATTAAAGCATTCAACACCCACCCAAAAAACAAATCTTGAAAAAGAACCCTAATACCAACCTCTTATTTAACAAATAAATATGTATATATAGATAGATATATATATATATAGGGAGATTATTCAATTCATTAGGTTAAGAGATGCTCACCTCAATAATACTAAAGACCCAAAAGATTCTTCAGGATTGAAAAGAGATAGAGAGAAGAAAGGGAAAAGAAATAGAGAGACCTTGAAAAAGGTCGGCCGTGAATTGCTATAAAGATAGATATAGGATTGTGGATGTAATTATAAAAGAACTCTCTCTCTCTCTAGGCTTGTGTTTTGGCTTTCGTGTTTATATTTGCCACTCCATTGACCACTCGTGCACCGTCATACACCCCAAAACATCTCTTCTCTTCTCTTCTCATCTTTCTCCTTTGGGAAATTCGCCTAAGCAAATCACTACCGTTTGATTTGAATACTTTTATCTTACTGGTCCATTCACCATCAAAGAGAGGATACATGGCCCCACATTGTTGACGTGTCCGCTGGCTGATCTCAATTTTATGTTATTTTTTAATTTTTTATTACATTGAGGGAGGAGAAGGTGGAAAAGAAAGGATCATCTCAACTAGAGGTGCTTATCGGGTGTATATTTAGGCTAATTGGTTCGGCTTATTGGTTATCGGTTATCGGCTATTGGTTTATAAATGTAAAAATCTACCCGGCCTGGTATTTTATTTTGACTGGTAGAAGCTAAACCTGAACCAAACCCTAAGCTAGCCAACCAATAAAATGTTACAAGGATTGGTATTGAATTAACAATTATCGGGCGATTATCAGACGGTTTATCGACTAAATCAAATAGATCATAAAACAAATAAGAACTAAAGATAGGAAAAATTTAAGTCCAAATTTATTTATATAATATTTCTCCAATCGATTTAATCTAATGCCAATTATTATATTCCTGATATGTCAACTATTATGTAACTGTATGTTACTATAACCATAGCACAAGAAATGTTAATGATCACACATGCTCCCAACTTGGGAGTCTATTTGACTTCAGCCTTGCTATAAAATACTCTTAAGTTCTCAATTATATCTAAAGAGAAAAATAAGATTCATGGCAGATCCTAAATAAAAAGGAAGCAATAGTAAAAAATTTATTACTTTTTAACTTAAAAAAAGAAAAGAATGAAGAAAAGAAATAGCAAAAGTAAGGAGTGGTAGACAAAAGCAAGAAGAAAATGATGATTTGTTATGAAGAGGAGGGAGAAACGTAAATATAAAAATTCTTAACGGTTTATTTGATACAAAAATTGAGTAATCCATCCCAAATCGTTAAGCCGTTAATTATAAAATTTCAATCCGTTCATCGACTATTACTCCGACAACCCGATATTATTGGCTACAATTTTGCGGTTTGGTTAACGGTTACGATTCGATTTTAAACAACCTTAATCTCAACCCCAATATTAATCCCTCTTTTGCATTGGCTGTAATTTCTTATAACTATCAGGTATTCGAAATTTACATCAATTCATTCCAGATTCATTTAAGTAAAAATGCTTATTTATCATAAATTTCGCATACATCCCATATTCCCACCATATTCCATGATTGTTGTGAATTGTGATTTCTTAATTGGCTTACCGTTCCCAGGTCTATCTTAACTCCACTGTACTGGATATTTTTTCAAGATTTTTTCTTCTTTTTTTTGGGGCAATTTTCCTGATTATTTGGAAAAGGGGCTGAGATAGGGAAACTTGGAACGAGTAGGTCCTCTCATTTTAAGCAATCTGCAAAAAAATCGTGCTGATATTTGGACTGACATTAACATTTGTTTTGTTATTTTGTTTGTGATTCAACCCCTTGTTGTTCACGTCACCCATTTTTTCTTCCTTTCCTTTTCTTTTCTTTTCTTTTGTCCAGAAAAGAAGAATAAAAGCAAATGTGGAAAACACAATGGATTGGATGATTTACAGTTTAATGGTCAGACAAAAATAAAGCAGTTGCTTAGAAGTTACAAATTACAAATCAAAGTTTCTACATAGTTGGAAACAGGGGGGAAAGTAAAAAAGATTACAAGATCCTCATTTGCTTTACGTAACGGGAAGCCAACAAAAAGTCTAATGCAAGATTTTGCGATTACAATATGATGGGGTAACATCCACGAAAACAATAGTCCACGATCATAACAAGTACATGCATCAAACATAAGAATCTTCCTCATGTCAAAACTTATGCACGCTAATTATGACACCCTAAGCAAATCCAACATCGACAAAACACGGAGAGATGTTGGGTATATAATTAAACAGACCTTAGACCCTAGTGGTGCATTTTAAAGCCGTGCGGGCCTAAGCTCAAAGCGGACAATATCACTGGTGGACTAAGCTGTTACATATGGTATCAGAGCCACTCCACGTCTAACCTTGAATGATAGCGAGACAAATTAGCAAACCTCAGCGAGGACGATGAGTTCCTAAGAAGAGGTGTATGTGACACCCTAGGCAAATCCCACATCGACAAAATACAGGAGAGATAGCCATACGGACCTAGGCCCAAAGCGGACAATATAGATGATGGGCTGGGTTGTTACACTAAGAAACATTATTTTACATTTTCCATGGCAGGAACACATCAGGTATCTAACTTCCTAAAATTATTGCTAGGATACAGTACAGAGCATCAATTCTTAAAACTCTTACACCTGCACTTGAGCATGTTTATAGGTTAAGCTTGTGTACTTAACTACACGTTTTACCCTTTTGATTGATATTGAAACTACATAATCATGAGGATGACTTTAAGCTTCATGATTCCCGTCTGCAATGACCAATACCCGTCAGGTAGGTTAGGCCAGTAGCACACTATTAACCTCATGATTCCAAATCTTCAATCATGGAAGATTGTCTTTGCGTAGGGCTGACACTTCCACCTCGACTTATTTTGAGTGCATCTAATGATGATGTCCATCTCATTGAAGAAGTATTAGACATGTGCCTAATAAGAGTTTTCTTTGGTTTGGTAGCCAACCTTGTTGACTTGGTTTGGTTGGTAGCCAACCTTGTTGAATTAGTTTGGTTTGGTAGCCAACCTTGTTGAATTTCTTTGGTTTGGTAGCCAACTTTGTTGAATTGTGAAAAGTGTGTGTAAATTGTCAAATATTGTAGGCTTTAGAGGGTGAAGCTTTGGCTATAAAAGGAGAGCTTCAACTCTCATTTCTACACACCAACAAAGAGAGAAAGAAAGAGTAAGGTTTCACAGACAAGGTATAAGAAAATAGTCTGTGAGGAAAATAGAGAGAGAGCGATATTGTAGTGAGGTGGGAATATCAAAAGAGGGTTATTTCTTTTGAGTGTTGTAGTGGTCTTTGGAGTATTTACCTCCGACCTACAAAGTTGTAAAATTCCTTACTATAGTGATATCAGTTGCTCCTCTCGGGGTCGTGGTTTTTTCCCTTATTCAGAAGGGTTTTCCACGTAAAAATCATGGTGTCATTGTTACTCTTTTATTCTTGTTAATTACCGTATCTCGGTGCTACATTATTATTCCGCTTTATTACCGTGAATATTATTTTGGTAAGGGGTTTATTCCCAACAACTGGTATCAGAGCACAGGTTCTGCTCGTTCACTGAAATACTATTCACTGTCGGTAGTACTATACTTGGTGAAAAATAAAAATGTCCGGAGTAAAGTACGAGGTAGCAAAATTCAACGGAGATAACGGTTTCTCAACATGGCAAAGAAGGATGAGAGATCTGCTCATCCAACAAGGATTACACAAGGTTCTAGATGTTGATTCCAAAAAGCCTGATACCATGAAAGCTGAGGATTGGGCTGACTTGGATGAAAGAGCTGCTAGTGCAATTAGGTTGCACTTATCAGATGATGTGGTAAATAACATCATTGATGAAGACACTGCACGAGGAATTTGGACAAGGTTGGAAAACCTATACATGTCCAAAACGCTGACAAATAAATTGTACCTGAAGAAGCAGTTATACGCCCTACACATGAGTGAAGGTACGAATTTTTTGTCACATTTAAATGTGTTTAACGGACTAATCACACAGCTTGCCAACCTCGGAGTGAAAATCGAGGAAGAAGATAAAGCCATCTTGCTATTGAACTCGTTGCCATCTTCGTACGATAACTTGGCAACAACCATCCTGCACGGTAAGACTACTATTGAGTTGAAAGATGTCACATCGGCTCTTCTACTCAATGAGAAGATGAGAAAGAAGCCTGAAAATCAAGGACAGGCTCTCATCACAGAAGGTAGAGGCAGGAGTTATCAAAGGAGTTCGAACAACTATGGTAGATCCGGAGCTCGTGGGAAGTCAAAGAACCGATCCAAATCAAGAGTCAGAAATTGCTACAACTGTAATCAACCAGGTCACTTCAAAAGAGATTGCCCAAATCCAAGGAAGGGCAAAGGTGAAACCAGTGGCCAGAAGAATGACGACAACACAGCCGCCATGGTGCAAAATAATGATAATGTTGTCCTCTTTATAAATGAGGAAGAGGAATGCATGCACCTGTCAGGTTCAGAGTCGGAATGGGTGGTTGACACAGCGGCATCTCACCATGCCACACCGGTAAGAGATCTTTTTTGCAGATATGTAGCAGGTGATTTCGGCACAGTGAAAATGGGTAACACAAGTTACTCAAAGATTGCGGGGATTGGTGACATTTGTATCAAGACAAATGTCGGATGCACATTGGTTCTAAAGGATGTGCGGCATGTACCTGATTTACGGATGAACTTGATCTCGGGAATTGCTTTAGACCGAGATGGATACGAGAGCTATTTTGCAAATCAAAAGTGGAGACTCACTAAGGGATCATTGGTGATTGCAAAGGGAGTTGCTCGTGGCACGTTGTACAGGACAAATGCAGAAATATGCCAAGGTGAATTGAACGCGGCACAAGATGAGATTTCTGTAGATTTGTGGCACAAAAGAATGGGTCATATGAGCGAGAAGGGATTGCAGATTCTTGCCAAGAAATCACTCATTTCTTATGCCAAAGGTACAACGGTAAAACCTTGTGACTACTGTTTATTTGGTAAGCAGCATAGAGTCTCATTTCAGACATCGTCTGAAAGAAAATTGAATATACTTGATTTAGTATATTCTGATGTTTGCGGCCCAATGGAAATTGAATCAATGGGCGGTAACAAATATTTTGTTACTTTTATTGATGATGCTTCACGAAAATTATGGGTTTATATTTTGAAAACCAAAGATCAGGTGTTTCAAGTTTTCCAGAAGTTTCATGCTCTAGTAGAAAGGGAGACGGGTCGAAAGCTAAAGCGTCTCCGAAGTGACAATGGAGGTGAGTACACTTCAAGGGAATTTGAAGAGTATTGTTCAAGTCATGGGATCAGACATGAAAAGACAGTTCCTGGAACCCCACAGCACAATGGCGTAGCCGAGAGGATGAACCGCACCATTGTGGAGAAGGTGAGAAGCATGCTCAGAATGGCTAAACTGCCTAAGTCATTCTGGGGTGAAGCAGTTCAGACAGCCTGTTACCTGATCAATAGGAGTCCATCAGTTCCGTTGGCATTTGAAATCCCAGAGAGAGTCTGGACCAACAAGGAGGTGTCCTACTCGCATCTGAAGGTGTTCGGTTGCAGAGCTTTTGCACATGTACCAAAAGAGCAGAGAACAAAGCTGGATGATAAATCTATTCCCTGCATATTTATCGGATATGGAGATGAAGAGTTCGGGTACAGACTGTGGGATCCTGTAAAGAAGAAGGTCATCAGAAGTAGAGATGTAGTCTTCCGAGAAAGTGAAGTTGGAACTGCTGCTGATATGTCAGAAAAGGCGAAGAATGGTATAATTCCTAACTTTGTTACTATTCCTTCTACTTCTAACAATCCCACAAGTGCAGAAAGTACGACCGACGAGGTTGCCGAGCAGGGGGAGCAACCTGGTGAGGTTATTGAGCATGGGGAGCAACTTGATGAAGGTGTCGAGGAAGTGGAGCACCCCACTCAGGGAGAAGAACAACCTCAACCTCTGAGGAGATCAGAGAGGCCAAGGGTAGAGTCACGCAGGTACCCTTCCACAGAGTATGTCCTCATCAGTGATGAGGGGGAGCCAGAAAGTCTTAAGGAGGTGTTGTCCCATCCAGAAAAGAACCAGTGGATGAAAGCTATGCAAGAAGAGATGGAATCTCTCCAGAAAAATGGCACATACAAGCTGGTTGAACTTCCAAAGGGTAAAAGACCACTCAAATGCAAATGGGTCTTTAAACTCAAGAAAGATGGAGATGGCAAGCTGGTCAGATACAAAGCTCGATTGGTGGTTAAAGGCTTCGAACAGAAGAAAGCTAGCCTAGATCTTGAAGTGGAGCAGTTGGATGTGAAAACTGCATTTCTTCATGGAGATTTGGAAGAGGAGATTTATATGGAGCAACCAGAAGGATTTGAAGTAGCTGGAAAGAAACACATGGTGTGCAAATTGAATAAGAGTCTTTATGGATTGAAGCAGGCACCAAGGCAGTGGTACATGAAGTTTGATTCATTCATGAAAAGTCAAACATACCTAAAGACCTATTCTGATCCATGTGTATACTTCAAAAGATTTTCTGAGAATAACTTTATTATATTGTTGTTGTATGTGGATGACATGTTAATTGTAGGAAAAGACAAGGGGTTGATAGCAAAGTTGAAAGGAGATCTGTCCAAGTCATTTGATATGAAGGACTTGGGCCCAGCACAACAAATTCTAGGGATGAAGATAGTTCGAGAGAGAACAAGTAGAAAGTTGTGGCTATCTCAGGAGAAGTACATTGAACGTGTACTAGAACGCTTCAACATGAAGAATGCTAAGCCAGTCAGCACACCTCTTGCTGGTCATCTAAAGTTGAGTAAGAAGATGTGTCCTACAACAGTGGAGGAGAAAGGGAACATGGCTAAAGTTCCTTATGCTTCAGCAGTCGGAAGCTTGATGTATGCAATGGTATGTACTAGACCAGATATTGCTCACGCAGTTGGTGTTGTCAGCAGGTTTCTTGAAAATCCTGGAAAGGAACATTGGGAAGCAGTCAAGTGGATACTCAGGTACCTGAGAGGTACCACGGGAGATTGTTTGTGCTTTGGAGGATCTGATCCAATCTTGAAGGGCTATACAGATGCTGATATGGCAGGTGACATTGACAACAGAAAATCTACTACTGGATATTTGTTTACATTTTCAGGGGGAGCTATATCATGGCAGTCTAAGTTGCAAAAGTGCGTTGCACTTTCAACAACTGAAGCAGAGTACATTGCTGCTACAGAAACTGGCAAGGAGATGATATGGCTCAAGCGATTCCTTCAAGAGCTTGGATTGCATCAGAAGGAGTATGTCGTCTATTGTGACAGTCAAAGTGCAATAGACCTTAGCAAGAACTCTATGTACCATGCAAGGACCAAACACATTGATATGAGATATCATTGGATTCGAGAAATGGTAGATGATGAATCTCTAAAAGTCTTGAAGATTTCTACAAATGAGAATCCCGCAGATATGCTGACCAAGGTGGTACCAAGGAACAAGTTCGAGCTATGCAAAGAACTTGTCGGCATGCATTCAAACTAGAAGACAGTGCTACCTCCTCTAGATGAATGAGACTGGAGGGGGAGATTGATGATGTCCATCTCATTGAAGAAGTATTAGACATGTGCCTAATAAGAGTTTTCTTTGGTTTGGTAGCCAACCTTGTTGACTTGGTTTGGTTGGTAGCCAACCTTGTTGAATTAGTTTGGTTTGGTAGCCAACCTTGTTGAATTTCTTTGGTTTGGTAGCCAACTTTGTTGAATTGTGAAAAGTGTGTGTAAATTGTCAAATATTGTAGGCTTTAGAGGGTGAAGCTTTGGCTATAAAAGGAGAGCTTCAACTCTCATTTCTACACACCAACAAAGAGAGAAAGAAAGAGTAAGGTTTCACAGACAAGGTATAAGAAAATAGTCTGTGAGGAAAATAGAGAGAGAGCGATATTGTAGTGAGGTGGGAATATCAAAAGAGGGTTATTTCTTTTGAGTGTTGTAGTGGTCTTTGGAGTATTTACCTCCGACCTACAAAGTTGTAAAATTCCTTACTATAGTGATATCAGTTGCTCCTCTCGGGGTCGTGGTTTTTTCCCTTATTCAGAAGGGTTTTCCACGTAAAAATCATGGTGTCATTGTTACTCTTTTATTCTTGTTAATTACCGTATCTCGGTGCTACATTATTATTCCGCTTTATTACCGTGAATATTATTTTGGTAAGGGGTTTATTCCCAACATCTAAGGCCTTCTGTATTTCCATGTTCATAGCACTGTCCACACTTCCAGATGATAGTTTCTTGTGTGCTTTCTGCAAATGAAGCTTCAGCGAACTGCTGCTCAAGCCAGCGTTCTTTCCACAGATGGGACAAACCTTCATGCTTGGCTTCCGCTGTTGCCATTCCATAGAAACCTTACCATGCAACTTGCGATCTAGGTCCAAAAGAATCCTTGCAAAACCATCATTAGGTTGGGCTCGACGATGAACTCGTCTCAATGTATTCCATGCCTTTAACAAAGTAAACTTCCTGCACCATATAAAACTTTCCGTTATGAAGTTTCTTGCATGACTTCCGGAAAACAAACTGCCTCAATAGTCTACAGGCCAAGTTTTAACAACAAAAAAGAAACTATTCTAATTGCTTCAAAAATGATAACAGCCAATCTTCTAAAGAATTAGCAAGTCAGCTAATGTCCATTCATTTGACATTCAGCTTCACATCAGTCTACAAAACATAAGCCAATGCATAACCCATTCATTAAATCTTTTGCACTTACTTCCTGAGCATTAAATAAGCAAGAACTACTGTAGCACTCCTGCTTCTCCCTTCAAAGCAATGAACCAGAACCTTCCCGCCGTTTTCTTCAACAAGATCGATAAAATCATGAGCTTCGTTAAAGAGTGCACTGATATTAGAATCTTCTTCATCACATATCTGCCCATACAAGAAAAGTAACACCACACATGCAACCTCTGTTAGTATACAACAAATACAAGAGTTGAAGAGCTTCTAAGTGTGTTTAAGAGTTGTTTACAATAACTATTACTAATACTTTTCCTCAATCCCAAGAAAGTCGAGTAGATATTTTAAAAAATAAACAACAGATTACTTAGTTGCTAACTTGGAAACATCAGTAAGAAACTTCTTCAAATTTGTAGCTTGTACACTCTAACAGGTTTGAAAACTACTTCCTCCTGAGTCAAAGATCAAAGGTTTTAGGATAATTATTTCATAGTATGCAAAGACTATACAGATCGCCTAACTTAATTTTTAGGATACTCAACCGAAAAAAGTTATACACAATGGAAGATGGGATGCATCTTGTGAAGAGAAACAGGTGTCATCTCAGTAGCCACATGATGAAGACTCAAAATAAGTAGAATTCTAGCACTTCTACTGCTTTAGAAGACTTCAAGATAGAAGTAGTCAGAGATGCATCAAACAGAAGGACCGATCATAAATTAAATGCCAGATTTTAGCCAGCATGAAAAATGTATATCAAACAAAAGCAAGAAGGTTTTGAGGACTAACGGAAAAGTTCTTATATTCAAATAAATCAGGAAATTGGGAGTCTGACTGCCCAGTTTCATTTGCACAGAGACATAAGATATGTGTGATCCCTAAATGTTGCAGTGTGTACACAGATCTAGCAGCAAGTGCGCCACCAATAAACAAGCTGGCTGAGATTGCAAATGGTTTTTCTGTATTTGCAGCATCAGAAACTAATGATATCCTCTCCAGAATGTGCTCAAGCCTGATCTATAAGTTGCAAAATTGAACATGAAAAGGATTACAACAAAGACAAATTACCATAGTGTCTCAAGGGGCAAGCTGAGTAGGACATTAGTACCTTTAGCTCATAAGCATCAACCACATAATTACTATCACTTCCTTCAAAGAAACCTGAATTAAAATTGTTTTCCTGGCATAGTTTAACTGCATCACTTTTAAGCATCTCATTCCATTGCTCCAACTCTTTATTTAGTTCTGCATCTACCTGAAAAGGAGAAGCAAATGCCTATAATTGAGAGAAGGAACTTGCTCAAGACTTAGAATCTTCTTTTTCATAGAAAAAAGTCTCCAGGATATGGAAGAATTTTGTGTTAAGAGACGAATAAAATTCTTAAAACATTACTGAAATACTTTTAATGATACCCAGCAACTTAAGTAGATCAGATTTTTTTGCAAAGAGATAAACACTTTCTTGTTGGAGTAAATTTCCAACGCACATCACAAACCTTAGCAAACTTATGAAAGTCACGGAGTTTTGAAGTCAAACGGAGACTACGAAGTGGCTCACCACTGCCCTTACAGAGCTTTCCTTGCCAGCTATCACGTGAACTTGGAGAAACAGTAGAATCCAAGCTGTCTCTGCATCCTGAAGATGATGGTCTAGTAGCTGTTCTCTGACATTCTGATTCATTTGAATCCAAATAATTATCATTTGGTGTGCGTTCTTTACTTGGTGTTGATGGGCAATGCCCCGCAACGCCAGCAGATTGTGAAGGTGACTCAGGAATTACCAAGTCTTCTTTCTCAAGATCGCCAGCAGAAGCACGGTTGATAATATTAAGAAATACTCGAAAGAGGCTATCCAGTTTCTGATGAAGTGTGACAATGAATATATGAAATCCCTGCAAGTCACGTAGAGCTGCACGAAATCCACTCCGGAACTCATGCACTATTGAAGCTGCATCAGCTGCCTGATAGTTGTTCATTATATCAGAATCCTCTGGTGGAGATCCTAATTTTCCTCCCGTAATCTCATATAATATTTTTGAAGCATACTCGGGACTGTTAATTAGGAGCTCAACCAGCTTAGGATAATTTTCTTGATCACTTGCACGCTTTCCTGCAGGTGGTCTTCGAGGAACCCCAGAGTCTATTGCTACAACGTGAAAATCTGGACATGACTCATTTGAAGTTTGACTTACACTCATATTGCTGGATTTTGGAGATTCTGTGATGTCTGAAAGGTCGGAACTCTGTGATATTAATCCTGGGTTAGGAGTGCTTATTCTGCTATCTACAGAATTAGCTCTTCTTTCTTTCTGAAGCGCCCGAATCACTCTCGGCCTATATCTATCAATTGCAGAATCGAAGGCTGCTGCTAGTGCGTCCAAGTTTGCAGCATTCACTTTATCAGCTAACAATAAATTTGCAGGGTTACCGCGCCATCTGAGATGGCGACATGGAAGCCGATCTTCATTTCTGATGACAAGATCCAACATCAAAACCCTACCTAGTGCTGCCGCAGTCCTTTCTCCTGCTTCTCTTGAATCAAATGCATTTGAGCTCTCCAACAGGGGGGACCCATGTATGTAACTGAAATAGCAAGTCATAAGGCCAACGAAAGTATCAAAATACAATTCTAGTGACTTAAAACATTTTCTTAGACCAAAGCTACCTATTTCATTTGGGATAGTAAAAGGAGAAATCTGACACAAGGAAGCTAAAGTGGTAACTGTCCTAGTGCACCAAAAATTAGACATATAATCTGCAGTACTAGCAAAGCCCCCAACAAAGTAGAGTTACCTAACTTGGTCTTTCACTCCATTTCCTACTTTCGGCTCCATCATCTTTAACTATTTCCTTTATACATATTTTTTCATAATCTTAAAATAAAATATTCTACATTTTTTAGTAATATATTCAAGCTAAACAGTAAAAAATAAATATGTGTATGCATCAAGCGCAAAATGATTTATGCGTCACCATACATTGGTAAACCGTAAACCATACATACTATTGAATGATAGAGAATTTCCAGGAAGATATTCTCCGTATCAAGACCGATCCTCTTAAGATTTTAGGGATAATTGTTGTAATCTAGAATATCAGATTTATGATTCTTTTAGTATTTTATATGATTCTGTATAATCCCTATTTTAAGAGATTTAGGTGATTCTGCTTCTCAACCTCTTTGGTATATAAAGCCATGTACATGACATTGAAAGATATGAATAAAATTATTCAAGTATCTTACTCTTTCCACACATATTAACACAAGAATGAAGTAAACAGTTGCTAGTCCGTCCACAAGTAGGCAGCAGCTAGTAGAAAGATTGCCTGATCCAATAACAGCTCATTGGCTTTTGGCTTATGCTTTCTAAGAGAGGCCTAATTTGATAAGTTTTACAACCTAAAAAGAGCCAAAGTACCTATCGAATAAATTTTCTTACCGTGAGAAACAGCCTCTTGACTACATTCTCATAATTTTCAAATTGCATTTATCTAAATTACCACCCGTCTCATGCACCAATTCACCAGCAAAGAGATATCAAGAAATAGGGAAATTAATGCACATGTGCTCTAACGCCCCACAAAAACATCAAGTCGTATACGCACTTCATTAACATAAGGCACCGGCTTAGCTCAAGAGCTTCCAGAAGTTCTGAACACGTCATTTCCACAATCCCATCACCTTCCAAAATCGCTGCATCTTTTGCTTTTTCTGCAGCTTCCTTGATCTGTAGCCACTCTGGGCTACAATTATGAATAACCCTGGACTGCAATATTTTCGGAACATAGTTAAAGATATGACCTACAAAATCTCCCTAATAAAACATATAAACAATTATAATGAAGTGAGAAGGAACAACTTGTGGAGTTTGGACACCTAGCCACTTCGCAAATTCATAACCCAGACGTTCTGATTGTGTAGCCATCCTCGAAGATGATATCTTTATAACAGCCGCAGCTTCTTTTGGAGAAGCATCATCATTTTCAGGTTCGTTAAATAGCGCAAAGAATACAACACCCCCAGAATTTACAGTCACCTGCGTTCAGTTGCATGAGCAAATAATTATTAAGAACACAGCAATAATTGTAAAATGCTTAAAGTGTCATGCGTAGTTGACCTTCCCTTTGCCACTCGTTTGTTACTTCTAACAGATATAAAAGCTTATTTTAAACAATAGGTTCATTAATCTCTCATACCAGAAAGTATGTTCAGTTGAAAATGACACATAAGATTATAAAATAGCATTCATGAAGCTCTCAGTAAGGGGAAAAACAAAAGTTTTAAGGAACCTGGAAAGAAAAAAGAGTTGTTAGATAACTAAGGTAAATGCTACTAATTTTTTCTTTTGGATAAGTAAGGACCACGCTATACTTGTTCCAGTCAATTCTACCTCTTATTCAGACAATCAAGTACTGAGCAAACAAACTATCAAAACTGAAATACCTCTAATGCTTTATTGGTTTCATCCTCGGACTGTTCGGTACTACTACTGTGTTCTGTGTGGTGAAGAGAAGACAGCATGTTCCATGAAAAGGTGCTTGATTCAATGTCCAAAACCGCAGCTTTGCCAAGTCTCTCCCATAAATTTACTTCTGGCGTTTGCTCAGATGGTAGAGGATCAACCTGATCAAGACTTGACTCTTCTGCACTGAACGAGAATTATACTAGAGCTACATTATAATTGCAGTCTGTACATTTATAGAGCTCAATGAGTCCATGCAATTATTTGCACAATAGACAGAAAAAAGAACTAAATTCCTATTCATTTAAGGATATGGGCCCACAACAGCACCTAATACTTTTGCTCTCATCTGAAAGTTTGAAATTTTTCTTGAAAGAAAGATGTGTTAGAACAAGCACTTTGAAAGAGATGGTGTCACTTGTTTAATCTCAATATTGAAAGGGAAAACACTGTTCCCATTCTTCCCTTCTTTTAGGAAGTGCCAACATGGTTGTAGACTCGCGCTCAAAAGAAACTTCACCCCTCAACTCTAAGCAGCTTAGTAGCTACCATTGGAGGAAAGAGCTTTGCCAAACTTAGGTACTTATTTTTCACTTGATTTCCTTGTGAAGAAGATGTTCTTTTGCTCCGAGAACTATGTATAGAAACAGAACAGAACAAGACTTACAACTCCTACATTTCATTTTACATGGTACTCTTTCCTTTTTGGCCAATACCACAAAGATAAACACATTTCTGTATCTCGGAACTCTTTGATTTTAACATTCTGGTTTTGCCCTTAACGACATGCTCTTCGAAAATTGGAGTCGCATCTATAAACAAGAAGATACTATGGGTACTTTGATTTGGGTTAGCCGTTAGTATAAAAAATCTTCCTTGTTTTCTTAAAATGTCATAAATAGCCAAACACCACTCTATTAAATGAAATAAATCTATGGTTCCAGATGTGTTACAAGTTCCATTGCCTAGATTGACCTCGGATCACTCGCCTATTATGCTAGATGGCAGTAGAAGGAGGAGTTTGCGTATTCCTTTCAGGTTCGAGAATATGTGGCTTCAGGTGTCAGATTTTGAAGATAGAGTGGATGCTTGGTGGAATGGGTATGTAGTGACTGGCACACCATCTTTTCGACTTGCAAGCAAGTTGAAAATGCTAAAAGGAGATATTAGGAAGTGGAATAAGGAGGTGTTCGGGAGGGTAGAAGTTAAAATAAGGGAGCTAATTAATGAGGTGGGGGAGATGGAGCGTGTGGAAGCTTTGAGGGCCTTAGAAGAGAGCGAGAGAGTTAGGAAAGAGGAGGCAAATCAGGAGCTAGCCGCTTTAGCGGTCGCTCAAGAGACCAGTTGGAAGCAAAAATTGAGGGCGTTGTGGTTGAAGGAGGGGGATTCAAATACAAAAAATTTCATAGGCTCGCGATAGCAAATAGGAAGAGGAACTTTATTGAGTCCATAGAAGTGAATGAAGTGGTGTTTGAGGGGGAGGAGGAAGTTAAAGGGGCTATTGTTGGCTATTATGCACGTCGGTTTAAAGAAGATGCTAGTTGGAAACCTAAATTGGGGGTGGGGGGTTAGATTTTAGTCAAATAGGAGAGGGGATGAGGCAGTGTTTTGGAAAGCGTTAAGCGCAAAAAAGCAACGAGGCCTCGCTTCACCAAAGCGAGAAGCGAACAATGAGCACTAGCAGAAAAACAGAGCAGAAAACAGAAAAACAGAAAACAGAGCGATAAAACCAGAAAAACAAAGCATAAACCAGAAAACATAGCATAGTTTTAGGACACAAAAAAAGAGCAATAAACCAGAAAACAGAGCATAGTTTTAGGGCACAAAAATAGAGCAATAAAAAATGAAAAAAATAGAAAGAAGAAGAGAAAAATAGGGCAGAAGAACAAAGCATAAATTAGATGTCTAGAACAGAGCAATAGAAAGTGAAAAAAATAGAAAGAAGAAAGAAGAAGAAGAAGAAGAAGAAGAAGAGAAGAAGAGGGAAGAAGAAAGTCGTTGGAGTAGCAGTCGTCGTTGGAGTTGGAGCAGCAGAAGAGCGTATGTTTATTTGGCAACTTACGGTTTATTTGCCAATTTTTTTTTAAAAAACCCTAGCAGATGCCTTCACGTCGCTTAAACACGCTTTTTCCATCGCGGCGCTTCTCGCTTAAGCGGTTAAAGCGTGCACTTTTTTTATGTGAGTCGCTTTTGTAGCAGAAAAGCAAGCGATAGAACAGCGTCTCGCGTCGCTTCAGCGCTTAAAGCGAGAAGCGAGCGCTTTTAATAACACTGGGATGAGGGAGTGGTTGGAGAGGGCTATGGAAGAAGAAGAGGTAAGGGCAGCGGTAGTGAGTTGTGCGGGTGACAAAGCTCGGGGATCGGATAGATTCACTTTGGCTTTCTTCCAACATTGTTGGAGGATAGTTAAGGTGGAGTTGATGGAGACCACTGTGGAATTTCAAGAAACTAGGGAGTTTGAAAGAAG
This sequence comes from Nicotiana tabacum, assembly GCF_000715075.1. NCBI lineage: Eukaryota > Viridiplantae > Streptophyta > Magnoliopsida > Solanales > Solanaceae > Nicotiana > Nicotiana tabacum. The sequence goes on along the minus strand of NC_134085.1, from coordinate 206,165,026 downwards.
CCTTAACGCATCTTTTGTCACCATTGCGCCAAAGAAGGAAAGAGCGACGAGTATCAAAGATTATAGGCCTATTAGTCTGTTGGAAAGCATCTATAAGATTATTTCTAAGGTACTTTCTAATAGACTAAAAAAGGTTTTGGATGAGATGGTATCCACTTCTCAAAAATGCATTTGTGGAAGGAAGACAGATCCTGGATGCTGCATTAGTGGCGAATGAGGTGGTCGATTCCAGAAAGAAGAGAGGAGAACCGGGAATCTTATGTAAGCTAGATCTTGAGAAAGCTTATGATCATGTGAATTGGGATTTCCTAGATTTCATTATGTCCAAGATGTGGTTTGGGGACAAATAGAGGAGATGGATCAAATTTTGCATTTCTACGGCTAGATTCTCTATTTTGGTGAATGGAAGCCCATGTGGTTTCTTTGGGAATTCGAGGGGTTTGAGACAGGGGGATCCACTATCCCCTATGTTATTTATTTTGGTGATGGAAGCATTGAGTAAGATGATGGATAGGGCGGTCTCTAGAGGTCTAATTAAGGGCTTTGATGCTTCGCTTAGTGGGCATAGCAAAGTGACAGTTACTCACATTTGTTATTTGCAGATGATGCGTTGGTCTTTTGTGATGCAGAGGTGTCTCAGGTAACTTATTTGAGACAGATTCTCTGATGGTTCCAGATTGTGTCAGGCCTTAAGATCAACCACAGAAAATGTGAGATCACACCGATGGGAGAAGTGGATAATATTGAAGAGATTGCACATGTGTTGAATTGTAAGGTGGGTACTTTACCTACTACCTATTTGGAGCTACCGTTGGGTGCATCGAGCAAAGATCTTGCAATGTGGAACCCAGTGATTGAGAGAGTAGAGAAATGGCTAGCGGGATGGCAAAAGAAGTACTTGTCGATAGGAGGGAAAGAAGTTTTGATCAAAAGCACTCTATCTAGCATTCCTACAAATTATATGTCATTTTTACATGAGAGGTTGGAAAGACTTCAACAAAACTTTTTATGGGACACAACGGAAGGAGCAAGAAGGTATCATTTAGTGAACTGGAGAGTTGTCACATCTCCAAAGGAACGGGGAGGTCTCGGGGTGAAAGATCTCAAAGTCTTCAACAAAGCTTTGCTAGGGAAGTGGATATGGAGATTTGGGGTGGAGGAGAGTGCATTTTGGAGGGGGATGTAGCAGAAAAATATGGTATTATGGAAGGGGGGGTGGAGGACTAGAAACATTAGAGTACCGTTTGGGTGTGGCTTATGGAGGAGTATTATGAAGGGGTGGGAAGATTTTAGTGGCCATATTTCCTTTAGGGTTGGGGACGGAAGCCATATTAATTTTTAGGTGCATAAGTGGTGCGGGTAGAACGAGTTGAGGGAGCTTTCCCTAACTTATATAGAGTATCTTGCCAGAAAGAGATGACGGTCCAACAAATTTGTAGGTCCCACGGAGGGGTGCTTCATTGGGATTTGAGATTTATGAGGAACCTACAAGATTGGGAGATAGAAGAATTTCACAATCTAGTTGAGTTATTGTATGGGTTGGATACACCGAATAATGTATCGGATGTATGGAGATGGCGGGAGAGTAAAAATGGATTATTCACGGTTAAATCTTATTATAAGAGGTTAATAGTGAGAGAGGAACAAGTTTTCCTTCATTACTCGATTTGGATTTCTAGAGCACCAAGAAAGGTGTGTTTCTTTGTGTGGTTGGCGGCGAGGGGAGCGATTTTGACAGCGAAAAATCTGAGAAAGAGAAGGATCACCTATGTTAGTTGGCATTTCATGTGCAAATGCTCGGGCGAAGATGTAGATCATCTCCTATTGCATTGTAAAGTGGCTAATCGGTTGTGGAGAGTGATCCTTAATTTGTTTGGGGTGCAATGGGCGATGCCGGGTACAGTGAAGGAGGCGTTGCATAGTTGGGTTCACATGAGTGGAAAGAGAAGTCTAAGGGCATGGAGTGTCTCTCCCTTAGCAATCATGTGGGTGATATGGAAAGAGAGGAATAGGAGGGCTTTTGAAGGGGTGGAACAAGATTTTGTGAAATTGCAAAGTAGTTTCTTGTTCCTAGTTTCTTTTTGGTGTACTCATGAGGTCCCTATTTGTATAGAGGATTGGATCTCTTTTGTTGAGAACTATATTTTGGTGTAGGTTCTCTTTTTTTTGGTATACGGCTTGTATACGGGGTTAGTCCCCAATTGTTAATAAAATTATTTAACTTATCAAAAATAACTGTCATTTAGCAACTACCGACTGAAGATAAAAATAAAAAAGCACAACTTGCAAACTGTGGTCCATAATTAGTTATAGCTCTTGGCAATAAACTCAAGCGCAGCATAACAAAAAATTTCAAGAAAGACAACTCACATCAGGTTAAAGAAAACCACAGTCACTAATCTCAAATTTGAAGAAGACTGTTACACTGTCTAAATCCAACTCTCAAAGTTGTGCTGCCCAATACACAAATTTTTGGGTTAATAGCATGATTAAGCATCAATGTCAGTTTTCTTTACTATAAGATCATATTATGATGAATATAAGTCATTGTGTTAAAAAAGAAGTATGAACCTTAAGCTTAATGGCATGCTATGGGCTCTGGGGATCCGATGAGGGAATCCAGAAGAGCGGTAATTGCTGCTGCGCTTACGGACCAGCTCCAGCCATTGGGCAAACCGATACGCCGGTCCCGCCGTTATATCCCCCAACATATACAGCACCTGCAAATTGCAACACAATGCTCCACCCTTCAATTTTCCTATCCCCAGAACTTCAATAATAATAAATTATAATTAAAAATAAAAAAACCAGACCCGAGAAGTGACAGTGAGGGGCAACGGGGCCTCAGGCTCCTCAGATCCCAGCTCGAAGGAGTCTTTCTCCTCTTCTTTCTGCATAATACATAAATTTCTTCCCCTCTTATAAGATCGTTATAAAAAGCAATATAAATCGATAACTCAGATCTATATAGTACGATATACACACACACGCACACTAAAAGCTCATAATGATTAATGTGCGATGCGTATATAGGTTATTTTTTGTAAAAAAAAGAAAAAGAAAAAGGAAGAAAGGACATGGGTGTGTTCATTTGAATTGAAAAAGGTACTCTCCTAATAGTTTGAAGGAAAGAAAGAGAGCGTGCCTGAAGGGAGTACATGTCTTGTTGTTGATACTCATTGGTCATTGCCTTTTCTTTTCATACAAAAAGCAAATTAGATTTTGCCGCTTTTTCTGGGTCGTTGAGAGAGAGAGAGAGATCGAAACTCAGGTGGGTCGGTTCTTTGTTTGGGTCGACAGTGATGATGACACACTCTCGCTCCACTGCTTTATGTTATTGCGAGTTTTTAGTGCAGTCCATGTTCTACTACTTATTTGTAAGGTGCAGCCACGTGTTTCTCCCTCCAATTTTAAATTTTAACTTTTTTTTCCGGAGAAACGGTTATTTATATTTATTAATAATTTATATTTATATCTATACACGAAGGTCCTTAGCGAAATGTCGTTTGCCTTTTTTGCCCTTTAAAAAAAATTCACACTAGATAAAATTGTCATTTACCCTTAAATCAAATAAAATTATATTTATTAAAATTTTTCATATTTGAATTATTATGTAGGAAGCCTTAATATTTAGGACATTAAAATCAACTAAATTTCCTCCATGTATAAAGTAAAGTTCTAATTTAGGACCAAATATATTAACTAACTTACGTTGAAATACATTAGAAACTCAAAATCTTTAATATCTAACCAGAAACCATTAGACTTAGGATTCAAAGCCATTAACGGAAAAAATTGAACAACTACCGAAACTTTTTTTTATTTGAAGAAAAGAGGTACCAATTTTTATGTTATGAATTTTTGGAGTTGAAAACAATTTAATTCTATCTTGAAAAGGTATTTTTCTCTTTTAATTACGTTATATTTTAAGAATTAAATATAATTTAATATTTTTTGAAAAAAGTTTTTGTTTATTTTACTTCTCGCCTGGATCAGCGATATCAATATTCATCATTTCAATAACTTATATATTTTTCAAAATTTTTATTTTATAACTTAAATATGTTATTTAATAATATTTCTATATTTTTAAATATTTATATAGTTGTTGATATAGGTATACATACAAAACGTGTATCTTAAGTACGAAGGTCATTAACCCCTTTAAAAATATATTTTATATTGGACAAAGTAGTAATTTTAGTTATTTTCCTAATATGTAGGAATAATCATTAATTATTTTTCTCATATTTAGGGACAATCATTTAATTAGTTGCCTATTATTTAGGACTTTGACATGGAAAATCATATAATTATCTTTTTGTTATAAAAATATTTGTTAAAGATTCCTTGACGAGCTCTTTTGTTTTGTAAAAAGTTTTAGTTTTAGTATTATTTATTTTTATTTTATTTTTTCAGAACTCATTTTTTCGTATAATTATGTAATTTGATTATACAATAAGCTACAGTAACTTATTCTTTTTCTAATCTGTTAATAATTCATATAATATTTATTATTAATTAAAAATTAAATAATATGCATTTTACTCTCGAAACAAAAATTGTTATTTTCTATCAATTTGTTAATCCTATTTGAGTCTTCTAAAATGAAGTAGTGAATAACTTTTAAAAAAAAAAATCTTAAGCTGAAATTGAAAAGGAAGCATGATAACTTATGAATTTAAAGCGATTGACTGAAAAAATTAAAATAAATTTTTAGTTGAATACATTGATCGATGATTGAGAATTTGTATGAAGATTCATCATTTTAGAGAATATTAGCTTTTATTTTATTATTCAAACATAATATTTTAATATAATATTTTAAAATTCTTTCTTATCGAGATAGTGTACACGCGCAAAGCGCGTACCCTAATACTAGTAGTAATAAAACTACTAAGGTGGCATTACATCACTTGTACTATTATTAGGGACTACACTTAAGTTTTCAAACATGGTCAGCTTGTTACATATGGAGTTAGATACAAGTATAGTAGTAGCTATTCTATCCTTGTCGGCTTGCACCATCACTGTAAAAAAAATTAAAATTAGCTATGAATGTCGTCGCTAATCTGTTGCTAAATCGCCCGTAGCTAGCAAGATTTCTTGATAATCTGTCGCTAATCCATCGCTAAATGTGATTAACGACGGATTGTACTATTTAGCTACATAATTTGTCCGTCACTAAAATCTGGTTTTTTAGTAGTGCATTGTCTTGACAAGATCTGGGGGAGTTAACAAAATAGTTGCCTCGGAAAGAGTTGGTTGTTTGGAGCCTATTTTACTCAAAACATGTGCCACCCTGTTGCCTTCACAAAAACTATATCGTACCACTGGATTCCCCAATCTCCGCAACAAGCATCTGCATTCAAAAATAATGTTAGTATATGCTGGATAGCCATTACGCTCAAGTAGCTGGATGATCTCTCTAGAGTCAGTTTCTATTTCCAGGGGAGTAATCCTTTATCTTGTGCGAGTTGTAACCCTGCCTTGAGTGCCAATAGTTTTGCATATGTAGGGGTGCAGGCTTGGACTGCTTTTGTAAAGCCTCGTAACCTCTATGAATAATTTGGATTTAATTTGATCTTAAGGATGTAATTTGAACAAACCTAAGCTATATGAATTATTTGAGTAGCACGAAGTTATTGAGGTATTTGGAACTAATGACTTCTATCAAAGAATGAATGTTGGATGGATGGTAATTAAAAGGATTATTAACAACTCTTGAAAGGAAATGAATTAAGGAACAAATAAATACAAATGAAAAACGAGGGAATCAAGGATATGAGCTTAAGGTGACGGTGGATAGAATATGAGTTATGTGACGTGGTTACCAGCTAGGAAACAAGGGGACAAAAAGGAAATTGAAAGAATAAAATAGTTAAGCAAGATGAACACATCTGGATACAATTTTAAATTAAGGGAATGGGGATTATCAAAAAGGAAGTTAAGAGCATCAATTTTTGATCTTCAGAGGTCGACGTTATGGGTGACGCGTCGCATTCCCATAGCCCTCAATTCTCCATCTGCCAAGAATGGGGGCAGTGAACTATGCCCATCGCACCAACCTTGGCGTCCCCTTAAATTTTATAGAGTTGGGACGCACGCGATAGTGCATGCGATGCGTCCCATGTGGCATGCGATCTTTGAAACCTTTTTAAAGCAATTACGGGAGGAAATTGGTCTTTTATGTTTTGAAGCTTTGTCTTTGAAGACTTAGAGAGAGAAGAAGGCTCTCTACCATTAATACACCTTAAGGTAAGAATTTAATTCTTTCTTGGTAGATCTAGTTCATTAAATATACCTCTTGACTCGTCAACTACATGGAAATTCTAGATTTGTTGAAGAAAATCTCAAGAACACTTCAAGAACCCAAATCTTGAATTCTTCTAGGGTTGGACAAAAAGGTAATCCCTTCACTCCAACCTTATACATTATACTCCATGAATGTAAAAGAGTATATTTACGAAGATCGATTTGTATTTAGGCCTCTGTTCATGAACCCTAGAAGAATGGATTGGTAGAGATGATGAATAGTGTTGGGTCTTGTTCAACGATGTTATTTTGAGCTTTCAATGGAATGACTAGATCCTATGACATGTTTAATGAAGGATTTTGAGTTAAAGTTTAAGGATTTACCTTCAAATGGTGAAATGGGGATTTTTGCTAAACCTATGAAATTAGACTTAAAGTGTTGGGCACTTAGTTGAGTTAGTTGGTATTGTTGTGATGCTTTATTGAATTATGTGAGTTCGTATATGTAGATTGTGACTCGTCGGTATTATTGGATCATTTGGGGTAAGGTTGGAAGCAATTTGAGGTACGTTGAAACTTATTACCTTCGGAGCTTTTCTCCAAACTCATATCGAAATATGATTAAATTCAGCTTCTAAATGTGAGTCCTATCTTGTAGGGACGAGCGAGTTAGGATTGTACCATTTCTTGCATCATAAAAGATTTTGAGTGCTATGAATATTATTTTCTTGAAATGTTATTCAAATTTTAAAACTAAACAAATGAGAATAGCCCTTGTAGTATTTTTTATACGCAAATACATGAGTTGTGAAATATTTTGGATTTAACTATTTTTAAGTAGTTGATTTTGCTATGAATATCGTCATTGATAAATGTAAAGGTTTTGGGAGTTACTTAAGTTCACCGAGATTGACTTTGGATATTTTCCTCATTAGGTCATAAAACTACACGTGCCGGTGTAGGCGTAGAACCTACCTTACGGTTGGGGACTACGGCAGAGTACTTCCCATTAGGGGGTACTATTATGCTACTTTATTAGCACGGCTGAGTCGATTCGTGCGGCACCACGATGAGACGACCTGCGCAAGTAGGGTATATGATACTTACCGCTAGGTACATAACCTAGTTGACTTTTCCTCGTGTCGGTGATGGTATAGTGCTCCCGGTAAATGAAAAATCTAACATGATTATGTAAAGATCAACTCTAAAGGAAGACATTGAAATATGTTTTATCTTATTATTTTATTTTATTTTTTAAATTGTTAATTTATATAAATGCTTCTTTCTTATATCAATTGTCATTGCATGTCTTACCACTCCTTAAGGCTTGTCCTATATTTTTGTTGGGGAACCGTTCATGATTCGTACTAGGAATGTAGAGCTTAGGCCTTTCGGTCACATTTCGATTTATGTTTTTAGGGACTGGACTTGGGCAGCTTGAACCGCGTGGATAGGGCAGCTCTACATTTCCTGTTGATACTTTTGGTGAGACTCCACCCTCGCAACGGTGGAGAACTTTATTATATTATCATTCTTTTGAGCCACCGGGTTATGCCTTGGTTGGCTATGTCATTTCGTGTCATAGAGATTCCATAGACAATAGTAGTATTCATTTTGGGCTGTAATCCTATGGTTACTTGTCACACCTCCTTTTTCCGGCACCGCGAGGTGCGTAGGGAGTTTTTTCCAATTAAAGGACAGTCGAAACGGGATTGGTTTAATTATTTCAGAGTCGCCACTTGGGAGATTTAGGGTGTCCCAAGTCACCAATTTTAATCCCGAATCGAGGAAAAGAATGACTCTATATTACAGTCTGCGTACCAGAAATCCGGATAAGGAATTCTGTTAACCCGGGAGAAGGTGTTAGGCATTCCCGAGTTCCGTGGTTCTAGCACGGTCGCTCAACTGTTATATTCGGCTTATTTATCTGATTTTTAATACAATTATGAACCATGTGCAAATTTTATCTTTTTACCGCTTTATTATTATAATTATTATTTTTTTAGGAATGTGAACATCGCTTAAAACATATCTTTGGATTGTGTCACATGAAATGCACCCACAATACGAAACATATTTTATTTGATGTTTTAGGATTTAGATTTGGGTCGCATGAAATGCGCATCCGAGTTTAAGAAGGTAAAATTAATTAAATCGCGCCTAAAGAGTCTAACGCGTCATCATCTTTGGGGAAGGAAGTGAAATTCACTAAACAATCCATCCCTAATTCTAAGTAATTTTTTTTTAATAATTAAATAAATAAATGAGAATGGAGAATCCTATACATTTGTATTATTTACATCTATTTATTTTTAGCGAACTCCTTTAATAGTATCCCTAATGACTACCTTTTTATTATTACTAAGTTTTTTTTATAAATATAAAATCAATATCTACATTCTTGAAAATGACATATTAAATAGAAGGGAAAAACAAATATTAGCAGAAAATAATAAAATTATAATCATAGATACAACATGGAATTATCGGAAAGTAAAAAAAAAAAATAAAAAAAAAAACTAATTATCCCATAGTTGGATTAAAATTCAAATTATTAGTAAGACTTAAGCTTATTGAAACTAATTATTTGCAAATACTGAAAATTGAAAGAAATAAAAATAAAAACTTGAGTACTAAATCATATTTCTAAAAATTTAAACAATTTAACATTAACTAACTTTGTTTTAATTCATCATGTCCTAATACTTGTTTGCAAACTAATTCATGTTATAACTGAAATTAACTACATGATTCGGATTAACTTATCGTTGATGAAAAACCTTCTGCATAAGGAACTTAGTTAATTTTTGCCAAACTGATTCAATAACGCCATTTTTACGTTATTTCTTCTATTTTTTTTATTAAACAGTTTTAATTAATAATCAGGCTTAAATATATTTCCTAATAATCTGGTAAAGGCGTTATTTAATATGTCGCTATAATATGCCTAGTTATGCCGATGACAGTGATTTACAGAATAATAATACATGAATAACCTAAATACAATACAAAAATTAAATTAAACTAAATTAAAAATTTAACACTCCATTCTTCATTTCAGCTTACAAAATGCCAAAATTACAGTTGTGTACCTGATATTGTCAATATAAGAAGAAGAAAGTCAGCAACGTAATACGTAACACAGCAACAGCAACAATAACCAGCAATAACCAGTCAACGAAAATCCCAGTGACAGCTTTGAAAAATTCAAAATAAAATCCAGGAATGCCGAAAATAATGGACAGAAACCAAAGGAAATTTTCAGATTTTTGAAAGGCTAGTTAATCTTCAACCCTTAATTTCTACACCTGTATACCAGAATATTTCTCAGGTGTGTACTACTTTCTCTTCTAATTTTCAAATTTTTTTTTCTTTGTATGTTTTTTCTTTTCTTGAGAGTTTCAATGTTTTTTTTTTCGGAATAAATGTTCAGCCTTTTTTTTTCAATCTCTTTTTTCTGTCCCTCCCCTTTCTTATGTTCAAGACTTCACATATATATATCCCATCCCATAAATCAATTCAAATCAATCCCTTTCTCTACCAAACCCATTATCTTCCCACTCATCCCCATTACATTAAATAAATATATCACACCACCCCATTATATTTTGTCCCCCATGCTTTATTTAAAATAATGCAAGATTCCCCTTTAATTTAAATCTTGTCCCCCCTTTATATTAAATAATCATATCACAACCCACCCCATTTCATTTTGTCCCCCATGCTTCAAATAAACAATTTCAAAATGTACAATTCCTAAACTACCCCTTCCAACCTTACTGAAATTACCAAACTACCCCTGATCGTATTACAAATTTACCAAACTACCCATCAGCTATAACACATCATTTAATCAAACATAACCAAAATATAGTCAATATGATCAATTTCTAACAATGTTCAAACAACAATATGAACATGGATGAACATCATAACAACAATATCACATGAACATGATTTTAACAACATTTCAACAACAAATCATATGAACATAAATTGAACAACCAAGAACAACCAAAATTTGATTGAACAATATTTTTGGCAACAACAAACCTATTTTTCGGATTTAAACAACAACAACAATCAAACAAGTATATTCAGATTCTTAAATTCAATAATATTGAACTTAACATCAACTCTAACAACATTACAACAAACAATTCTTATATTAAACTTTAAACAAGATTATGAGAACAATTCAAGCAATAATCATAAATGGTAAACAAGAAATCAAACTATATAAAATTCGGATTCAAGATCATCCAAACAAAGTAGGAACATGAATGAATCTACTTTAACAACAATAACAAACAAGCTTTATTCAACTTCGAATTAAACTTAAACAAAACAAATAAACATATTCAAATTACTAATCTTCAAATAATCAATTAATCTTTTTTAAATTAAATCCAACAAAATTATAACAAATATGCATGATCCAAAAATTAAAACCAAAACATAACTTCACATTAAATCACTGAATTAAAAACGAACTTCAAACAAGATGAAACACGAATTAAATCTATATTAACAACAATCAACGGATTTAAACGATTTAAGCTAACACTTTTCTATATTAAAACTAAATCTTCTCAAACTGAAAAAATAATTTAATTGAATCTTCAATTCAAATCTATCAACAATATAATTAAACTAACCATTTTTATCTAAAAATAAATATGAAAAATGAAACAAACTTATACTAATTTCAAATCTGAAAATATCAAACAAATTATGGATGAAAATAAACTTAGAACAACTAACCGTAAATGACCAATGACGAACATCGAACGAACTCTAAACGAAACCAACGAAACTTGGACATAAACGGACTTGAAGACGACGAAGCAACAAGCATCAGTGAAAGATGAAGAAAACGCAGCAGCGACGAGCAAGCTCGTCCATGGTCAGCCGCGATGGAGCAGCTGCGAAGAAGAAAACGGGCAGCAGTGGCAGCAGCAGCGGCAACACGGCATCGGCAGCAGCAATCCGGCAGCGAAGGCAGCAACACGTCGCGGACAGCCATGGACGACGACATGGTCGACGTCGAAGCTCGTCCATGGCTGTGTTCGTTTGGTCATTTGATTGAAACAGAAGCAGCAGCATCGACAGCAGCACGATGGAGGGAGTAGCTGCGACAACCGGCGACGAAGAGAAGACGCAGTCGCGACAGCAGCCATGGCAACGAGCGGAGCTGTAGCGGCGACAAGGCATCGACTGCGTAGTTGTCCAGGAACTAAAGCACGGCCATGGCAATCACTGAAGCAGCAGATGTGTCGAGAAAAGGGTGCAGCAACAGTAAAAAAACGACGCGACACGGCGAGAAGGATGAAGTCGCGTTGGTGGTTTTTGAGGTCGTTCATGGTTTCTGAGGTTGTTCATGGGAGGGCAGCTTGGAGACGACATGTGTGTGTGTGCAGTGAGGAGGATGGAAGGGAAGCCATTGATGCTAGGGAGAAACTTGGAGAAGAAGAAGCAAAGGTGGGGGGGGGGGCGGATGACTTAGGTCTTTTAGGGTTTTTTCTTTCTTTTTTTTTTGTTTTTGTTTTGTAAAAATGAAAGACAAATGGGGTTTGAGTCTTTTGGGTTATGGACTGGGTCGACCCAGTTCGAAATGGACTGGGTCGTAGGGAAGATTGGGCCATTTTTTTTTGGGCTTGTGGCTTGAAATTGAAGAAGAGGCCTAATTCCGACTTTCTTTATATTTTTGCTTTCTTTTCTTCTTTTATTTCTCTAAAACTAAATTATAAAAATACTTAAACTATTATTAAGAATTAAATTAAGTTATAAAAGCGCAAATTAACTCCCAATAACAATTAACGCACAATTAAGTATTAATTAAGCATAAAATTGTATATTTGGACATTAAATGCTAAAAATGCAAACGATGCTTATTTTTGTAATTTTTAAATTTTTGTAAAACAAATTTAATTACTAACAACTATAGAATTAAATCCTACATGCAAAATGCGACATATTTTTGTATTTTTTATTAATTTATCAAATAAACACGCACAGACAAATACAAATAATTATTCAAAATGTCACAAAATATCACAAAATGGCACACCAAGAAAAATCATTTTATTTTTGAATTTTTTGGGAGTAATTCTCATATAGGGCAAAAATCACGTGCTTACAGCTGCCCCTCTTTGCCCGGATACACGAAGGGTTTTCGTGCAAAGATAAAGCGAGCGATTTTTGCCCATTCGCGTACTCCGTTGAAGCATTTTTTTTGAAAAAGATTTGACCGAACCTTTGCTTCAAAGGTTTCCTACATATCCTGGGCTAAACAGGAATCAGGTCAATGTAGTTCGGGAAATTTTGGTAGCTGGGACTACCGTTGGACTGCAATGTTACTGTTGTTGCATGCTATTATTATTGCTTACCGATCTCCTTGTTACACCGTGCTTAAAAAAACAAGAAGCTAGGCTAGAGTACAATTTATTTTTGTTGCCTTGCTTCCTTGTCTGCTTGCATTTCTTTCGGTGCTTTTCTTCCGATGCTTTTCTTCCTTTTGACACATGGACTTGAGTTTATGCTGGGACCCCTTGTTGCAACCTTCTGCTTCCCGGTGCTGGGGAATTTTATTGTTTATTGCTGGGGATTCCTATTGTAACCTTCCGCCTTCTGGTGGGGTTACTGATTCCAAACTCTGTAATACAAGACTAAAAAGTTGCTTCAATGCAAAATTATGAAATGTATGCCCGCATTATACTGGTGGACGACCTAGAACTGAAATGTATTCCCGCATTTTACTGGTGGGCGACCTAGAACAGAAAAGTATTCCCGCATTATACTGGTGGGTGACCTAGAACATGAAATGAAAACATAAATGTATACCCGCATTATACTGGTGGGTGACCTAGAAATGGAAAACTGAAATGTATGCCCGCATTATACTGGTGGGCGACCTAGAACAGAAAAGTATTCCCGCATTATACTGGTGGGTGACCTAGAACTTAAAAGTATTCCCGCATTATACTGGTGGGCGACCTAGAACCTAAATGTATTCCCGCATTATACTGGTGGGCGACCTAGAACTTAAAAGTATTCCCGCATTCTACTGGTGGGCGACCTAGAACTGAAATGTATTCCCGCATTTTACTGGTGGGCGACCTAGAACTGAAATGTATTCCCGCATTTTACTGGTGGGCGACCTAGAACTGAAATGTATTCCCGCATTTTACTGGTGGGCGACCTAGAACAGAAAAGTATTCCCGCATTCTACTGGTGGGCGACCTAGAACTGAAATGTATTCCCGCATTTTACTGGTGGGCGACCTAGAACAGAAAGTATTCCCGCATTTTACTGGTGGGCGACCTAGAACATGAATGTATTCCCGCATTTTACTGGTGGGCGACCTAGAACATGAATGTATTCCCGCATTTTACTGGTGGGCGACCTAGAACTGAAATGTATTCCCGCATTCTACTGGTGGGCGACCTAGAACTGAATGTATTCCCGCATTATACTGGTGGGCGACCTAGAACTTAAATGTATTCCCGCATTTTACTGGTGGGTGACCTAGAACATGAAATGAAAAGACAGAAATGTATTCCCGCATTATACTGGTGGGTGCCTAATTGGTAAAGAATAATTTGAATTTGTTTCCTCTATTCTCCGAGAAAATTTCCACTTGTGGCAGAAAATTTTATGCCCCAATTCTGGCGATCTCTCTTATGGCGTATTTTTAGGCCATCATCAACACTTTATTTTCCTGTTCAAATCAAAGAAAATTTAGTTAGTTTTTTTTTTTTTTTTTTTTTTGAAATATGGCGAATGGTCATGTCACTCCTGATGGGGATGATTGTTCCCTTTCCCTTATTCTTGTTCGGCGTTCTCAAAACTTGTTGGGGATGATGTTATTTGCTGGGGATAACATTCTGCTGGGGATGGTTTTTCCATTTATCCCTTCACCATTTTGTATCTCAAAAATTTCTGGAGGTTATTTTGCCGAAGATGAATTTTCCCTTCTTCCCTTCCCCTTCTGTGTTGTCCGACCACCTCGTAGCTTGGTCGATATTCGGTCGGAGTACTCTGGGGATCGTCTTGGAACTAGGCTTACAATTTCCTCAACATTTTTTTTTCCGGCTCTTCCCCGTACTTTCCTTGCCATTTTAGGACAGTATTATTCGGCCTAGCAACCCACGTCTTTTGCCTTATTGCCTTGTCTCTTGCCTGACCTTTTCACTTTTTATGTTGTACCATTTTGGCAACTGGTAGTAAGCTCTGAAAGACCTTCCTTAAAACATAAATTTCTAGAAAAATTCTTTTAAACAACGAAATGAAAAGATAGAAAAATGAGAAAATCTTTCTGAACAAAAAAAATGAACTTATCTGGGTGATACAACCGATTCCAATGATCATGTTGTGCATTCCGGATTAATCAACCCAGTCTATTTGTGTCGATCAAACTTTCTGATGTCTTCACTTGCTGGGGATAAATAGGTGCCCAATTCTTCGCAAAATACGGATCTTTTCCGTCAATCTATCTTGTCGCCTTATAGTGCCCTTCGCGGGGTTTTCACTAACAAGGCTCTCTCATTTCTCACAACTCCCGTCGCCTTATGGTGCCTGTGAAGGTTTTCACCGATAAGACTCTCTCATTTTGTATTTCTCAACTTACGTCGCCTTATGGCGCCTGTGAAGGTTTTCGCCGATAAGACTCTCTCATCTTATTTTCTCAGCTTGGGATTGGAGTGTTGCCGATAAGATTTATCTCTGCCGGGAATTCTTTTGGCTATAAATTCTTTCAATTCATGATCCTCATTCAGTCAGGGACCGATGTTTTATTCTTGGTTTTCATTTGCCTATCTTAACACCTCTCGGATACTGATCGGGAGGTCTTTTTTTTTTGGATATCAATATAGGTTTTAGAAGAAAAGGATATAAAATTCAAAATAACTTTGATGGGTAAAGTATTACAACTCTTGGAATCAAACTTTTTTTTTTTTTCAAAATTTAGAAACATAATTTCTGCCCCAGTTTTCTTACTTGGGGATTTTTCTTTTGATTTTTTTTTTTTTTTTTTTATTTTATTACCTTATGACCGAGCCGTGAGGCGCCTACGTATCCTCTTTGAGGAATCAGGTCGAACGTAGTTCACTGACTCCTTTGTTTTCTTGCGACCTTCAAAAAGTTTTTTTTTCATACATTTTTCATTAATGATTCCAAGAGAGGGGTATAAAAAGATAAGTATGGCTCAAAGGGGTAAAGCAAAGGTTAAAAGTGTTTGGATAGAAGAAAGAATTGCCTCCGTCATTTCATTATCCGATAAGCACTAAGTACAAACAAACAAATAAACAACAAAAGAAATTACACATAATATCTTTTGACTGCATCAGAATTGATAGCCATGTCGACGCATCTTCCTTCAACATCCATCAGACGTAAAGCGCCATTGGATAATACTCTGGTCACAATATACGGCCCTTGCCAATTCGGGGCGAACTTGCCTTTTGCCTCAATCTGATGTGGGAGGATCCGTTTCAATACTTGTTGCCCTACTTCAAATTTTCTGGAGCGCACCTTCTTATTGTATGCTCTTGCCATTCTCTTTTGATACAACTGGCCATGACATACTGCTGCCAATCTTTTTTCATCCATTAAACTCAGCTGCTCTAGTCGGGTTTTGACCCATTCATCATCGTCAATCCCGGCCTCAGCGATAATTCGAAGGGAAGGAATTTCAACTTCTGCTGGTATTACTGCTTCGGTTCCGTATACCAACAAATAAGGAGTCGCACCTATTGAAGTACGAACAGTAGTGCGGTATCCTAACAACGCAAATGGTAGCTTTTCATGCCATTGTCTGGATCCTTCAATCATTTTCCTCAATATCTTTTTTATATTTTTGTTGGCTGCCTCAACTGCTCCATTCGCCTTGGGCCGATACGGAGTGGAATTACGGTGTGTAATCTTAAACTGTTCACATACTTCTCTCATCAAGTTGCTGTTAAGATTAGCACCATTGTCCGTGATTATTATATTTGGGATCCCAAATCTACAAATGATATGGGAATGGACGAAATCCACCACTGTCTTCTTGGTTACAGACTTAAAAGTTTTGGCTTCAACCCACTTAGTGAAATAATCAATGGCTACCAGAATGAACCTGTGACCGTTCGAAGCTGCCGGCTCGATAGGCCCAATGACATCCATGCCCCATGCTACAAATGGCCATGGTGCGGACATTGTATGCAATTCCGTTGGTGGAGAATGAATCAGATCTCCGTGTATCTGACACTGATGGCATTTTCGTACGAAACTGATACAATCATGCTCCATAGTGAGCCAATAATATCCCGCTCGCAGAATCTTCTTTGCCAACACATATCCGCTCATATGGGGCCCACAGATTCCAGCATGTACCTCTGTCATCACTATCGTGGCTTGACCTGCATCAATACATCTCAGCAATCCCAGATCTGGGGTTCTTTTGTACAACATTCCTCCACTGAGGAAAAATCCATTTGCCAGTCGTCGAATGGCTCTCTTTTGATCTCCGGTTGCCTGCTCCGGGTATATTCCTATCCTGAGGTATTCCTTGATATCATAAAACCATGGCTCGCCA
The DNA here is from genome assembly GCF_000715075.1 of Nicotiana tabacum. Classification (NCBI taxonomy): domain Eukaryota; kingdom Viridiplantae; phylum Streptophyta; class Magnoliopsida; order Solanales; family Solanaceae; genus Nicotiana; species Nicotiana tabacum. The sequence goes on along the minus strand of NC_134085.1, from coordinate 206,148,195 downwards.
TCCATTTCTTCTTCTATTATGTTGCAGTAGGCATGCTGATCACGAACCTGAATATACAATGGGTCAACATGGATTTTGTCTGGATGGTGCAACATCGATGCTAAAGTGGCCAAAGCATCGGCAACCTCATTGTGAACTCTCGGGATGTGTCTGAACTCCACTGATCGAAATCGCTTGCTCAAATCGTGCAAACATTGTCGGTATGGTATAAGCTTCAAATCCCGTGTTTCCCATTCACCCTGGATCTGATGTACTAGGAGGTCCGAGTCTCCCAAGACCAAGACGTCCTGAACATCCATGTCTGCAGCCAATCGTAGGCCCAAAATACATGCCTCATATTCAGCCATGTTGTTAGTACAATAGAAACGTAGCTGAGCTGTAACAGGATAGTGATGTCCTGTTTCTGAAATAAGTACTGCTCCTACTCCAACTCCTTTCGCATTAGCAGCCCCATCAAAGAAAAGCTTCCACCCTGGCTCCTCATTCAGTTCTAACTCCTCTATATGTATCACTTCTTCATCAGGAAAATACGTCCTCAAAGGCTCGTATTCTTCATCAATAGGATTCTCAGCTAAGTGATCGGCCAATGCTTGAGCTTTCATGGCCGTCCTCGTCACATAGACAATGTCGAACTCTGTGAGTAATATCTGCCATTTTGCCAATCTTCCTGTGGGCATAGGCTTCTGGAAAATATACTTTAATGGATCCAGACGTGAAATAAGGTATGTAGTATGTGACGACAGATAATGCTTAAACTTCTGTGCTACCCAAGTTAGAGCACAACATGTTTTCTCAAGTTGAGTGTACTTATTCTCATAGACTGTAAACTTCTTGCTGAGATAATAGATGGCTTGCTCTTTTCTTCCTGTGATGTCGTGTTGACCCAACACGCAACCAAACGAATGATCCAGGACCGTTAGATAAAGGATTAATGGCCTCCCCGACTCAGGTGGAACCAATACAGGTGGATTAGATAAATAACCTTTGATCTGGTCAAATGCCTTCTGACATTCTGCCGTCCATTCTATCGCGGCATCTTTCCTCAACAATCGAAAGATGGGTTCACAAGTTGTTGTGAGCTGAGCGATGAATCTGCTGATATAGTTCAACCTTCCCAACAGACTCATTACTTCTGTTTTGTTCCTCGGTGGCGGCAATTCCTGGATGGATTTGATCTTTGACGGATCCAACTCAATGCCTCGCCGACTGACGATAAATCCTAACAGCTTTCCAGATGGAACACCAAATGCACATTTGGCTGGGTTGAGCTTAATGTCGTACCTTCGAAGTCTTTGGAAAAACTTCCTAAGGTCTGCTACGTGGTCTTCCTGACGCTTGGATTTGATGATCACATCATCTACGTACACTTCGATTTCTTTATGTATCATATCATGGAACACAGTAGTCATTGCTCTCATGTACGTTGCCCCAGCGTTCTTCAAACCGAATGGCATTACCCGATAACAATAAGTCCCCCATGGCGTAATGAAAGCTGTTTTCTCTGCATCTTCTTCATCCATCAAAATCTGATGATACCCAGCGTAGCAATCCACAAAGGAGCCGATTTCTTTCCCGGCGCAATTGTCGATCAAGATATGGATATTGGGCAATGGAAAGTTATCCTTTGGGCTTGCCCTGTTCAGATTACGGTAGTCGACGCATACCCTGATCTTCCCATCTTTCTTTGGTACTGGCACTACATTAGCCAACCAATCAGGATATCGAGAGACCCGAATAACCTTTGCTTGCAGCTGCTTGGTTACTTCTTCTTTAATCTTCACACTCATATCTGTTTTGAACTTCCTCAGTTTCTGCTTGACAGGAAGACAGGCCGGGTCAATGGGCAATTTGTGAACCACTAGCTTGGTGCTTAAACCCGGCATGTCGTCATATGACCATGCAAAAATATCTTTAAACTCAATGAGTGCTTTGATTAATTCTTCCCTGATGCCAGGCTCAATGTGGATGCTGATTTTGGTTTCTCGGACATTATCCGCATCCCCTAGATTTACAGCCTCGGTGTCATTCAGATTAGGCTTGGGTTTCTCTTCAAATTGGCATAGTTCTCGGTTTACTTCCTCGAAGGCTTTATCCTCATCATATTCAGACTCATAATCGATCTCTTGTATCATTAAATCAGAGTCAGATTGATTTATTAGACTAGGTCGAAGATCCGTCGTGCATGCCATGTCATTAGAACCAGTAAAAAGAGAACTGTTCAGAAAGAGAAAAGAATAAAACAAAATTAAAATGAGACAAGAAAAGATTTTTATTAAAATGCGGGATAACAGGGTTCACACTTTTACAAGATAAAATGAGATTTGGATTACACCCTGAATAATCCGAAAAATAAAAAAGCAAAAATCAAAGCCTACTACCAGGACTCTCCCCGAGTAGGAAGAGGAGTAACCGTCCAATTGTTGGTTTTGGCTTCAGGCCCCATAAACTGTATGTCTATTCCACTGGAACCCTCTCCGACTTCTACCATATTGACATTAGTGAACAATCTTTCGAAACTCTGATTCAGATCCCCGTCAATCCCAATCAATCGCCCGAGAACTTTCGGGACTGGTGACCCCTTGGCGCTTGCTCTAACAAAAGATCTTGAGAGACGTGGCACAGGTTTGGGAAGAAACCAAACTTTCTTCTTCATTTTCCGAGCTCGTTTTACATCTGCCGCAGTCGGTTTGAACCCCAACCCAAAGGTCTCCAAATTCTTGGGCAAGGAAACAGGTTGAACAATTCCCTGAAGTTCAGCTCCCAAGCCTTTTCCTGGCATAAACCCATTACCTAGCATTTCTGAAACCATCATAACCGTTGCGGAAGCTATCCTAGGATGCTGAATGATTTCACCCTCGGGGATCTTGTTTGCCGACACTGCATCAAAAATCTGGTAGACCCAGGGACCTTTGTCATCATTAGTCTCTATGAAGGGTACAATGGCGCCTCCTACGGTGCACGCAGTGTCCTCGCCGTGCAATACGACCTCTTGTCTATCCCACTCGAACTTGACCATCTGATGCAAGGTGGATGGCACTGCTTTGGCTGCATGGATCCACGGACGTCCCAACAGAAAGTTATAAGATACCGTAGCATCTAATACCTGGAATTCCATGGTAAACTGGACTGGACCGATGGTCAACTCAAGTATAATATCCCCCACGGTGGCTGTTCCATTTCCGTCAAATCCTCGGACGCAAATGCTATTCTTTTGGATTCTTCCGTGGTCGATCTTCAATTGGTTCAGGGTGGATAATGGACAAATATTGGCACTTGAGCCGTTATCCACTAATGCCCGAGTAACTGCCGAATCTTCACATTTGACAGTTAGGTAGAGAGCTTTATTATGCTCCGTGCCCTCCACTGGCAGATCATCATCTGAAAATGTTACCCTGTTCACCTCGAAAATTTTGTTGGCAATCGTTTCCAGGTGATTTACAGAAATTTCATTGGGCACATGAGCTTCATTCAGTATCTTCATCAGGGCCCGACGATGTTCATCCGAATGGATTAATAATGATAGCAGTGAGATCTGGGCCGGTGTTTTCTTCAACTGTTCGACCACGGAGTAATCCTGCACTTTCATCTTCTTTAAGAAATCCTCAGCTTCTTCTTCTGACACAGGTTTCTTTATTGCAGCTGGATTGGGTCTTCTCAATTCCGCCGGAGCAAAACACCGTCCTGATCGAGTCAGTCCCTGCGCCTCACAACTATTCTCCTCCACTTGTTGTCCCTTGTACATCACCACTGCCTTTTCATACTTCCAAGGCACAGCCTTGCTATCAATCATTGGTGTTTGGACTACTGGTTTTATGATGACCAGTTCCCTGCAGACCCCTTTCACAACAACCACGGGTGTAGATGATGCTCCCGTTATTACCAACTTGGCTGGTTCTGGTTTCCTTGTAGCGGCAGATGGATTCTTCCCCAATATCACCACTGGCTTGACATCTTCCCCTTTCAACTTTACCCCTGGTTCCTCATTGATCGATTTTTCTTTTGGAGTGGCACGGATCATCATCACTGTCTGTGGGGGTTTCTTCGGCTCCCCTACTTCGTGCACAAGCTCGATCATGTGGGCTTCAGGGTGCTTTGGCAATGGGTTCTGGTTAATGTTAGGTGCCTCCGGTGCCTGTACCTCGATCTTGTTGGTATCAATAAGATCTTGTATTGCATGTTTCAGCCTCCAACATTTCTCGGTATCATGTCCGGGAGCTCCCGAACAATATTCACATCTTACCGAGTGATCCATATTTTGGGGTAAGGGATTTGGTAATCTAGGCTCAACAGGATTTAATAAACCCAACTGCCTCAATTTGTGGAACAAGGCAATATAAGTTTCCCCCAACTCAGTAAAAGTTCTTTGCCTCTGCAATCTTTCATTTCTGGCGGCCGGATTTCCCCTGAAACCCATCCCTGGAGGGTTCCTGTAGGCTCTTGGTGGTGGATAGGTGTTTTGTGGTGGTGGGTATGTGTTATGTGGAGGTGGGTATGTGTTATGTGGAGGTGGGTATGTATTGTGGGGAACCGGCGTGCGCCATTGTGGGCGAACCGGAGGTTGGGTGTATGTCTGGGCTTGATGGACGGTGAAATGTTGTTCTTGTGGTTGGTAGTAGGGTTGTGGAGGGTAATTTGGAATGTGTGGGTAGTTTAGACGATGGGGTCTGGGTTGGTAATGAGGGGAAGGACCTCTAGATCTGGACCAATTGTCGGCCTCTAATGTCGTGACCTCCTCTCTCCTTTTCTTTCCTAGCGCACCTCCCGTGCCGCTCTGAATGGCCTGAGTTGTTGCCTTAATTGCCGAATAACTCAGGATTTTATTAGACTTAAGTCCCTCTTCTATCATACCTCCCATTTTCACAACTTCATTAAATGATTTGCCAACTGACGTCACCAAGTGACCAAAGTAAGTTGGCTCGAGAGTTTGTAAGAAGTAATCCACCATTTCTCCTTCTCTCATTGGGGGATCAACTCTGGCTGCCTGTTCTCTCCATCGGAACCCAAATTCTCGGAAGCTCTCTCCGGGTTTCTTCTCGAGCTTTAGCAATGTGAGACGGTCTGGGACTATCTCAAGGTTGTATTGGAAATGTCCTGCGAAAGCCTGTGCCAAGTCATCCCAGGTGTACCACCTGCTCGGATCTTGTCTTGTATACCACTCTAACGCCGACCCGCTCAAACTCTGGCCAAAGTAAGCTATTAATAGCTCATCTTTGCCCCATGCTCCCCTCATTTTGCTACAAAAACCTCGTAGATGTGCCATAGGATCACCATGCCCTTCGTATAAATCGAACTTGGGCATTTTGAACCCTGCTGGTAATTGAACGTCAGGGAAAGGGCATAGATCCTTGTAAGCCACGCTGACTTGGTTACCTAACCCGTGTATGTTCCTGAAGGATTGCTCCAGGCTTTTAAATTTCCGCATCACCTCGTCCTGCTCTGGGCTCTTAGCCGGCTTTTCAATCTCCGCCGGGACCTCAAAGTGGGGATTATAGGTATGTGGCTCGGGTGCTTTGAATGTGAGTTCAGGGGGTAGTATTGTGTATCGTGAGCCTGAAACAATGGCTCACTAGATGATCTGTGCAATGGGGCTGGGGGAGGTGCCACAAAGACGGGAACATTTGGTGGAGGAGGGTTTTGAGTGGGTGGTGGAGCTTGGGAATCATAAGCCTCTCTTCCCTGATAATAATGATGGCTTGGGAAACTTGTTGAAGGACCGGGAGAAGGGTATTCCGGCGTGTGTGTTGGTTGGAGGGTAGGAGTAACGGGTAATTCTTGCCCCTTCTGGGCTCTAGCTAAGGCTATCTGCATTTCATTCATTTCTAGCCTCATTTTTTCCATTTTCTCCAGGGCTTCTTTCAGCATCTGATTGGCCGTTTTTTCTGACTCAACGCTGTTGTCTGACCCAGTCATACTTTCTGGTATAGGACCTTTTGATCTTGTCTGATAATGGTACGGTGCCAGTACGCTCTAACAACTAACTGATATTGGTATGAAAAAACAACAAACTTGTCAGTGGTAGAGTCTTAACAGATATTGTAATTGCACGTTAGGGGGATGCAATGCTCCTAGGCAGTTAATCATTTCTAACATGCTTTTGCTCCGATCCGCATGCATCATCCCGGCTTATTTTTGCTCTGACAAATATATATTCTTCCTCTTTTTTTTTTTTTTCTTCTTTTTTTTTTCTTTTTAATTACGGTCGAATCCTATAGAGATTGCCTACGTATCGTGACCCCGCACGAATCAGACCAAGCGTAGTTCGTGCCATAAGACCAAATATATATATATTTTTTTTATATTACTCAAAAATAATGCTATTACAAGCCATCACAGAAAAAACAAAAAATACAGACTTTATATATATATATATATATATATATATTTTTTTTTTTTTTTTTTTTTGAGAATGTTTGAAGAAAAGGAAAAAACATATGGGTAGACAACAGACTCGAAAAACAAACAAGTGCAAGATTGAACTAGGGATACATTAAAGCTTTGAATTTTGGTGCCCGCGAGGCATCATTCGGCCTTTCCGCGGGCTTGGGGGCCAGGCTTCTTTGCAAGCTTTTTAGTTCCTCCATGATCTGATGGACATAACCCATGATTGAGGCAAATAGGACATCACGAGGCATCTCTTCACATGTTAGGCACTTTGTGGTGATATAGCGCCCTATATCATTGATCCTACCCCTGATTCTATCCCTCTCTATGCACAGCTGTTCTATCCGTTGATTCTTTAGTCCCAATATTCGAGTATTGTCAATGAGCTGCTCTTGGAACCTCTCCATTTGTTCTTCCATCCGGGCTATCGACTCATGGTAGTGTTCTCTATATGTTCTAGCATCCTGGGCTTGTTTGAGGACCCGATTATTGAGAATGGAGTTTATCTCTCTCAATGTCGCGACACTCATTTCATAGTCCCTTTTTACTTTCCATAGGTGCTCTCTCCGTGATGTTGTAACTGTAGCCCACCTGACCCGCATTCTTGTTATACAAGCCTGGGATCTCTCCAAGTCTTCTCGGCTTTGGCTGACTTGATTTCTCAATTCCGCTATCAACCTTTCATCAGATCGACGTTTCTGTCGGTCGCTATCACTCTTACTGACTTGGCGAATTCGGGCTTTCAGTGCCTGGTTTTCTTTGGCTAATTTGTTCTTCTCACCCTGCTCTGAGGCTACCTGAACGTTGTTTTCAAACATAAGTCTTTCAATTTGTCGCTTCAGCTTCCGGATTTCAACCCGGTAGCCTTCCTCTCTCTCTAACCAGCCCCACTGTTCCTGCGAATCATCCGTAAATTGTTGGACGTGAGCTCTTTTGGCAGGCCTCTGACGAATCTGGAACCTTTTCCCGAACCAAACATCGTATTTTGGGTCTACCTCACCCTTAGCCAGCTCTCGAACCATAGTCTTGGGTTCAAGGAATCTACATTCGTGCCACAACTTTCTAATTTTTCCTTCGGGGAACACGACTCCTGGACTCAACTCAATGGCGTGCTTGCTTAGATCCTCATCAGTGGGAATTACCTGAAATCTTCCTAGTTGGCGCAGTACCCGATGAGGAGCATATGGTTGGATGCTACGAAGTCCCATCAAAAGAACATGACATTCCTCGGCCGCCATGTATATTACCTCAGTATCATTCAACCACCCAAATGCCCATTCAACTTGGTCGGCTGTTGTTGACCTCAATTGTGCAAGCCATGCTTCGACGCCTTCGGGAAATATGACGCCTGTCATTCGTTTCTCAAAGCCGCTAATGCAGTTTTTCTCAGTCAACCCGTGGTTCATGTATCCCACTCGGTGATGGAGGTGTTCTTGCATCCACAACTGGAGTAACAGATTGCATCCCTGAAAGAACTTGCCTCCTTCTCGGCATATAGTTAAAGCTCGGTAGATTTCAGACAAAATCAAAGGAACCACAGTACTGTCGGTTCTTTTGATTGCAACATCGGCCATCCCTACAAGGCCTATCTCTATTTTTTTATCTTTGCGGGGACAGACCACAATTCCCAGAAATGCTGTGATAAATGCCAAAGTACGTCTTGCTTCCCACCTGATTCTGTTCCCAGTGTGAGTTAATCCGAGGTTTGGTTCTTCCAAACCCTGAGGAATTCCGTACCGTTGATACAAGAATTGGAGAGTACAACATCCCTTCGACAAATCATCATTCTGTACCTTCCGACTAATGCTTAGTAAATCCAAGAACGCGTGCGGAGATACTGGTCTTGGTGAAAGTAAATACTGCCCTCTTAGTTTCCCATTCAACCCCGCATATCCGGCGACTTCCTCTAGTGTAGGTGAAAGTTCAAAGTCAGCAAAACGAAACACGTTGCGTGTTGGGTCCCAGAACGGTATTAGAGCCTCGATGATATCTGTCCTTGGCTTGATATTCAACAGATCGACAAAACCTCCCAAAACTCTTTCCACTATCTTTATACTATCCTTTCCCATATCATTCCACCACATGTGGAGTTGCGAAGGGACCTCGCTACACACTGAGAATGGTTCATTTTGACTTGTGCTCATCCTGCACATTTATTATAGTGATTAAAGAAGGAAAAACTTTTATTTGACTTAAAAACTATCTATATTCTAAAGAAATATTTTTGAACCAATATTCTGAATTTATGAAAGAAATACTACAGAAAAAATATTTTTGAATTTTATTTTGAATATCTTTTAAACAAATAATTGGGATTTTGAGATTAAAAGGAAATATATATTTTTTTTTAAAAAAAATTGAGGTCTAAAAGAAAAACTTTCTAAAGAAGTGAGTAATGTTAAATATTTTTGGATTTTTTTTTTTGAATATGGTGAGCCGAAACCAAAGAGGTTTGCCTCTGATCTCACATCCGGTGAGAATCATACCCGCGTAGTTCAGGCTATAAACTAACTAATTTTTTTTTTTTTTTTTTTTTAAACAAATTTTTCCACTTCCTTTTATAAAAAAAAACTATTTTCATTTTTCATTTTTTTTTTAAATAAAGCAAATTAAAATAGAAGACTTATTCCTACACACTTTCTGCTTTCTAGGCAAACCAACAATTCTAAAAGTAAAAATATATATATGTTTTTTTTGTTTTTTTTTTTAAAAAAAAATTCGGCAGTACTTCGACAGTACTTGGACACTGATTTTTTCTAAATTAATCAAATAACTTTTACTTGCTATTTTTATTTTATTTTACTTTTTACACTCCCGAGACTCAGAAGCCGGTCAACATGCAAGACCGAGCAAATAAATGCACATAAAACAAATAATATGCATCAGGATGGTCATTTTCATTTTTGGTGCACCTGTCCTAGACAGACTCAACCCCTGTGTTGAGCCTCCAAAGTCAGATGCACGTGATGCAAACAAACGTTCCTACTAGGGATCCGACATGTGGTTTTGTTATACTAGGTTCAGAACCTGGGTGTTTGTTCTAGACCTGGCTTACCCGAGCGGACAGCTCGAGCCGAGGGGGTAGCGTACCGGGAATACAGAAGCTTCACCGGCTTAGCAACTTGTCCGAACCTCGTTCTAAATTGGGATTTGACACTATACAGAAAAGAAGTCGTACGAAGTACACCCTTCTTCATGATTTAGAAGACTCAGAGAGGAGATGGGTTTCGGCACAGTTTATACACAGTTCACGTAATATCAAAGCGGTAAAAGCAGCATTTAGCACATTAGGCTCAATCATGTAAAAATCAGATAAAACCAAATATAACAATTTATATGAGCTCGAATTTCTAACCCTGAACCACTGGTTCTGGGTTAAGTCCCCAGCAGAGTCGCCAGAGCTGTCACACCTCCTTTTTCCGGCACCGCGAGGTGCGTAGGGAGTTTTTTCCAATTAAAGGACAGTCGAAACGGGATTGGTTTAATTATTTCAGAGTCGCCACTTGGGAGATTTAGGGTGTCCCAAGTCACCAATTTTAATCCCGAATCGAGGAAAAGAATGACACTATATTACAGTCTGCGTACCAGAAATCCGGATAAGGAATTCTGTTAACCCGGGAGAAGGTGTTAGGCATTCCCGAGTTCCGTGGTTCTAGCACGGTCGCTCAACTGTTATATTCGGCTTATTTATCTGATTTTTAATACAATTATGAACCATGTGCAAATTTTATCTTTTTACCGCTTTATTATTATAATTATTATTTTTTTAGGAATGTGAACATCGCTTAAAACATATCTTTGGATTGTGTCACATGAAATGCACCCACAATACGAAACATATTTTATTTGATGTTTTAGGATTTAGATTTGGGTCGCATGAAATGCGCATCCGAGTTTAAGAAGGTAAAATTAATTAAATCGCGCCTAAAGAGTCTAACGCGTCATCATCTTTGGGGAAGGAAGTGAAATTCACTAAACAATCCATCCCTAATTCTAAGTAATTTTTTTTAATAATTAAATAAATAAATGAGAATGGAGAATCCTATACATTTGTATTATTTACATCTATTTATTTTTAGCGAACTCCTTTAATAGTATCCCTAATGACTACCTTTTTATTATTACTAAGTTTTTTTTATAAATATAAAATCAATATCTACATTCTTGAAAATGACATATTAAATAGAAGGGAAAAACAAATATTAGCAGAAAATAATAAAATTATAATCATAGATACAACATGGAATTATCGGAAAGTAAAAAAAAAAAAAAAAAAAAAAAAACTAATTATCCCATAGTTGGATTAAAATTCAAATTATTAGTAAGACTTAAGCTTATTGAAACTAATTATTTGCAAATACTGAAAATTGAAAGAAATAAAAATAAAAACTTGAGTACTAAATCATATTTCTAAAAATTTAAACAATTTAACATTAACTAACTTTGTTTTAATTCATCATGTCCTAATACTTGTTTGCAAACTAATTCATGTTATAACTGAAATTAACTACATGATTCGGATTAACTTATCGTTGATGAAAAACCTTCTGCATAAGGAACTTAGTTAATTTTTGCCAAACTGATTCAATAACGCCATTTTTACGTTATTTCTTCTATTTTTTTATTAAACAGTTTTAATTAATAATCAGGCTTAAATATATTTCCTAATAATCTGGTAAAGGCGTTATTTAATATGTCGCTATAATATGCCTAGTTATGCCGATGACAGTGATTTACAGAATAATAATACATGAATAACCTAAATACAATACAAAAATTAAATTAAACTAAATTAAAAATTTAACACTCCATTCTTCATTTCAGCTTACAAAATGCCAAAATTACAGTTGTGTACCTGATATTGTCAATATAAGAAGAAGAAAGTCAGCAACGTAATACGTAACACAGCAACAGCAACAATAACCAGCAATAACCAGTCAACGAAAATCCCAGTGACAGCTTTGAAAAATTCAAAATAAAATCCAGGAATGCCGAAAATAATGGACAGAAACCAAAGGAAATTTTCAGATTTTTGAAAGGCTAGTTAATCTTCAACCCTTAATTTCTACACCTGTATACCAGAATATTTCTCAGGTGTGTACTACTTTCTCTTCTAATTTTCAAATTTTTTTTCTTTGTATGTTTTTTCTTTTCTTGAGAGTTTCAATGTTTTTTTTTTTTCGGAATAAATGTTCAGCCTTTTTTTTTTCAATCTCTTTTTTTCTGTCCCTCCCCTTTCTTATGTTCAAGACTTCACATATATATATCCCATCCCATAAATCAATTCAAATCAATCCCTTTCTCTACCAAACCCATTATCTTCCCACTCATCCCCATTACATTAAATAAATATATCACACCACCCCATTATATTTTGTCCCCCATGCTTTATTTAAAATAATGCAAGATTCCCCTTTAATTTAAATCTTGTCCCCCCTTTATATTAAATAATCATATCACAACCCACCCCATTTCATTTTGTCCCCCATGCTTCAAATAAACAATTTCAAAATGTACAATTCCTAAACTACCCCTTCCAACCTTACTGAAATTACCAAACTACCCCTGATCGTATTACAAATTTACCAAACTACCCATCAGCTATAACACATCATTTAATCAAACATAACCAAAATATAGTCAATATGATCAATTTCTAACAATGTTCAAACAACAATATGAACATGGATGAACATCATAACAACAATATCACATGAACATGATTTTAACAACATTTCAACAACAAATCATATGAACATAAATTGAACAACCAAGAACAACCAAAATTTGATTGAACAATATTTTTGGCAACAACAAACCTATTTTTCGGATTTAAACAACAACAACAATCAAACAAGTATATTCAGATTCTTAAATTCAATAATATTGAACTTAACATCAACTCTAACAACATTACAACAAACAATTCTTATATTAAACTTTAAACAAGATTATGAGAACAATTCAAGCAATAATCATAAATGGTAAACAAGAAATCAAACTATATAAAATTCGGATTCAAGATCATCCAAACAAAGTAGGAACATGAATGAATCTACTTTAACAACAATAACAAACAAGCTTTATTCAACTTCGAATTAAACTTAAACAAAACAAATAAACATATTCAAATTACTAATCTTCAAATAATCAATTAATCTTTTTTAAATTAAATCCAACAAAATTATAACAAATATGCATGATCCAAAAATTAAAACCAAAACATAACTTCACATTAAATCACTGAATTAAAAACGAACTTCAAACAAGATGAAACACGAATTAAATCTATATTAACAACAATCAACGGATTTAAACGATTTAAGCTAACACTTTTCTATATTAAAACTAAATCTTCTCAAACTAAAAAAATAATTTAATTGAATCTTCAATTCAAATCTATCAACAATATAATTAAACTAACCATTTTTATCTAAAAATAAATATGAAAAATGAAACAAACTTATACTAATTTCAAATCTGAAAATATCAAACAAATTATGGATGAAAATAAACTTAGAACAACTAACCGTAAATGACCAATGACGAACATCGAACGAACTCTAAACGAAACCAACGAAACTTGGACATAAACGGACTTGAAGACGACGAAGCAACAAGCATCAGTGAAAGATGAAGAAAACGCAGCAGCGACGAGCAAGCTCGTCCATGGTCAGCCGCGATGGAGCAGCTGCGAAGAAGAAAACGGGCAGCAGTGGCAGCAGCAGCGGCAACACGGCATCGGCAGCAGCAATCCGGCAGCGAAGGCAGCAACACGTCGCGGACAGCCATGGACGACGACATGGTCGACGTCGAAGCTCGTCCATGGCTGTGTTCGTTTGGTCATTTGATTGAAACAGAAGCAGCAGCATCGACAGCAGCACGATGGAGGGAGTAGCTGCGACAACCGGCGACGAAGAGAAGACGCAGTCGCGACAGCAGCCATGGCAACGAGCGGAGCTGTAGCGGCGACAAGGCATCGACTGCGTAGTTGTCCAGGAACTAAAGCACGGCCATGGCAATCACTGAAGCAGCAGATGTGTCGAGAAAAGGGTGCAGCAACAGTAAAAAAACGACGCGACACGGCGAGAAGGATGAAGTCGCGTTGGTGGTTTTTGAGGTCGTTCATGGTTTCTGAGGTTGTTCATGGGAGGGCAGCTTGGAGACGACATGTGTGTGTGTGCAGTGAGGAGGATGGAAGGGAAGCCATTGATGCTAGGGAGAAACTTGGAGAAGAAGAAGCAAAGGTGGGGGGGGGGGCGGATGACTTAGGTCTTTTAGGGTTTTTTCTTTCTTTTTTTTTTGTTTTTGTTTTGTAAAAATGAAAGACAAATGGGGTTTGAGTCTTTTGGGTTATGGACTGGGTCGACCCAGTTCGAAATGGACTGGGTCGTAGGGAAGATTGGGCCATTTTTTTTGGGCTTGTGGCTTGAAATTGAAGAAGAGGCCTAATTCCGACTTTCTTTATATTTTTGCTTTCTTTTCTTCTTTTATTTCTCTAAAACTAAATTATAAAAATACTTAAACTATTATTAAGAATTAAATTAAGTTATAAAAGCGCAAATTAACTCCCAATAACAATTAACGCACAATTAAGTATTAATTAAGCATAAAATTGTATATTTGGACATTAAATGCTAAAAATGCAAACGATGCTTATTTTTGTAATTTTTAAATTTTTGTAAAACAAATTTAATTACTAACAACTATAGAATTAAATCCTACATGCAAAATGCGACATATTTTTGTATTTTTTATTAATTTATCAAATAAACACGCACAGACAAATACAAATAATTATTCAAAATGTCACAAAATATCACAAAATGGCACACCAAGAAAAATCATTTTATTTTTGAATTTTTTGGGAGTAATTCTCATATAGGGCAAAAATCACGTGCTTACAATCACCTTGCTGCAAAATCCCGTGGATGGAGAATACAAATCCCTGAAAACATATTTTCCTGATGAAGAGGTTATATATTAAGATGATTGTATTTGAAGAGTCTTTCATATTTCCTATTAGGCAGATAGATGATTATTAATTTATGGGATGGTTTACTCGGGTCGGGTAGAGCACCGAGAGCCGGTCACATGGTTTTAGGGCGTGACAAACTTGGTATCAGAGCCGTAGGTTCTAATTCGAGTCCTAGGAAATCTATGGAATCGTGTCTGGTAGGGTTCTCCTTATGGGTGTGTTGTGCACCACACTTATAGCGAGAAGACTATATTGACATTATAAGGACACTTCACTCTTTCTTCTTATTCTAGAATCGTGCAATAAAGCTAAGAAATATTTTCTAACTCATACGATATATCTATTGGCAGAAGATGGTGAACACGCGTGGTAGTAATGTGAACCGGGAAGCTGCTCCTATTCCCGGTGCGGCTTCAGGAGGGGTACCTGTTAGACCTAGGGGCCAACCCCCAAGATCTACAAGAGCACGGACCGTGCCAGTTCCAATGGCTCCAAGAATAGTTCGGGATCTCGAGGATGAAGTTGATGATGCACCTGCTCCACCTCTAGAGCCAAATCACTTGGAAAAGACCCTCACTGATATTAGAACGACTATGAATATGTTTGCTGATCTCATGGCTATGCAGACTCAACAGAACCTTCAAATGGGTATCCAAGCACTCCAACAAGGAGGGATGAGAGCGCCAGTGGTTGAGGACATGGCACAGTTGGCCATGAAATTTGTGAGACTTGAACCGCCAATTTTCACTGGTACAGATCCTACTGCAGACCCGCAGGACTTCTTGGAGGAAGTTGAGAAAGCTACTACTTTGCTGGGAGTTAAAGACTATTGGGTGGTTCGATTGGCAGCCTACCAATTGAAAGACATTGCTGACCTCTGGTTCAAAGGGATAGAGAAAAGTAGACCGGAGGATGCACCTCCAATGGTTTGGGCAGAGTTTAAGAAGATCTTCATTAAGAGGTGGTTACCACCGGGAGTGAAAGCTGCCCTTGCGATATTATTTGAGACCTTGAAGCAGGATACCATGACAATCCTAGAGTATAGCATCAAATTTGAGAAATTATCTCGTTATGCTCCCCACCTCATCCCCACTATGAGAAGATTGATCGCTTTGCTCGTGGCTTGATTCCGGGCATCAGAAAAGATACAACTAGTGGGAGAAGAAATACTACCTTTACTGACTTTATGGATCTAGAAATGGATCTCGAAAGGATTTATCAAGAGGAGAGGCCCAATAGGGAGCAAAACAAAAAGGCCCATACTTTTGGCACTTTCAGTGCAGTGCCTAGTCTAGGCAAGGGGCAAAGCAATAGAGGGCCATCTGGTTCACCACAGTCTAGGGTGCAGACAACTTTCAGTAGCCCTCCAGTGGCATACAGTTCCAGACATGGAGACTATTCTAGGACCGTTCAGAGTGACCACCTATTGCACATCAGGTTAAGAGTAGTGTGGGTTCTCATCAGCGTCAGTCGAATGTTACAAAGGGACCCCGTGGTCCATGTTATGGTTGCGGGTTGATGGGTCATATTCGAAAGTTTTGCCCTAATGGGCAACAGGATTCTAGAGCTCATCCGACACCTTTTACGGCTACTACTTCAGTTGCACCACCCCCATCTAGGGGTAATGGAGCCCACAGTGGGCGCAATACAGGAAAGGTGCCGCAGACAGCTGCCACTTCTCAAGGGTCTCATCCTCGTTTCTATTCCATGCCTACTCGTCCTACTGCAGAGGCTTCAGATGCGGTCGTCACATGTATATTTACTGTTTGTACTCTAGATACTTATGCTCTTATGGATCCCGGATCTACTTTTTCCTATGTTACTCTGTACTTTGCTTTGGATTTTGGGATAGAGCCGGAATAACTACTTGAACCATTTTCTGTGTCGACTCCGGTGGGAGATTCTCTTATTGCCTCTCGCTTCTATAGGAGTTGTGTGATTATAATTTAAGATCGAGAGACTACGACAGACCTCATTGATCTAGAAATGGTTGACTTTGATGTGATCATGGGGATGGATTGGCTATACAAGTGTTATGCTATTCTTGATTGTCATGCTAAAGCGGTCAAGTTTGAGTTTCCCAATGAGTCAGTTCGTAAGTGGAAGGGCAATATTGGTGAGCCTCGAGGTAAGTTTATTTCATACCTTAAGGCGAAAAAGATGATTACAAAGGGATGTCTTTATCATTTAGTCAGAGTCATTGACATAATTGCGGAGGTAGCAAGCATTCAGTCTGTGCTAGTTGTTAATGAGTTTCCTAATGTTTTTCCTGATGAGCTTCCGGGTATTCCACCATATCAGGACATCGACTTTGGGATAGATGTGGTGGCAGATACTCAGCCGATATCTATTCCCCCATACCGAATAGCTCCAGCCGAGTTAAGAGAATTGAAGGAGCAATTGAAAGATTTACTGGATAAAGGGTTTGTTAGATCTAGCGTGTCTCCTTGGGGTGCACCAGTGCTATTTGTGAAAAAGAAAGATGGTTCTTTGAGGATGCGTATTGACTACAGGCAACTTAACAAAGTGACCATCAAGAATAGGTACCCACCACCTCAGATAGACGACTTGTTTGACCAGTTGCAAGGGGCGAAGTTCTTCTCGAAGATTGATTTAAGGTCAGGGTATCATCAGTTGAAAATTAGAGAGAAGGATATTCCCAAAACGGCCTTTCGGACCCGCTATGGGCATTATGAATTTTTGGTGATGTCATTTGGGTTAACAAATGCACCCGCAACCTTTATGGATCTAATGAATCAAGTTTTTAAACCATTTCTTGACAGGTTCGTAATTGTTTTCATTAATGACATATTAGTCTATTCGCAGAGTCAAGAGGAGCATGCCAATCATTTGAGAATAGTGTTGCAAATGTCTTGGAGAATGAGTTATATGTCAAATTCTCTAAGTGTAAATTTTGGCTCGAATCCGTGGCATTCTTGGGTCATGTGGTATCTCACGAAGGTATTAAGGTTGATCCTCAAAAGAATGAAGTGGTTAAGAGTTGGCCTAGACCAACTACACCGACATAGATTCGTAGTTTCTTGAGATTAGCGAGCTACTATCGGCGGTTTGTTGAAGGATTTTCTACTCTTGCATCTCCGTTAACCAAGTTGATGCAGAAAGCAGCAAAGTTTCAGTGGTCGAATGCCTGTGAAAGAAGCTTTAGTGAGTTGAAAGCTAGTTGACTACAACACCTATGTTAACCTTGCCAACAGGTTCAGATGGATTTGTGGTGTATTGTGACGCCTCTAGAGTTGGGCGGGGTTGTGTCTTGATGCAAAAAGGTAAGGTTATTACTTATGCTTCTAGACAGTTGAAAATCCACGAGAAGAACTATCTGACCCATGACTTGGAACTTGCCGCGGTGGTATTTGTTTGAAAATTTGGCGGCATTATTTGTATGGTGTGCATTGTGAAGTATATACCGACCATAAAAGCTTGCAATATATATTCATGCAGAGGGAATTAAACTTAAGGCAAAGGAGATGGTTAGAACTTTTAAAGGATTATGATTTAAGCATTCATTACCATCCGGGAAAGGCGAATATGGCAGCCGACACGCTAAGCAGAGAATCAGGAGGTACCTTGGCACATTTAACGATAAATAAAGAGCATGCCACAGGTTCCATTGCACGTTCCTCTCTTATTGAACGTGTCAAGGCTAAGCAATTTGAAGATCCAAATTTGGTGAAAATTCGAAATGGTTTGCAATCTAAGGATATCCTTACATTTTCTCTTAACGAGGATGGGGTGTTGAAGATGAACGGTCGCTTGTGTGTGCCAGATGTCGATGGGCTTCGTTATGAAATTATGGCTGAGGCACACAACTCAAGATATTCCATGCATCCAGGGTCCACAAAAATGTATAAAGATCTGCGGGAGATCTATTCGTGGAATCGAATGAAGGAAAATATTTCGGACTTCGTGGCTAGATGTTTAAATTGCCAGCAAGTAAAGGGTGAGCATCAAAGACCTGGTGGGTTGGCTTAGAATATTGAGATTCCACTTTGGAAGTGGGAGATGATTAATATGGACTTTGTTATGGGTTTGCCTCGCACTCGCTCGAAGCATGACTCTATTTGGGTGATTGTAGACGGACTTACAACGTCAGCGCATTTCTTACCGGTAAAGATGACTGACACGGCACCACAGTATGCTAAGTTGTACGTGAAAGAAATTGTCAGACTTCACGATATTCCAGTTTCCATTATATTCGATAGAGGGGACCAGTTCACTGCTCATTTTTGGCGGTCCTTTCAAGAAGGATTGGGTACAAGTGTCAATTTGAGTACCGCTTTTCATCCACAGACTGACGGGCAGGCTGAGAGGTCTATTCAGATGCTTGAGGACATGTTGCGAGCTTGTGTCCTTGATTTTTGTGGGAATTGGGATGAACACTTACCTCTGATTGAATTTGCCTACAATAATAGCTATCAAGCTAGTATCCAGATGGCTCCATATGAGGCTTTATACGATCGACGTTGTAGATCACCTATTGGATAGTTTGAGCCGACTGAGGTAGGACTACTTGGTCCTGACCTTGTACATGATTCCTTAAAGAAGGTGGCTTTGATTCAAGAACAACTTAAGACTGCTCAGAGCCGACAAAAATGCTATACAGATGTACGTCGACGTAAGTTGGAGTTTAAAGAGGGTGATCAAGTGTTCTTGAAAGTATCGCCAATGAAGGGCGTTATGAGATTTGGGAAGAAGGGCAAGCTAAGTCCTAGATTCATTGGTCCATATCGAATCTTGAAAAGGATTGGTGAAGTAGCCTACAAGCTAGAGTTGCATGCATCGATGACCTTGGTTCATCCTGTTTTTCATGTGTCGATGCTACGGGGGTATGTGCCCGATCCTGCTCACACCATCTCACCGGAGGTAGTAGAGATAAATGACGGCTTATATTATAAAGAAGAGTCGGTTGAGATTCTTGATAGGCAAGTTCGTAGATTGAGGACTAAAGACATAACTTCAGTTAAAGTGTTATGGTGTAATCATGACGTCGAGACGCTACTTGGGAGGCTGAGGAGGATATGAAAATCTGATACCCTCACTTATTCGCGACTTCAGGTATGGCTACTTTCTTTTTTTTTTGAAATTTTGAGTTTATAATTATGTAATTTACTTTCATGGGATAAGTGATTGATTGGTTCATCTATCGTACATGGATGTTAGACTTGTCCTATAGTAATAAATTTTATTGTGGTAATGCCAGGAGAGGCTATGTAATGGTAGCTGGAGATATATGAGGCCATGAAGGCGTTTATTTATGTAGTTATGATAAGTAGAGCCATGCAGGGCCTTTTATATTGTACTCTTGTGGCTCGCTGTCAGGTTAAATGTTTTGGCTAGGCCTATAAACAAAGAAAACTCTGGCGAAATTTTTATAAATTTAGAGAGTTAGACAAATTTCAAATCTTTAAGAATTGGGAAGTAGGAAAGTTTTGGAGATGCTTGGAGATCATGCTTTTGGACTTTAACACGACCAAAGATTTACATCTGAGGATGAATGTTTCTATGTGAGGGAGAATGTAAAATCCTGTAACCTCTATGAATAATTTGGATTTAATTTGAGCTTCAGGATGTAATTTGAACAAACCCAAGCTTTATGAATTATTTGAGTAGCACGAGGTTATTGAGATATTTGGAACTAATGACTTCTATCAAAGAATAAATATTGGATGGATGGTAATTAAAAGGATTATTAACAACTCTTGAAAGGAAATGAATTAAGGAACGAGGAAATACAAATGGAAAATGAGGGAATCAAAGATACGAGCTTAAGGTGACGGTGGATGGAATATGAGTTAGGTGACGTTGTTACTAGCTAGGAAACAAGGGGAAAAAAAGAAAATTGAAAGAATAAAATAGTTAAGCAAGATGAACACATCTGGATACAATTTTAAATTAAGGGAATGGGGTTAATCAAAGAGGAAGTTAAGAGCATCAATTTTTGATCTTCAGAGGTCGACGCTATGGGTGATGCGTCGCATCCCCATAGCCCTCAATTCTCCATCTGCCAAGAATGGGGGAAATGAACTATGCCCATCGCGCCAACCTTGGCGTCCCCTTAAATTTCATAGAGCTGGGACTCATGCAATAGTGCATGCGACGCGTCCCAGGCGGCATGCGGTCTTTGAAGCCTTTTTAAGGCAATTACGGGAGGAAATTGGTCTTTTAAGTTTTGAAGCTTTGTCTTTGAAGACTTAGAGAGAGAAGAAGGATCTCTACCATTAGTACACCTTAAGATAAGAATTTAATTCTTTCTTGGTAGATCTAGTTCATTAAATATACCTCTTAACTCTTCAACTACATGAAAATTCTAGATTTGTTGAAGAAAATCTCAAGAACACTTCAAGAACCCAAATCTTGAATTCTTCTAGGGTTGGACAAAAAGGTAATCCCTTCACTCCAAACTTATATATTATACTCCATGGATGTAGAAGAGTATATCTACAAAGCTCGATTTGTATTTAGGCCTCTATTCATGAAACCCTAGAAGAATGGGTTGGTAGGGATGATGAATAGTGTTGGGTCTTGTTCAACGATGTTATTTTGAGCTTTCAATGGAATGACTAGATCCCATGACATGTTTAATGAATTATTTTGAGTTAAAGTTCAAGTATTTGCCTTCAAATGATGAAATGGGGATTTTTGCTAAACTTATGAAATTAGACTTAAAGTGTTGGGCACTTAATTGGGTTAGTTGGTATTGTTGTGACGCGTTATTGAAATATGTGAGTTCGTATATGTAGATTGTGATTCGTCGGCATTATTGGATCATTTTGGGTAAGGTTGGAAGCAATTTAAGGTATGTTGAAACTTATTACCTTCAGAGCTTTTCTCCAAACTCATATCGAAACACGATTAAATTCAGCTTCTAAATGTGAGTCCAATCTTGTGGAGACGAGCGAGTTGGGATTGTACCATTTCTTGCATCATAAAAGATTTTGAGTGTTATAGATATTATTTTCTTGAAATGTTATTCAAAATTTAAAATTAAACAAATGAGAATAACACTTGTAGTATTTTTTTATACGCAAATACATGAGTTGTGAAATATTTTGGATTTAACTATTTTCAAGTAGTTGATTTGGCTATGAATATCATCATTAATAAATGCAAAGGTTTTGGGAGTTATTTAAGTTCACCGAGATTGACCTTGGATATTTTTCTCATTAGGTCATGAAACTACACGTGTCGGTGTAAGCGTAGAACCTACCTTACGGTTGGGGACTACGGTAGAGTACTTCCCATCAGGGGGTACAATTGTGCTACTTTATTAGCACAGCTGAGTCGATTCGTGCAGCACCACGATGAGACGACCTGAGCAAGTGGGGTATATGATACTTGCCGCTAGGTACATAACCTAGTTGACTTTTCCTCGTGTCGGTGATGGTATAGTGCTTCCGGTAAATAAAAAATCTAACATAATTTTATAAATATCAACGCTAAAGGAAGACATTGAAATATGTTTTATCTTATTATTTTATTTTATTTTCTAAATTGTTAATTGATATAAATGCTTATTTCTTATATCAATTTTTATTGCATCTCTTACCACTCCTTAAGGCTTGTCCTATATTTTTGTTGGGGAACCTTTCATGATTCGTACTAGGTATGTGGAGCTTAGGCCTTTCGGCCACATTTCCATTTTTGTTTTCAGGGACTGGACCTAAGCAACTTGGACCGCGTGGATAGGGCAGCTATACATTTCCTGATGATATTTTTGGTGAGACTCCATCCTCGCAACCGGGGAGGACTTTATTATATTATCATTATTTTGAGCCATCGGGTTATGCCTTGGTTGGCTATGTCATTCCGTGTCATAGAGATTCCATAGACAATAGTAGTATTCATTTTGGGTTGTAATTCTATTGTTACTCATATGGCATTCATGAATGAAACTTTCTTTTACCTTTTCGAAGTTTTCTTTCGAAGTAAAATAGTTGCTTAAAGATATTTTTTTGATTTGGGTTATATCTTAAGATGATTGTATTTGAAGAGGCTTTCATAATTCCTATTAGGCAGATAGATGATTATTAATTTATGGGATGATTCACTCGGATCGGGTAGAGTACCGAGTGCCGGTCACGTGGTTTTAGGGTGTGACATCTTTGGTGAAGCCCATTATCCAGTTACCTTTTGTATTTCTAATAATTTCACCAGTGCCTTCTGCATGATTTCTGTCTAGAAATGTTTCATCTGTATTTAACTTGTACATCTGTGGTGCTGGTAGTTTCCACCTGATGTGAATGATTTTCCTATGCGTGAGGCTTGCGTTTTTCTCTACAAGTAGCTAACATTCAATGGTACGTATGTTGACCATTTGGTAGTTTAGTTTTGGAGAGGTTGTAAAAATAGTTGTTGTTTCTATTTAATCAAAGGTGCCAAAATGCAAAAGGAAATACATCTTCTCAAGTTAAAGAGTTGTGGCCGGTGGGTATATGGAGATCTTTTACCATAAGCATCTAGTGCACATCATTTGGGAGGGTGTGAGTATCGATTCCTAAGCTATCCCAAAAGGTTTGTGCAACTACATTATGTAGGAAAATGTGTGTGATAGTTCCGTCTCTATTTTTGCATATTGGGCATAGGTAATCATTAGTGACTCCAATTTTGTGTAGATATGATTTTGTGGGAAGCCTATCACGATAGCATTGCCAAAGAAAGAGCTTTATTTTATTGAGGGTTCGTAATTTCCAAATCCATTGGTAGTCGATATGCGTTTGTTGGTGTTGGTGTAATAGGTTATAAACAGAGTGTGTGGAGAAAGTGCCATTTGGGTCTAGAGACCAAATAGGGGTATCCATGGCAATTGGATTATTTGAAAGGGAGATGGACAAAATTTTTTCTTCAATGTCTTCGGGGAGCTCCATGGAGAGCCCTGACCAGTTCCACTAGTCGTGGGACCACAATTGGGAGATTGTCAAGTTTGCATTATTAATACAATATGGCCATTGATTCATTTGTCACGACCCAAATTGGAGAGCCGTGACGGGTACCCATGTCTTACTCAATCGAGTACCAATGTAACATATCTTTCTTATTATACCGTCATGGGTAAATGGGCCAAAAGGTCTTTCATGAGATAACTAGAATAAAATATAAGGGAATACTCGACAGGGGATGACCCAACATGATATAAAAACTTATATATGTGACATACGGGCCCATAAGGCCGACATGATCATTTGTACACTAAAAACATAGGCTGACAAGGCTATACAAGTATCCATATATATGACATCTGTCTACAAGTCTCTAAGAGTACATAAACATCATAAAAGTTGGGACAGGGTCCCACCACATACCAATTAATACATGTCCAAAGCAAACTGATCAAATATGCAACTCTGGAGCAAGTGGAGTGCGCCAACACCTTCCACTGAGCTGATAGTCTATTAGGAGGACTGTCAACCCGTCTATCGGGACCTACGAGCATGAAAGGCAGCATCCCCAAGCAAAAGAGACGTCAGTACGAATAAAGTACCAAATATGTAAGGCAGTAAAACATAAATAAGAACAGTAATGTAAAGAGAGATAGAGAAGATACAACCTATAACATCTGAGTACCTCTGGGGCGATTGACGTGAAATGCATGATACACATATATACATATATATATATATATATACATATACTTTTAAAACATACGCCTGTATGGGCATCATCATCATCATATCGTACTCGGCCTCGAAGAGGATTCGGTAAAAACGTACCCAGCCGTTATAAGGCTCGGTAGAATCGTACCTGGCCACGTGGAGCTCGGTAATATCCAACTGATTAGTGGTTGCACAATAGGTACCGTATCTGGCCGACTATAGCGCGACTCGATATACTAAAATATATACATATATATACTACATGCTAGACTTATGGAATCACGTTCTAAACCTTTTGGAGTGACATAAGGTTGCCGCACCTTCGATTAACATTATGGACATTCACCCCATTAATATGAACCTCAATATGATTCAAGGATCATATAACTTGTTTAGAATAACTTTATAAGGAAAGAACAACATGGACAACCTTAGTTGCTAGGAGTAGATCTGTTATGAAATAACATATCGTTTACATTCATTTCACTTTAGGTCATGCCAAAAGAAAGAAAGAAGTTCCTTAACATACCTGTATGATACTTCCTTATTCCTCCACCAAGTTAAACACAACTTCATATATCTACAACAAGTGAAATGATATTATCGTTAACATATAATGACATACCATCATATTTGGGTAGTCGTATAACTTACGGAAAACCGGGCAGCAACTCCCCTGTTACAAGGGACTCCTCTAGTACCATATACAATAACAACAATCAGCAATATAATAAGAACAACCTCAGTAATATGGTACCAAATATTTCATTAACAAGTTATCGGAATATCACGATGAGCGGCAAACTCAGATTGAATTCCTTTAGCGCCCTTCAACCCCATTATAATACATTAGTTAACTTAACAACATGTCCAGCATGATACCAAGCACAATCAGAAGACTTCCAGCCTCCTATTGATCACCTAATTCACACTCAAACAACCCAACAATCGAACAACAACAACAAGTACAACTTTCAATTGTTATGTTGTCCTTTATATTCTTATTCACAATACCAACAACAAGTTTGACACGTAGACAATATATTCATAAAGACAAAATCATAAAAAAGTCATTTTTCCAAGGTTTCCAACCATTTAAAGTTCATGGAAACAACCTTTCAAAAACAGTCCATTAAGAACAATAACATCTCAAACTATTTTCAGTCTCCTCTTGTAGTATCTTGCTCAAATAATACATCCAACATACAAACAACTTCAAGAACATGTATTAGAGTATTATACACACCTAAAACAATAGCAACCACTTGGAATTTCAGCCAAACAGTACTCACACCAATCCTTAATAACAACACAACCTCAAAGAGGTGTTGTTCTTCACTAGAGCTAACTTTTTATGTTGAAATTGGTGTAATCCATTTGGATAACTTGAAATAACCTAGGGTTGATATGAAAACCTTGGGAGATTATTTTATAGAACTTAAACCACTTAAAATAACCCCCCACACGAGCTGGAACCACACCAAAATCAGCAACCACAAGAAGAACAAGAACTTACTAGCGCCATGGAATTTCCGACACTTGATTTATATTATTTATCCTTTGTTTGGATCTTGGGTAATGAGGGAACTTTGAGATAAGGTTTTTAGGTGTCTAGGGTCTGAATATAATAAAAAAGAATGAGTGAAAATGGGCTGTAGTCATCACACACACACACACACATACACACACACACACATATATATATATCAAGATATCTCAATCGCCTAAGTGGGTCCTATAGGAAGCTCCTTGTGCAGTCTCGCAGAAACGTAAATATCTCTCTACTCCGATGTCGTATCGATGAACGGTTTAATGCTTAGGAAACTAGACTCATAGATATTCAATTTTGTAGGTATATCATCCCTTAATTCCATGTACATTGGAGAAAAGTTCAGCTATATTTGACCTAATTTTCATCATATTTATGAATGTAACTTGTGATGTAATTTGTAAACTTTTGTTACACAACTCGATTGACTTCAAAACATAACACACGACTATGATACGACTAAAATAAATCATAGCATAACCTTCTTATAATGTTAATCACCCTAGTCTCACCCCAAAGTACATGTTATAACATTCTCAACTTGTCGACTTTTGATGAAACTTACTTTCTTCGATTCGATTAGCTTCTTAACCTTCCAACCCTCACGATACTTCCTTAAAACTTGTTTTAACCCATTATTATCTTTGTAAAGGTCCTTCAACTCTCCGGCTCATATTGATTTACTTAAGATGAATTCTAACGTGAAAGTACGGGGTGTAACATCATTGAACAAATACGAGGGGTGTTGGGATCCAGTTTGCATAGTAGAAGTGGAGGAACTTGCCATTAGCAACATCCGACGGTCTCCCATCCTTTAAATACATTTTGCCAAATGAAGGAGCTGGACTTGGCACTTACCCACCTACTATACTTATAGATTAGAGTATTAGCCCGCGTTGTAGATGGTTTGGTGAATAGTCTCCTGGCTAATCCTGCTAATGTGGCTTTATTTTTGTGGTTTGATTTACGAATTCCGAGTCCCTTAAAGTTTTGCGGAGTGTTACAATATCCTATGCAACTTAGTGAATTCTCTTTTTATGAGAAGTAGTGCCCCAAATGAAGTAACGTATGATTTTGTCAATTTGTTGTTGTGTTTTCTTAAGGAGGGATATATATTGCATAGTGTGATTTGATATAGCGTTAAGGTTAGATTTTTCTAGAATTGTACGCCCCGCAAGATTTAGGAAGTTTGATTTCCAGTTTGATAGCTTGTGACGCATGTTATCAATAACAAACTGAAAGTCACACGATTTTGGTTTGTTGTTGAGGATAGGGTATCCCAAGTACTTCCCAAAGTGTGTGGTCGGGTTAATGTTGAGTAACGCAACAGCATATTCTGGTAGGTGGGCAGTTGTTTAAGAAAAGAATTTTTGATTTGGTATTATTAACCTTCTGCTCAGATATTGAACAAAAAGTAGATAAAGGGTGTTGAATATTGTTTATAGTTCTTTCATTGGCTTGTGCCATCAGTGTCAAGTCATCCGCATAGAATAAGTATGACGATTGAGGTCCTTTAATGCTAACCTTAATGGGATCCCAAAAGGTTAAATGAACTTGATGGTTGATATATATAAACAGTAATTCCATGCACATGATAAATATGTATGAAGACATAGGGTCACCTTGTCTGATACTACATGTAGGTTCAAAGTAAGTGGTTTGGGAGCTATTGACCAAAACTGATATCTTTCTTGTAGAGATGCGGCTCATAATGAGGTTAGTAATTTTTGGTGGAAAGCGAAAGAAATTTAGGTCCCTATAGATAAAGGACTATTCGGTTCTATCGAATGCTTTCTCTAAGTTAGTTTTTATAATCAGTTGGTCGTTTGTCCCTTTCATATTTTTGAAGTGGTTAAGGGAATCTTGAATAATTATAGCATTGTCGCACGCTCTCCTACCTTTTAGGAAACTAGATTGACATGGACTAATGAGATTATTCAGGAAAGGCTTTATGCGATTAACAATGATTTTTGTAACAATTTTGTAGATAGTGTTGCAAATGACTATGGGTCGGAAGTTCTTAAGGTTGTTAGCATGTTTGAATTTGGGAAAGAGGCACAATAACGTATGGTTTATTGTCTCAGGAATTCTGGTGCTCTCAAAAAATTTCTTTGCATAATTGGATAATTGAGGTGCCTACTATATCCCGATGTCTTTGATAAAAGAAAGGGTGCATAACATCGGGGCCTGGAGCCTTAATGCTTGAATGAGTAGACAACAAAGATGATTTCTTGAGTATTTAGGAGTCTATCTGGTGGTAAGAGATCAATATTTACAAAAATTGTAATGGTATATTTAATGGCTCTCCAATCCATTTGGGTATGATTTGTAGTACACATATTTTGAAAATATTGATGCGCATGATCAATGATATTACGGTGATCGGTTATCCAATTTCTATTATTATCTTTAAAGAAGGATATGTTGTTACGTCTGCGTCTATTGAGGACAGATATATGAAAGAATCGTGTATTGGCATCACCCTCATTTAGCCAATTGATTCTTGATCTAAACTTCTAGTGGTCCTCCTCAAGACATAGAATATTGTTATAGTCAGCTAGTAGGTTTTGTTCCAGATTCCTAAGAAAAGTGCTAGTTGGGTAGTTAGGTGAGTTCTGGATTCATTTTAACCTAGAAAGGAGTCTTTTTTATTTGCAAAGATATCTCTAAATTTCTGAGTACTCCAACTTGTGACATTGGTTTGAAAGTTAGTGATGACATCACCAAATTTTCTATTGTGCCAGCTTTCTTTGACTATGTTTGTGAACTCAGGATGTGTGCACCAATATTTTTCTAGCCTAAATGGTTTATTGACATTAATAGCACTAGGATTTGTTAACCTAATTAATAAGGGGTTGTGGTTAGAGTAGGTTATGGGCAGGTGTGTTATGCTAACTGATGGATATGCCTCTAGTCAAGCTTCATTTGTAAAACATCGGTCAAGTCTTTCTAGAATGAGCACATGCCTCATATGTCTATGGTTTGACCAAGTGTATCTACATCCCTTGAACCCTAAATCTACTAACCTAAACTAGTTGATACATGACCAAAATCTAGATGTCCTAGCATTGCTAATCTGTCTGCCTCCCTATTTTTCATTCTATGTTAGAACATCATTAAAATCTCCACATATGAACCATAGTCCTTTATAATTATTAAATATTGAGCTAAGATTTTCCCTAAGAGTATTTTTGTTAACTAGATATGTGCTAGCATAAATGACACTAAATAACCAAGGAATGTGGTTAGGGAGTACCTGAACTAAGGCATGAAACTCTTGGTCAATCTGCCTAGTGCGTTCCATAACTACTATAGTGTCCATCCACATATTCGCTAGACCACCAGCTCTCCCTTGAGCTGGAACCTTGTCACAATCCCGGTTCGCCCTCCGTGAACCATCGTGATGGCACCTAGTCTCTACGATTAGGTAAGCCTAAATTGCAGAAGATAAACCAATTTGCGGAAAAAAATAATTTAAAACAGAAATAGAGTAGTAAAACCGCATTTAAAAGTACCACTCAACATATACAATATTTAACTCTCAAAACTAATATATATTCCCAAAACCCGGAAACCCATGAAACCACAAGCCTTTGAATATCTAATAGTGTCTAACTCCAGAATATCTAACAAGGAAAAGAAATACATAAGGGCTAATACTTAAAAGTGAGAATAGAAATGGACTCCTCGGTCTGCGGACGCGGCAGATATACCTCGAAGTCTCTAGGGCAGTCGCCTCGCCTCAAAGGTGATAGGATTTATCGAAGTACCTGGATCTGTACATGAAAAACATGTGCAGAAAGTCATGAGTACACCACAATGGTACTCAGTAAAGCCTAATCTCGGTCGGGTAGTGACGAGGAAGGTCAGGGCCCTACTGAGGTTAAATAAAATATAAAGTTCGACAGTGTAGAACAGAACAGTATAAATAAGTACAGAGGCAAGGTAAACACAGAAAGAAATACGGCTCAACACCAAAATAACAATCAGGGATCTCCCAAGATACCGTCCTATAGTCCCAAATATACATATCTAATGGATCTATCGGGATCCCGTCCCGTAGTCCAATTCATAGTGCGCGGGGACCTACCGGAATCTCGTTCCGTAGTCCCAAATATAAATACCCAATACTAAGGTAATCTACCGGGTGCATTACCGTAGTTCCATATAACTATGCAGGGGGATCTACCGAAATCTCACATCCGTAGTCCCAAATGTAAACAGACAAGGGAGAGCTACCGGAATTCCACATCCGTAGTCCGAATGTAAATACAAAGCAGCAACAGAAAAAATATTCAGAAATGTCAAATTTCATATGAAGGCAAACAAGTAATTCTAGCCTAGCATGCTGTACAGAATTTCGGTAAGGCAGTTTGAGAAAATACAACAATTAAATCACTTAAACATGCTTTCCTAGGCTAACAACAGGCTTAATAACGCAAGTAATAAAAACAGGAAAGGAAACAAACTAGTAATTACTCAATGAAAAACTGGATTTCCAACAATTAGCACAAGTACGCACTTGTCACCTCACGTACAAGGCATCTTAATTACCAAATAAACCAAATCCTAAGGGAAATGTCCCCCACACAAGGTTAGGCAAGCCATTTACCTCGAACCAGCTCAAATCAATCTGGAATCACGCTCTTGCCACAAGTACTCGAATCCAAATGGCCCAAATCTATTCAATTAAATTTTATAATGTAAATAACACTTCAAGTAACTGATTCTATAAAGAAATTCTAAGCTAATGCGCGAAATTAGGTAAAATAACCAAAACGCCCATTGGGACCACGTCTCAGAATCGGGTAAAATTTACATTTCCAAAATCCTCACACTCTCAAGAGTTCATTCATACTAAAAGTACCAAAATAGGACCTCAATTGGTCCCTCAAATCACCACTCAAAGGTCTCTAATTAGTCAAGTCCTAACCCCCAATTTACCACTGATTTTCCTTAATTTTTCAAGCTTAAATTGATAAAAATCATTCCAATAACGAGTTTAGGGACTAAAGACCTTACCCTAATGAACTCCTCTGAAAATCCCTCTTGAAAAGTGCTTCCCAAGCTTCTTCCCGTTTGAAATATGGTGAAAGATAGCTAAATTTCGTGAAGGCAAGTATTTATATGTTTCTGCCCAGCGATTTCCACATATGCGTCCCTGAGACCACATTTGCAGTCCCGCTTCTGCGAGGACATGGTCGCATCTGCGACTTTTCACTTAAAGTCCAGATTTCGCATCTGCGATTAACCCTTCATAGATGCGGGGCCGTTTCTGCGGTCCCAGCCGGTTTCTCCCTTTTCCGCTTCTGCGATCCTTCCTCCCCTTCTACGGCTCCGCACCTGCGGTCCCACACTCGCAGGTGTGGTTATGATAGAAAACCAACTGAAGCTGCAACTCCAAACTCCAAAATCCTTCCGTCAACCATCGAAATCATTCTGAGGCCTCCAGGACCTCAACTAAAGGCACCAACAAGTCTAATACTACTGTCCAAACTTATAACAATCCTTAAAACACCTAAAACAACATCGAAATGACGAATCAACCACTGATTCAAGCCTAAAAATTCTAAAACTCCAAAAATACGCTTTCGATCAAAAAGTCTATCAATACTCGTCCGAATGACCTGAAATTTTGCACACACGTCACATTCCATACTACGGAGCTACTCCAACTTCCAGAATTCCATTCTGACCCTCGGATTAAAATCTCACTATCGGACTGGAAACTTCAAAATTCGACCTTTCGACATTTCAAGCCTAAATTAGCTACGGACCTTCAAAACACAATTCGAACACGCTTCTAACCCCGAAATCACCCAACCGAGCTGACGGAACCATCAGATTTCCATTTCGAGGCCGTCTTCACACTGTTTCGACTACGGTCAACTCCACTCTTAAGCTTTCTTCCGAAACTCAAAACCGAATATCTCGGCAATTCAAAATAGTAGAAATAAACACGGGGAAAGCAGATAACAAGGGATCGGGATGTAAATTCTTAAAACGACCGGACGGGTCATCATATCCTCCTACACTTAAACATTCGTTCGTCCTCGAATGAGCATAGAGACATACCTGAAGTAGTGAAAAGATGAGGGTAACAACTGCGCATATCCTGCTCGGTCTCCTAGGTCGCCTCCTTGACCGGTTGACCCAGCCACTGAACCTTCACGGATGCAATATTCTTTGACCTTAGCTTTCTAACCTGCCTGTCCAATATTGCCACTGGCTCCTCAACATAGGATAGATCCTTGTCCAACTGGACTGAACTGAAATCCAACACGTGCGACGTATCACTGTGATACCTCCGGAGCATCGAAACATGAAATACCGGATGAACTCCTACCAAGTTGGGAGGTAAGTCAAGCTCATAAGTAACCTCCCCAACACTCCTCAATATCTCAAAATGGCCAATAAACCCCGAACTCAACTTTTCTTTCTTCCCGAATCTCATAACACCCTTCATAGGCGAAACCCGAAGCAGAACCCGCTCTCCAACCATATAGGAAACATCACGAACCTTCCGATCCGCGTAACTCATATGTCTGGACTGGGCTATACGGAGTCTATACTAAATCACCTTAACCTTCTCCAAAGCATCCTGAACCAAGTCTGTGCCCAACAATCTAGCCTCACCCGGCTCAAACCAACCCACCGGGGATCTACACCGCCTCCCATATAAAGCCTCATACGGTGCCATCTGAATGCTGGACTAATAGCTGTTGTTGTAAGCAAACTCCTCCAATGACAAGAACTGATCCCAAGACCCTTCAAACTCAATCACACACGCACAGAGCATATCCTTAAGAATTTGAATAGTAAGCTCGGACTGTCCGTCCGTCTGAGGGTGAAATGCTGTACTCAACTCCACCTGAGTACCCAACTCCTGCTGAACGGCTCTCCAGAATCGTAATGTGAACTGAGTACCTCTATCTGAAATGATAGAAACTGGAATACCATGCAGACGAACAATCTCTCGAATATAAATCTCCGCCAACCGCTCCAAAAAATAGGTAATACACACATGAATGAAGTGAGCGGACTTGGTCAGCCGATCCACAATCACCCAAATAGCATCGAACTTTCTCAAAGTCTGCGGGAGCCCAACCTCAAAGTCCATGGTGATCCGCTCCCACTTCCACTCCGGAATCTCTATCTGCTGAAGTAACCCACCCGGTCTCTGGTGCTCATACTTCACCTGCTGACAGTTGAGGCACCGACCCACAAATCCAACTATAACTTTCTTCATCCGCCTCTACCAATAGTGCCGCCTCAAATCCTAATACATCTTCGCGGAACCCGGATGAATGGAATACCGCAAATTGTGGGCCTTCTCCAGAATCAACTCCTGAATCCCGTCAACATTGGGTATACAGATCCGACCCTGCATTCTCAATACACCGTTATCACTAATAGTTACATCTCTGGCATCACCGTGCTGAACCTTGTCCTTGAGAACAAACAAATGAGGGTCATCATACTTTGATGAATGGAATACTACAAATTGTGGGCCTCCTCCAGAATCAACTACCGAAGCCCATCAACATTGGGTATACATATTCGACCCTGCATCTTTAATATACCGTTATCACTAATAGTCATATCTCTGGTATTACCGTGCTGAACCTTGTCCTTGATGACAAGCAAATGAGGGTCATCATACTGACCCTCCCTGACACGATCAAATAAGGAAGACCGAGAAACCACGCAAGCTAGAACCCGACTGGGCTCCGAGAGGTCTAATCTGACAAACTGGCTGGCTAAGGCCTGAACATCCATCACCATAGGCCTCTCCGATGCTAGTAAATAAGTCAAACTCCCCAAACTCTCTGCTCGGCGACTCAAGGCATCAGCTACCACATTGGCCTTGCCCGGGTGATACAAAATAGTGATATCATAGTCCTTCAGCAACTATAACCACCTCCTCTGGCACAAATTTAGATCCTTTTGCTTGAACAGATGCTGCAAGCTCCAATGGTCAGTATAAATCTCACAGGGAACACCATACAAATAATGATGCCAGATCTTCATGGCATGAACGATGGAAGCTAACTCAAGGGTATGGACCGGATAATTCTTCTCATGTACCTTCAACTGTCTGGATGTGTAGGCAATCACCCTACCGTCCTGTATCAACACCGCTCCGAGGCCAATCCTCGAGGCATCACAATAGACCGTATAAGACCCCAAACCTATAGGCAGTATCAAAATTGGGGTTGTAGTCAAAGATGTTTTGAGCTTCTGAAAGCTCGCCTCATACTCCTCTGTCCACTAGAACAGAGCACCCTTCTGGGTCAACCTGGTCATAGGGGTTGCAATCGATGAAAACCCCTCCACAAAACGACGGTAGTAACCCGCCAAGCCAAGGAAACTGCGGATTTCTGTAGCTAAGGATGGTCTAGGCCAACTCTGCACGGCCTCTATTTTCTTCGGATCCACCTGAATACCCTCACTTGGTACCACGTGGCCTAGGAATGCCACAAAATCCAACCAAAACTCACATTTCGAAAATTTAGCATATAACTTCTTCTCTTTCAGAGTCTGAAGCACAGTCCTCAGGTGCTGCTCATGATCTTCCCTATTTCGGGAATACACCAGAATATCATCAATAAAGACAATGACGAATGAGTCAAGATACGGCCAGAACACACTGTGCATCAAATGCATAAAGGCTGCTGGGGCATTGGTTAGCCCAAATAATATAACAAGGAACTTGTAATAACCATACCGAGTCCTGAAAGTAGTCTTTAGGATATCTGGTTCCCGAATCTTCAACTGATGGTAACCTGAGCGCAAGTCAATCTTAGAAAACACCCGTGTGCCCTGAAGCTGGTCAAACAGATCATTAATACGAGGCAAAGGATAATAGTTCTTCACTTTAACCTTATTCAACTGGTGATAATCAATACACATACGCATAGAACCATCCTTTTTCTTCACAAACAACATAGGAGCACCCCAAGGTGATACACTAGGACGAATAAAACCCTTATCAAGCAATTCCTGTAACTGATCCTTCAACTCCTTCAACTTAGGAGGAGCCATACGATACGGAGGGATAGAAATGGGCTGAGTGCCCGGAAACAGATCAATGCCAAAATCAATATTTCTATCAGGAGACATGCCCGGAATGTCAGCTGGAAACACATCGGGAAAATCTCGTACTACTGGAACTGAATCAACTGAAGGGGTATCAATACTGACATCTCTCACATAAGCTAAATACGCATCACACCCCTTCTCAACCATACACTGAGCTTTAAGAAAAGAAATAACTCTACTGGGAGTGTGATCTAAAGTACCCCTCCACTCAACACGCGGTACACCTGGCATAGCCAGCATCACGGTTTTGGCGTGACAATCAAGAATAGCATAATGGGGCGACAACCAGTCTATGCCCAAGATAATGTCAAAATTAACCATGCTGAGCAACAATAAATCGGCTCTGGTCTCAAAACCACTAAGAGCAACCAAATACGACCGATAAACGCGGTCCACAATAAGAGAATCTCCCACAGAAGTAGAAACATAAACAATAAACTCAAAGAATCCTGAGGTACACCCAAATGCGGAGTAAAATAAGAAGACACATAAGAGTAAGTGGAGCCTGGATCGAATAGAACCGATGCATCTCTGTGACAAATGAGTATAATACCTGTAATGACAGAATCAGAGGCAACAACCTCGGTATGGGCAGGAAGGGCATAGTATCGGGCCTGGCCTCCCCCTCTAGGATGACCTCTACCTCCCTGACCTCCACCTTTAGTTGGCTGAGCAGGTGGGGTAGCAACTGGAGCTGTAACCATAACCTGAGAACTCTGCGGGGCACGCTGTGGCTGAGAAGTCTGTGGAGGTTCACCCCTCCCAAGTCCGGGGCAATCCATCACCATATGGCATGTGTCACCATACTCAAAACAAGCTCTGGGAGGATGTGACGGCTGTGACTGGCTCAGGCCAGGTTTGCTGGATGATGAATATAAAATATTTACTTATTATATATTATTAATATTCTACTTTAAATAATATACTTAAATTTATATTTAGTATTTTGCCTCTTTCTAGCTATTTTTGCAGAAAAAAAAGGTTAAAAATAATTGAAGAAAAAAACAAAATACTCGATGAAAGTTTGCTATGGCAAGCATAGTAATTGAGATGGGAAACGGATGCCTATAATTGAAGTTCAGATACATCCAAGCTCTTATCTTGGACGTGTCCAAGCTAATGTCTTCAGACGTATCCAAGCTCATGGATTCAGACACATCCAAGCTCACTCCTCGGACACATCCAAGCTCACTCTTCAGACGTGTCCAAGCTTATTCCTTGGACACGTCTAATCATTTAATGCTTGCAAGATTTATCTATAAATAGAATGCAATTTGGCATCGGAATGGGGGAAGAAAAAAGAAGAACTACTTTTATCTAAACTTTGGTTTTAACTTCTTTCTTTAACTATTTTATTTTCTTTTTATTAGTTTTTGGATTTTCTAAGAGTATTGGAAATATTCTAGAATTTCTTTTTGTTGTGAGATTTAAATACTCCATAATGGAGTGATCTCTTTTGTTGGGATAGTTGATGAAGTTTGATATATATTTTTATAATATTATTTAAGTTTTAATACATCCTTAGCTTGAAATTTTCATTGTATAATTCATAGTGTGCTGAAATAATGGTTTCTAACTAATCATTATTATAACTTTTATATATCTTATTTAAGTTATTCTTATATTAATTTTGTAATTCTCACAGAGCAAGATTAATATATAATAACCAATGAATAAAATAGTAGAGTGAGAATAATTTTTTGTAAAACTCTTATTTCAAATCTATAATCTTGTTTGTCTCAGTTTTAATTCTCACAGAGGAATTATTGTAGGCAAGATTACTAATTTTTCGTAAAAATATTCTCACGAAATTTTTACTACCTTTTAGTACAATTCAAGCAAGAAATTTTTTTGGTTTGATCGTCACTAGTTTTAACTCAATTAATTACACAACCTCACGAAGTGCTATTAATTGACTTTTTCTTAGTGAGCAAATATAATTGTATTAGCAATAAAAAATTATTCTTTAGAGAAATACATGTAGATATTGAGATTTTATTGTAATAATATTATCAAGTGAATTAAATGATTCCCAACTCTTTTTAAATTATAAATCTTTCGGAAATTATTTGTTTTGCTTTAATTAATTAACAAGTTTTAAAACTCATCTTTCATCAATTTGGTTCTCTCAAATAGTAGTAAAAATATTAAAAGTTTGTAGCCTAGATTAACCAATATTTGTGGGACGATATCATAAACTATACTAGAATTTGACTGAGTACAAGCAAAAAAATCCTACGCACATTGGTCTCGTCACTGGACTGACCTCTAAAAGCACCTCACGCAGGAGGCGCGCTAGATACCGGAGGCGCATAATAAGGCTCCTGAGGCCTAGGAGGAGCTGGAATACCACTGGCTGCTGGAAGAGCTGAATGAATATGGTGACTCATATAACCCCTACCATGACGACCTGCAGCTAGGGCACGGGCACCAGAATAATAGCGCGACTCTCGAGATCTCTTGGCCTTTCTCTCCTCTCTCTCCCTAGCATGCATACCCTCAATCCTCCCAGCAATGCTCACCACCTGCTAATAAGAAATATCCATCTCCAACTCATGAGCCATGCTAGACCTAATATTGGGAATAAGGCCCTCAATAATCTGGCGAAGCCTCTCGCGAACAATAGAAACCAAGGCTGGTGCATGCCTAGCCAAACTAGTGTAACAGACAGCATACTCTGAGATCATGCGTCCTTGAGGCTCTGAGGAACATACTCTCTCAGGAACAGATCTGAAAACTAAGTCCAAGTCAGTGAAGCAGCCTCATCCGGACTGTCTAACTCATAGGTGCGCCACCATTCATAAGTGGCTCCTCGAAGCTGGAAAGTAGTGAAGAAAACCCCGCTCGATCCTGATATACCCATGGTATGGAGAATGCGGTAGCACTCATCTAGAAATCCCAGAGCATCATCTGATACTAGACCGCTGAATACAACAGGCTTGTACTTCTTGAACCTCTCAAGCCTCAACTGCTCATCCTCAGAAGCCGCTGCCCTGTCCTCGGGCTGATCTTAGACTACAGGATGTACAGGAATAATCTCAGGGACCTGCTCAACATGTACTCGCTGCTCAGGAGTGTGGGCGGCGGGAGTTTGTGCTCCTCCCCCGGCCTGAGATGTAGCTGCAGCAAGGGGAAGCAATCCTGCTTGAGCCAAAGTGGTGTACATGCTTATGAACTATGCCAGAGTCTCCTAAAGTGCTAGAGTAGTAGTAGTAGTAGTAGCAGTAGGCTTATCAGGTGCCTGAACTCCGGCTGGAACAACTGGTGTTACCTTAGTGGCAGCTCGCGCAGGTTCTCTGGCTGCCCCACGTGCGCGTCCTCCGCCTCTACCCCGAGCTCAGCCTTTGACGGCTGTAGTAGGGGGCGCAAGTGCCTGATCATCTTGGGTAGCATGTGTCCTCACCATCTGTGAGAGAATAGAAGACAGAAGTTTAGAATTGTGATGTCAAAATCTCGCACAAAAAGGAAATCAAATGAAGTGGAATTTTTCTAACAGTTACATAGCCTATCGTGGATAAGTACAAATGTCTTCGTACCGATCAACGAGACTCTAATAAACCGGCTTGTGATCCATGACTCCTATGAACCTAGGGCTCTGATACCCATGACCCCGGTTCGCCCTCCGTAAACCATCGTGATGGCACCTAGTCTCTACGACTAGGTAAGCCTAAATTGCAGAAGATTAACTAATTTGCGGAAGAAAATAATTTAAAACAGAAATAGAGTAATAAAACAACGTTTAAAAGTGCCGCTCGACATACATAATATTTAACTCTCAAAACTAATACATATTCCCAAAACCCGGAAACCCATGAAACCACAAGCCTTTGAATGTATAACATTGCCTAACTCCAGAAAATCTAACAAGGAAAAGAAGTACAGAAGGGCTAATGCTTAAAAGTGAGAATAGAAAGGGACTCCTCGGTCTGTGGACACGATAGATATACCTCGAAGTCTCTGGGGCAGTCTGTCATGACCCAAGCCGATGGGCCATGATGGGCACCTGGTACCTTGCTCAACTGAGTACCAATGTAACATATCTTTCTTATTACATCATCATATACTCGTGACATACGGGCCTAATAAGCCAACATGATCATTTATAAACTCAAACATAGGCCGACAAGGCCGTACAATCTTTCACGTATACGACATATGTCTACAAGACTCTAAGAGTACATAAATACCATAAAGGTCGGGACAGAGTCCCGCCATACCAAACAATACACATCTAAATCATACTAACCAAACACGCAACTCCGAAGCAAATGGAGCGCACTAACATCTTTCGTTGAGCTGATAACCTACTTGGAGGGCTCTCGACTTGTCTATCTGGACCTGCGGGCATGAAACATAGCGTCCCCAGGCAAAAGAGATGTCAGTACGAATAATGTGCCGAGTATGTAAGGCACATAAATAAGTACATAAGAGACATGAAAGAAATATAGAGTACATGACTCAACTTGTAAGTCTGACTAACTTTGTAAATCATAAATTACTTATAATGTCATGCACGTGCGTGTAAATGTCATGCCATGCATAGGTATGGTGTACATAATATCATCAAGCCACTGAGCGCATATCATCTCGGCCACTGTGGGCAATATCATCAACATATACTAGCTGATCAGGTGGTGGTGCGTATATAACGCCATAACCTTTTCCATATCCCATATACATATATATATACATACATATATACGCGTATATAACGCCGTTTGAATACATACATATATACACATATATAACGCCGTTTGAATCATATTATAGCCATTGTGGGCAATATCATCATCATATACCAACTGATCAGGTGGTGATGCGTATATAACGTCGTAACCTTTTGCCATATCCCATATACATATGCATGAAAAATATGTAATAACTTTAATATTCCTTCCGGACAGATTTTTCCAACTGCGTATTTTTTCTGAGACCCATGAACAGATGATAAAATATTATGACACACGAAAATTCAAGAACATAGATATCTCTAATAATTCTATGAATAGAGTCATTTATGGAATTTGTGCATTTGCACATTTCGTTCGTATCGTATGGATCATGCCAAAATAAATAAGGAATAGCCTTAACATATCCGGACCCCATAAGTAATTGAGACCTGAGCCACGTGAACCAGTGAAATAGAAGGTGGTGTTGCACTTCCAAGATACGGGTCCCTGCATTTCTCTTGCTCATTGATTTACCCAGATAAAAAAGAGAAGAAAGTATCATCACCGCCTAGTTTCTTTTCTTTTTTTTGGTGAGGAGTTGCAGAGACAAATTTAGTACAACTCCAAAACTGGATGACGATTTTGAGTAAAAAACTTCATAGGGTGTGTATTATTTTTCTTTGAGATTTTTCTTTTAAGATACAAGCCATCAGAATCCTTGGTTTATAATTTAAAGAACAATCCAAGTCTTTGTACCTTAATCAACAATAAAGATTAACAATGAGAGTTATACATATCACCTTATCCAATTGATTCAATAGTCACTTAGTTGGATCATGTGTTAGTGACACGTTGAATTCTTATCCAATTATATCAATTAATTAGTTAATCTCCCACTAAAATCAATTATTACCCAACTATCGCATAATTAAAAATTATCTCAAATTACTTATCATACCACTTACTTTTAAAGCACTTTATACATCTTGCTATTATGGTCATAGGGTATATTACTAGTCAATAAATACTGAGTATTTTAGCTCAGGCAGTATTTTATCCCAAAATGCCAAACTTTGACAGAATTCATTTTCTTAGACTTTCTTCCCCTTTCACCTTCATGAATTTACTAATCACTTGTAAAATAACATAATCCTTATAATCCCCAAATAATCGTTTCCTTGGACTGATGTCAATTGCCTTACGGCAAATTCAACGTAAATACACAAGGGTGCAATACTGTCGTAACTTATTATTGCGAAGCGTAATATCATCGTAATGTAATACCGTCGCTTACAATATTGTTGTAACTTAATACTGCAGGACGTAATATAAATCGTAATATATTACTGCAGAGGGTAACACCATCGTAACATATTACTGCAGAGCATAACATCTTCGTAATATAATACTGCGGGACGTAATATTGACGTAATATTGCGGGGCGTAACATAATTCCCCCCTTTGGAACATTCGTCCTCGAATGTTGACTGATACTCTTATCATTTTCGTAACTTATAGCTCTTGTGAATACCTTAATACTCTTCTTGCCATTTAAGTAGTTGCTCTGTGAATAATTCCACAGTCTAGGGTACCCCCCCCCCTGTATTTTTGCTCATATCATGACCTGTGGTCGAAATCTTCCTAATCTTGCAACTTCTGTTACCTCCTGTCATGCAGCTTGTATGACCCTGGCTTTGTAGGTTCACTTATGCGATTCATCCATCCTTTTTCCTTTTATCTTTTAGTCAATCTGTAGGCGTTACTTTGTATATACAAGGTTTAATAGGATGCCTCTCAGGGCCTCTATTGGTATACTGAAGTCCTTTGCTCGATACTTTGTAGTACTTGCGAATATGGCCATATCTTATTTCATAGATCTGGTTACCCATTCACATGACTTTACTGTATTTATATGGGTTATACTATACCATAATTTTTGCTTCAATCTACATTATTGAGGTATGCTTACCAAGTTCCCAGTTACTTTTGTTGCCTATCCTTTAGGTATAAATCTCAGTCCTTCAATGCTCCTTCACTACCGTTCGTCTTAAGAATGGCAGCTTAATCTCATCTCATACTTTGTGACTTTTGTCCATCCATTGTTGATTCACTTTACTATTGATCTACAATATACCACTGATAACTTGAAACTTCTTACGCAATACTTTGCCACTAGGG
This sequence comes from Nicotiana tabacum, assembly GCF_000715075.1. Classification (NCBI taxonomy): domain Eukaryota; kingdom Viridiplantae; phylum Streptophyta; class Magnoliopsida; order Solanales; family Solanaceae; genus Nicotiana; species Nicotiana tabacum. The sequence goes on along the minus strand of NC_134085.1, from coordinate 206,106,729 downwards.
CTTGAGTTACATCAAGGAATATTCGAAGTGATTTTTCTAATCCACTTAGCGGTGATACTATACTTCAATGATCATATTTTATAGCATCCCAATGTGATTCGCTTATGTGGGTATTTTAATCTCGTACAATCCATGAAATCCTCTTCAAATCATTACTCACTCGAAGGCCTAAACGTCATCCTTTATCCATCACAATTACACAGTCATTGTACTATTAGGGCAGCATTCCATCTTTTCTAAAGGCTACTAGTCTTAGACTTCTTTGAGTTCATTCAGGCTATACTGAGCTTTCTATAACTTAGAGAAACCATAAGCTCTTCTTGTTTTCATGGGCTTAATCCATCATCTTCTCACTCGCCTTTTCTTATCCTTACTCCTGTCTTCCTAAAACCTTGTTGCTCTACCATATTTTAGCTTGCAACCTATACATATCCATTTATATTACTTGCAACCTTTCTTCAACTTGCTTGCACCGTAGATTTCCTTGTGTTATTCTGGAATATCAAGCGAGACATCACATCGTCTCTAACTCTTCTATATTCTTTTAACTACACCTCTTGATATGTAGAAACCATAGGCTGGAAGATATGACACTAACGATGCCTTGTCATTCCTGGATATTAAATCCCCGTGCTTATAACCTTCTATCCGAAGTATGGACTATTCACAACTTTCTACATTTGAGTATCTCATACGTTGTTCACTTTTACCTTACTTACTTAAAATCTCATATCATATCTTCTATCTCTTTCATAACTTTCCTTCCACCTAGGTGTAATTCGCATCCATAACTTGAAGCTCTATTATAATACTCGCACCTCTGATACATACACAATCCAGTGGGAGCTTCGTACTGACTTCTTATGAGGCTGGTACTTCTTCTAACTGGCTTCCTTGTAGAGCCACTATAGATTATGGTTGTTCTGTTATTTCTCTTGAACATCTGATATTAAGAGTGATTCTGCTGTGTTCTCAATCATGATTCCTATAACTTCTGGGTCCAATAATCAAATTCCTGATTTTTTTTGTTGATATAACTCTTTAGTTTCCTTCTTCTTCTGATCGGCCTTTATGCTAGCTTAAGTTATCTTCCAATCTGTGGCTCATGGTATTAGTTATTACTTTATCCCTCCATGGACGCTATGGAATATCCATAATACAATCTTTTAACAATTCATTCCTTTATCTATGACATGGGCTCCATTCTTTCTTTTAACTTATACCCGAATCTTTTACGGCTGTATGATTGTCAACATATATGCTGCATGTATAAAAATCCAAACTCTTAAGTGCGTTCATAACGTCACCAACTCGGGTTCATTGATCAAATAATTCCTTTCCTTCCCTCTCAGCTTTCTTTTAACGTAAGCTATTACCCTTCCTGATCTTTCTTCCCCCTTGTTGCATGCATATTTAGCTTATGTTAGTGCCCACACTTTTCAGAGTTTTCATACAACTCATAAAATCTCGAATATTACTTTTAATTTTTTACTTCCCGTTCATTAGCCACGGTAGGTGCCACTTTCCTTTCGAATGCTTACAATGTTGTTGCGAGATTGTTGTTACACGACCATTTCCTCTTTCGGTCGTTGTGCTTAGGTTGAAGCCTTCTTTTTTATTCCTCAACTAGTCTTTCATTTTAGTACTTAGGGAGAACCGTTGACTCTCGTAAAGATGTGAGCTTATTACAGACCTTTTTGATGTCCTTACTTGCCTATAATCATCCGTAGTTGCTTACTTCTATGCCCTTATGCTTGTATGGTTGCTTCTGAACTGATATTTTGACTGCCTTCCCAGTGACACTTTCTCTTATACCTGTAACATTCATACGGTACCTTTAACTACCCGACTCTTGTTTGAATATATCTCAAGTATTATAATGATATTCTTCAAAGCTGAATTCTCCATGTTAAGTTCTACTATGTTTATCTTACACGATCTGATGACTCGTCTGTAACCTCCTATTTTGCCATAATTGGGATCTTCTAACCAATTACTAACTACTCATTGGCCCATTATCATACCAATATTCCTCGTAATCTTTCTTGGGTTATTTTCTTTGTCTTAACTTATGTCTCGCACTGGCTCCTTATTTATCAATAACAGCTCGGGCAGGAACCTTCACTTCCTTTCTTTGATGTCGTGCTTGCACAATATTCTTGAATCGTAGCGTATTTGTAAGATTATATAAGTGTCATCTCATTCCTCTTTCATTTATTGCATTCTTCCTTTACCATTCCATAGTCACTATAACCACTTAATTCTGACTTAATGTCACATCACTCCATATTCCCTCTTTAGGGGTGTACTAAGAACTGAAGCCACGAGGATCTACCTATAGATGTTTTACCTCTTCATCTTTAGCGTCGTTTCTTAACATCAATGATCCTTACTCGCCTTGCGGCAATCCTTCTATACCAAGGATGACAAATTCCCTTACTCGTAAGGGTGACACTTAGCGTAACTGGAACATACCGTCTCTTATGCTTAACTTTGCTCACATTTCTTACTTTAGGGAAGCGTCTCCCTGAATGACCATTCTCTGAGTTTATCATGAATCTTCTTCTGTGGTCCATTCTATTACCGCCGAAACGAAATCTGAAATTCCCATGATGCCGAGTATTTTCCAATCATTCAGTCCCTAATTCATATTTAATTTACCTTGTTTACCAGCCTATACTGATTTCTATTACTCTGGGGATTAACTCTCTCTTTTGGTAGTTGCATTGGAGTCACAAACTTATTTCTCGAAATGAGGATATAACCTTATGGCCTATACTCTTTTGTTGTCTTAAGGCCCATCACTTTTTGTCTCTTTAGTCATTTGACTATAAGTTTTGTAACACTCTACTGTTTTCATCCATGTATCACACCTTATTCATAATGCTTCTTTATCTCTCTTCTCATTACTCTGCTAATATTTCTGCATATCCCTTTTCTTTTGAAAACTTCAATACGACATTCTTCGCTTTTAGCTTTCCTTTGCTCCATCTAGAGATTCTTCAAGTTGCTTAACGTTCTCACTTTACTAGGGACGCGAGCCATACTAAAGTAATATTTATCCCTTCAAGGCTTATAGTGCATGTCTTAGTAGTACTCATATCTGGCTGCACTATTTTAGAGTGTACCATCTAGGTGTCTTATAAAGAGATCTATTAGCACATTTGCAATATCCTTCGAAAATGTCGGCTAACACAATCAATTCATCCATCATATCTTCTTATACTACTTTTGTTAACCCCCATAGGGCATATCTGGAATGGGTACGACCAATTGTATATACCTCTGTTACTATTGAATATAACTCAAAAAGCTTATGTTCCTCTGCCTCATTATAAATGCTGTTAACCTTCATTAACTGGGCACTTTGTACCTTTCTTCATCTTGCTTCTTTTGCTTGTTGAAACTTGTATTTATCTTCTTAATGTCTCATTGTCTTTTACCATAAAGGTGGATATGCATTCTTGTCTTAAGGCTCCTTATCAAGAGGCTTACATCTTTCAGTACGCACATGATCTGCTGAAGACCTCACAGTTACTCATCATAAGCATAATGCAAAGTCGGGTTCCTCTGACTCAACTCTTCCATAGCCATGTCTTTTACCATCCATCTTTGTGGATGTAGGTATCGTCTTATTACGAGTAAAATAGAAGTTAGGAATTTGAATTCTTACAACTGACCTCTACTACACGATCTAGAGTAAGAAGAAAGAGTGACAGTCCTAAATTCCCTATAGCCTCTTGCTTATAAGTGTGATGCACATACACCCATAAACAAGACTCTACTAGACACGGCTTGTAGATTCCCTAGGACAGAACTGCTTTGATACCAGTTTTGTCACGACCCAAGCCGATGGGCCATGACGGGCACCCGGTACCTTACTCAACCGAGTACCAATGTAATATATCTTTTTTATTACATCATCATATACTCGTGACATACGGGCCTAATAAGCCAACATGATCATTTATAAACTCAAAACATAGGCCGTACAATCTTTCACGTATACGACATATGTCTACAAGCCTCTAAGAGTACATAAATACCATAAAGGTTGGGACAGAGTCCCGCCATACCAAACAATACACATCTAAATCATACTAACTAAACACGCAACTCCAAAGCAAATGGAGCGCACTAACATCTTCCGTTGAGCTGATAACCTACTTGGAGGGCTCTTGACTTGTCTATCTGGACCTACGGGCATGAAACGCAGCCTCCCCAGGCAAAAGAGATGTCAGTACGAATAATGTACCGAGTATGTAAGGCACATAAATAAGTACATAAGAGACATGGAAGAAATATAGAGTACATGACTCAACCTGTAAGTCTGACTAACTTTGTAAATCATAAATTACTTATAGCGTCATGCATATGCGTATGAATGCCATGTCGTGCATATGTACATATTTCATAACATCATCAGCCTCTGAGGGCATCCCATCATATCATATCGGCTACTGTGGGCAAAATCATCATCGTATACCGGCTGATCAGGTGGTGGTGCGTATATAACGCCATAACCTTTTCCATATACCATATACATATATATACATACATACCTACATACGTGTATATAACGCCGTTTGAATCATATTTTAGCCACTGTGGGCAACATCATCATCATATACCAGCTGATCAGGTGGTGGTGCGTATATAATGCCGTAACCTTTTCCCATATCCCATATACATATATTTACATATATACGCGTATATAACGCCATCTGGTCATGGGTCAATGCACATGTATGAAATGCATGAAAAATATGTAATAACTTTAATATTCCTTCCGGACAAATTTTTCCAACTGCGTATTATTCTGAGACCCATGAGCAGAAGATAAAATATTATGACACACGGAAATTCAAGAACATAGATATCTCTAATAATTCTATGAATAGAGTCATTTATGGAATTTGTGCATTTGCACGTTTCGTTCGTATCGTATGGATCATGCCAAAATAAAGAAGGGATAGCCTTAACATACCCGGACCCCATAAGTAATTGAGACCTAAGCCACGTGAACCAGTGAAATAGAAGGTGGTGTTGCACTTCCAAGATACGGGTCCCTGTATTTCTCTATCTCATTGATTTACCCAGATAAAAAAGAGAAGAAAGTATCATCACCACCTAGTTTCTTTTCTTTTTTTTGGTGAGGAGTTGCAGAGACAAATTTAGTACAATTCCAAAACTGGATGACGATTTTGAGTCAAAAACTTCACAGGGTGTGTATTATTTTTCTTTGAGATTTTTCTTTTAAGATACAAGCCATCAGAATCCTTGGTTTATAATTTAAAGAACAATCCAAGTCTTTGTACCTTAATCAACAATAAAGATTAACAATGAGATTTATACATATCACCTTATCCAATTGATTCAATAGTCACTTAGTTGGATCACGTGTTAGTGACACGTTGAATTCTTATCCAATTATATCAATTAATTAGTTAATCTCCCACTAAAATTAATTATTACCCAACTATCGCATAATTAAAAATTATCTCAAATTACTTATCATACCACTTACTTTTAACGCACTTTATACATCTTGCTATTATGGTCATGTGGTATATTACTAGTCCATAAATACCGAGTATTTTAGCTCAGGCAGTATTTTATCCCAAAAATACCAAACTTTGACAAAATTCATTTTTTTAGACTTTCTCCCCCTTTCACCTTCATGAATTTACTAATCACTTGTGAAATAACATAATCCTTATAATCCCCAAATAATCTTTTCCTTGGACTGATGTCAATTGCCTTACGACAAATTCAACGTAAAATACAACAGGGTGCAATACTGTCGTAACTTATTATTGTGAAGTGTAATATCATCGTAATGTAATATCGTCGCTTACAACACTGTTGTAACTTAATACTACAGGACGTAACATCAATCATAATATATTACTGCAGAGGGTAACACCATCGTAACATATTACTGCAGAGCATAACATCGTCGCAATATAATACTGCGGGATGTAATATTGACGTGATATTGCGGGGCGTAACACAGTCGCCTTGCCTCAAGGGTGATAGGACTGGATCAAAGTACCTGGATCTACACATGAAAAACATGCGCAGAAAGGGCATGAGTACACCACAATGGTACTCAGTAAGTGCCAAGCCTAATCTCGGTCGGGTAGTGACGAAGAAGGTCAGGGCCCTACTGAGGTTAAATAAAATATAAAGTTCGACAGTGTAGAACAAAATAGTATAAATAAGTACAGCGGCAAATGTAACACAAGATATAAAAAGGCAATAACAACTATTACAGAGGCAAGGTAAACACAAAAAGAAATACGACTCAACACCAAAATAACAATCGGGGATCTCCCAAGATACTGTCCTGTAGTCCCAAATATACATATCCAATGGATCTCCTGGGATCACGTCCCGTAGTCCAACTCATAGTGCGTGGGGACCTACCGGAATCCTGTTCCGTAGTCCCAAATGTAAATACACAATACTGGGGGAATCTACCGGGTGCATTCCCATAGTTCCATATAATTGTGCAGGAGGATCTACCAGAATCCCACATCCGTAGTCCTAAATGTAAACAGATAAGGGGGAGCTACTGGAATCCCAGATCCGTAGTCCCAATGTAAATACACAGCAGCAACAGGAAAAATATTTAGAAATGTCAAATTTCAGGTAAGGCAGTTTGAGCAAAATCAACAATCAAATCACTTAGACATGCTTTCCTAGGCTAACAGCAGGCTTAATAGCGCAAGTAATAAAAACAGGAAAGGAAACATACTAGTAATTACTCAATAAAAAACCGGATTTCCAACAATTATCACAAGTACGCACTCATCACCTCACGTACAAGGCATCTCAATTACCAAATAAACCAAATCCTAAGGGGAAGGTCCCCCACACAAGGTTAAGCAAGCCACTTACCTCGAACCAGCTCAAATCAATCCGAAACCACGCTCTTACCACGAGTACTCAACTCCAAAGGACCCAAATCTTTTTGATTAAATTTTATAATGTAAATACCACTTCAAGTAACTGATTCTACAAAGAAATTCTAAGCTAATGCATGAAATTAGGTAAAATGACCAAAATGCCCCTCGGGCCCACGTATCGGAATCGGGTAAAATTTACATTTCTAGAATCCTCACACTCTTATGAGTTCAGACATACCAAAAGTACCAAAATCGGACCTCAATTGGTCTCTCAAATCACCACTCAAACGTCTCTAATTAGTCATGCCCTAACTCCCAATTTACCACTGATTTTCCTTAATTTTTCATACTTAAATTGATAAAAATCATTCCAATAACAAGTTTAGGGACCAAAGACCTTACCCCAATAAACTCCTCTGAAAATCCCTCTTGAAAAGTGCTCCCAAGCTTCTTCCCATTTGAAATATGGTGAAAATAGCTAAATTTCGTGAAGGCAAGTATTTATATGTTTTTGCCCAGCGATTTCTGCATCTGCGGTGCCACTTCTGCGAGGACATGGTCGCATTTGCAACTTTTCACTTAAAGTCCAGCTTTCGCGTCTGCGATTAACCCTTCGCAGATGCGGGGCCGCTTCTTCGGTCCTTGCTGGCTTCTCCCTTTTCCGCTTCTGCGATCCTTCCACCGCTTCTGCGGCTCCGCACCTGTGGTCCCACACTCGCAGGTGCGGTTATGACAGAAAACCAGCTAAAGCTGCAACTCCAAACTCCAAAATCCTTCCGTCAACCATCTGAAATCATCCCGAGGCCCCCGGAACCTCAACCAAAGGCATCAACAAGTCTAATACCACTATCCAAACTTATACCAATCCTTAAAACACTTAAAATAACATTGAAACGACGAATCAACCACGGATTCAAGCTTAAAAATTTCAAAACTCCAAAAATACGCTTTCGATCAAAAAGTCTATCAAACCTCGTCCGAATGACCTGAAATTTTGCACACATGTCATATTCCATACTACGGAGCTATTCCAACTTCCGAAATTCCATTCCGACCCTTGGATCAAAATCTCACTATCAGACCGGAAACTTCAAAATTTGACCTTTCAGCATTTCAAGCCTAAATTAGCTATGGACCTCCAAAACACAATCCGAACACGCTCCTAACCCTGAAATCACTCAATTGAGCTAATAGAACCATCAAATTTCCATTTCGAGTCCGTCTTCACACTGTTCCGACTTCGGTAAACTTTCCCATACTTAAGCTTTCATTTAGGGTAAGTGTCCCAAAGCTCTCCGAAACTCAAAGCCGAACATCCAGACAATTCAAAATAGTAGAAATAAACACGAGGAAAGCAAATAACAGGGGATCGGAGCGTAAATTCTTAAGATGATCGACCAGGTCATCACAAACCTCTATTAGGTCGGAAAAGTGGAAATCCTCTTTGAAGGTTGCATGCCTTTCATTTTAGTTCTAGTAGAGCTACCATGCAGTGTTGTAGTTATTGATCAGCTCTCTAAAGATTCACCTAAAATTAGTGTAGTTTTCTCCTCTAATGTTCCAAATAGTTATACTAGTGGGTGTACTCATAATTGACAAATGGTTATGGTGTATATCTCCATTAGAGCTAGTTCTCCTGGTCCTGAACTGACTCCCCCATAGAGATGCGGTCAGTAGGACATCATACTTTGCTGCAGCTTTGGTTATTGATGGTGTTATCTCGATCGAGCCTTTTTGAAGAGCTATCGGGCATCGGAATATGTATTTCTTGTCCTCCCTCTTCAGGAATATCATAAAGGCTATATCTCGTGTTGTTGAGATTTCCATGAACGAGCTTCTTCCTGGTAGGGGAAGTATCTCCAGGTCCTCCACCTATTCCATTTATTGTCCTTCCTGGTCTGCACTTTGTGGTTGTTCCATCGGAGCCGCCATTTGTGGTTATTGTTGTGTTGATTGTGGTTGCCATGGAACAATAAGGGGTCCTTGTCTAACAGTTCTTGAGGTTGGAAAAAAGGGAGGTCGAACATTTAGTTCATGTTTAATAGTGGGTTGAAATATTGTGGGAGATTCCAATGGTTTGCATGTCATGGTACACTGCCAGAGCTACTGTAGGTGTTAGTGGATCAAGGATATTGGCCATCCACATATGGTTCATGTAATTTCCATCGCCAATCTCATTCTTTCTGTCACTACTTCGGCTAGAAAGTTCAAATTTTCAATGATCACCATGATTTCCTGTCCCTCAAGCATCATTGTGAAGAACAGAGTTATGCCATGAAGGCTTTGTTCGATTCATGAGGTTGGCTGGTGGTCTGGGTGTGATTGATGTGTTGCGTAGACAAGGTTTGATAGTTGCATGGGGTAGTTTTGGTTGTTTATGGTTGGAAGTGTCGCCCCCCTTTTTCTCGCAAAATCGGGCTTAGGATATTTGGTGTGGGACAACTCGTTCCTTTTGGGAACTGGGTTTTGCAATTGAAGAGTTGCCACCTAATGATAAGGTGCATTAGGACACCACTAGAAATTCAACTCTAAGTTTGTTTGAACAACCAGAGATTGGGTAAGAGCTCGAAATTATCCCAAGGGGAAAGTGTTAGGCACCCCTCAGGATCCACTAGTATGGTTCCCTGCCAGACAGTTATTGTGAATTTGGGTGCAATTAACATATAAGCAGATAAGGCTCAAAAAAGAGAGGATTTCAATACACAATGGTTGGAAAGTAAACCAAGTTTGAAAGAGCGATTATAAGAGCTGATTTTAAATAAGGAGTTACAATACCCAAAAAAGGAGGGGGAAATAAAGAAAGAGGGTCCTTTGTTTGATAAAAATATGGATCATATCAATGCAATACCCGGTAATCACTCCTCAGAAGAGGGTTTACACGTGGCATTAGCGCATCAGTCATCATATCCATATCTACCCTTTCTCACCCCTTTTAAGGTACTAAAGCGCGGATTGGTCTCGAACGCTATTGCATGCTATCACCCGTCCCATTCTTATCAGTTCCGGAAGCACTTAGGACTACTAATCCTAAAGGGAGGCATATTAGGCTGACTTGAAGTTTCACAGGTAAAAATCTAAGGCGACATACAAAACATATAAAAGACTGCACATTAAAGAGGGAAACACATAAACACATAAGGCTCAAGTATACCTCCTCAAACAAAACACATAACTAGCATGACTTGCGCATACTTTTTAGGTCTGATTAAAGCATATAAAGACGTGGAAAGTTGATTATTGAGGCAAATTAGTTTATTACATAACTCAGATAAAAAGCCCGAATCAGGCCTGCCTGCTAGTTGTAGCATTTAACAGAAACGGATTCAATTTTACAGTTATTACTCTAAGGTTTGCCTAAGTGTTTAGATGGGGTCCTATAGGCATGATATCTATATAACTCAGAATGAGGTGAAACAATACTAACTCAAAACAAATTGTTTGAGATCCTATAGGCATGCTTGCTAAACTCATTAAATAAAGACGAAAAGTTGTTTAAAACTGGTTCAGAATCGAACTGATTTTGAATTGAACTAGTTTCATATTTTGTAAGCGATTGTATCTAATATTGTTGATTTTAATCCCTATAGGCATGATTTCCATATGTTACTGATTTTAGACCCTTATAGACATGATATTTAAACGGTGACAAATGTGCAAAATTTCAGATAATCCCTATAGGCATGTTATCTAGATGTGACTTGAACAAGCAAGTCCTATAGACATGGCTTCTAAATGTAGTGTGAATATGCAAAATTAGAGCAGTCCTATAGGCATGTCTTCTAAATATGAATTGAACAAGTAGAGAATGCAGTCCTATAGGCATGTTTTCTACCCTTGAGCATGCATAATTTCCTGACCCTTTTCACTAACCAAAGCCCCAATGTTTATTACAAATTATTACAAAACGAATAATGAATTACATCGAAAAGTGTAAAAGAAGAGGTTACAACCAGAGGAAGCCTGATTTTTGACTTTCTCTCTGAGTTATGAATAAACCAACTCAAAATACCATTGATCCTCCGTGTCAGAGTTCCCTAAGGGCCTCAATAGGATCTAGGAAGTGCTCACACCCAGTTTCATAACCAGAATAGGGACAAGTGCAGTGTGGAAATGCCAGCCCTTATGTGACCAAGTTTAGAGGGAGCTCATGGGTCCCAAGGCAAGGCTCGCATTAGGGGGCAGAACTTAAGTCTAAGAAAAGGGTGAGAAGTGCAGAAACTGAGTTCTAAGAACTGAAGGAATAAAGGAGAGGGAAAGGGTGATAGGAGTCAGTCATTAACACTTCACAGAATTGATAAATTCACACAAAGGGGCAGGGGATTAGGAATCCATTGCAAAGAGCCTATATACTTAGACAAGAGTTAATTCTGGGCATGCACAACAATAGGGAGTACTGTCATGCTTGTAAATCAACCAGAGCACACAACATATAAGGGAAACATAGGGGTTATTATCTTAGAAGGATCAGGTTTGGTCATGCTCAGCAATATTCAATGCTGTCATGCCCCAAACTAACCACAAGTATTAATCACATTGGGATAGGGATTTAGGATTCATAATATAATGATTCAGAATAAGAGAAAGAAAATTACAGCATGCCGAGTAATGGTACTAAATTAAATACAAGCAGTGGGCAGACAAGAATGCAAAATCAGTCAGTAAGCATGTTGTTGTTGGTGCTAAAAAGCTTAATTAGAACATACCAGTCAAAGAAGCAAAGTGCAGTAAAGAAAAGTAGCAGGGCTTCGAAATATAGCCTTGGCTTTCGGCTGGCTGAACATGCCACAATACAAGTAATAAAGCAAGAGAGAGTGTTTTGAGTGTAAGTGTGAGTTCAGAACTAAAGTGTTCGTGTGTTTGTGTTAATGAGGGAATATGTATATATAGTAGTTCGAAACCATGTAAAATAAGGCATTAATTACAATTGTATAGTAACTATGGAACTCAGAACCAATTAGAACCAAAATCAGTACAAGTACTCCCTTAATTTAAGGGAATCAGTTCAAACGGTAAGAACGCGTAAAAATAAGGAAATAAATCAATGTGTTGACAAGAAAATAATTCGAACATATTAGGAATAGAGTAAACTATTAGGGCTAGGTTTAGAAAAACTCTAATTAGGGAAATAGACAGTAAGAATCAAGCAGCCAAGGTAATGGAATCAATCAGATTGAGCAGAAAAGTAGGGATCGAAGGTCTAAAGGAAAGTGTTCAAATTAGACCAAGAAACGGGGGAATCAGAATCAATCAAAGAGAAAGTCATGTGTCAATATTTTGCATATAAATAAAGTAAGACACAGATGGTCAAGAGTCGACATACAAACCTAGCAAACATGAGAGTCAAATAATACTGATTCGATGAGAAAGAGGCAAGTTTCGAACAGTCAAGATGAACACAAGCAAGTAGAATCAGTGTAAGTTCTTTTTAGGCTAAGAAACAGAGTAGAAACAAATCAAGGCAAGATAGTCACGAAGAATCACATAAACTCAAAAATAAGAACCGGCCAGTCATGCTGATACACAAAACCAAACAAAGAACCCCCTAAGAATTAGGGCTTTCAACAAAGGCGAGTTAAAGAGAAGATAGAAACCCATAATCAGACGAATCACACAAATGGAACAAGAGATTTCGAAAAGAATTTCTGCACTTAAACGAACAGTCTCAGACCCAAAACCATAAGATGTTCAACAATAGAAGGGTTTTAAAAAGAGGATAAATAGACAAATCGGACAAAACTCAAGCAAACAATCATTCATTTAATAAACAGTTAAAAGAAATTAGGGGGTTTAACATGCAAACTCAGGCAGAAGGATAATACGAGCAAACATAGCAAAACATATCAGAAATCAAAGAAAGGTTTCGAAATAACTTTGACAGAACCTTAATCAGAGGGATAAGGAGTTTTGAAAGCAGAGTTTTAAAAGAAACTTCGCGAAAAGTGCTTAAAAGTTCAGAACAGACATAGATATGAAACGGATCTAAGAGAAATCGAGAAAACCTTAAAGGTTAGGGTTTCAGAAGAACCCCAAGTGGTGAGAAAGGCTTTGAAAATCATCGATCTAAGTAGGAGAGTCAAGAGTCAGACTCGAATAGCCATGGCTGGCCAGAGAAAGGTCAGAGACGACCGGAGAACAGCCATAAACTGAAATCGACCAAGGTCTAGACCAAGCTCTTTCAAGATCTGGCCTTAAAACCATAACAGTCGAACACGTAGAAGCCATGAGAGGTGGATACAGGCCTTCAATGACCTTGGAAGCCATGAATTTGAGAGATTTTAGGGTTGTAGTTAAGGGCGACAGCTATGGTTTGAGAGAGGATTGAGAGAGAAAGGGATTCAGAGGCAGCGGAGTGTGAATAATGAAATGGTTTGGAGGGGTCTTTTGGGTTTAATTAGGAAAGAAGGGACGGGAGCCGTTGATCTAAGTGATCAATGGCTAGGATTAAAGAGGTTAGGTAGGGATCCGAGTATGGGTTGGTTTAATTGGGTTAGGGGGTCGGGTATGAATGGATTTGGACTGGGGTAATTGGGTTTGAATTGGGTCTAATCGGGGTCATAATTTGTCTATAATTGAAATGAAATTGGGCTAACGTTTAAATAGCCAATTTTCCCTATTTGATTTATAAAAAATAATAAATTAATTTTTGAAAATAAATTAAAGGCACAAAAATGATTTATAACACATAGTTAACTATTTAAAAATACAAGACCTAATTTTTATGAATATAAACGTAATTAATCCTAAAAGAGGCTAAAATTGCAATTATATGCAATTTAACTTTAAAAATATCAAATAAATTTGTAAAAGTATAAAAAAATTATCCTAGCTATATTTTAGCATAAATATGAGAATCTGATAAATGAATCACCAAAATGATAATTTTGGAAATAATTATTGGGTTTTTATGGATAAAATAGGGCAATAAATTGCTTTAAAAATCTTTAAAATTAAGGAAAAATAATAAAATATTTGGACATATTTATATATGTATACATATGCTATTTGAAAGTATTTTACATATAAAAAATATACATAGAAAAATTGGGTATCAACAGGAAGTTGAAAAGTTGGTCTGGGAATTCCGTGAGTTAGCAGAATCAGGTGATTTCTCCTGTTTAAAAGAAGAAGAAGGTCTGGCATTATTCTCTGCATTGGTGTCTTTAAAACTATTAGATGTGAGTTGATTTGGGAGAGAAAATTATTGCAAATATTTTGTGGAAGATTCAGTTTGCATGTCATTGGGCAAGTTTGGTGTTTGGGAGTAAATAGGGGCAGCTTGTTCAGCTAATTCCGTAGCTATGTCCATTTGGATGGTGCTTGATAACAAGAGTTGAGCATTATTTTTTATTCTTGGTGACTTGCTCTTTGTGGAATGTATTTTGTTTGCATGTAATAGTAGGGGCTTAGTTAAACTTGAGCTATCATTAAAACTTGCCAGCGAATCAGAATGAGTGGGTATAGTGTTATGATAGTTTAAAACCACGTCTGGGACACATGTCTCTTTATCAGTGGTTGCCTTCTTTGGTTGTATCAAAGGGATAGAGCATGGGGTAGTGGAAGCATTTTTTAGGTCATTTGGAACGTTTGAGAAATTAACACCTTTGTCTTGCTCTTCTTGGAGAATACAAAATTTATTAGAAGTAGTGGGGTACTGGCTATTATCTGTTGGATTTTTCTCTAATTTATTATCGTTGTGATTGGCGTGTAGTTGTCTTTTATTAGGTAAGTTATTATTAGGGTTATTGGAATATTCAGAAACTTTTGTTTTAAAAGCAAGCTTCTGGGTATGGAGATATTTACATGTGGCAGCGTAAAAGATTTTAACGTTTATACCTGGCTCTGCGCTCTGCAACACTGTGTCATTGTGGTGTTGTGGCATCTGTTTTCCTTGGTTCTGGGTCATAGATCTTGTTGTCCGTCTATTGAGCATTGTTAGGTGTTGTTAGCAGCTCCATTTCACCGGTCGATATTGATGGATTTTGATGCGTGCAATGATGGAAAGTGTGACCTAGCCTCCCACATAACTTGCAGAGGATCTGTTCCCCCTCGTAGATGATTTGCTGCTTATATTTGCCTATGAAGATGCAGGTCTGGACTGGTTCATCGAGAGGTAGTTCGATACATAGTCATGCATACCTTTCCCGGAGAGTCGCACTGGTGAATGCATCTATTTTTAGCATGCGACAAATGGTGTTTCCAATTTTTCTTAGTATTAAAGAATCATAGAACTCAGTAGATAACTGTGGAAGGTATATCCATTGCTGATCTAGTTTGTGTTGCTTCACTTGCTGTGAAGTTGGGTTCCTACTTTTTATAGAGAGGAAATAGCCATTAACAAACCATGACCCATTTTGTAAGACATTAATCATATTTTCTTCTTTGTTGAATTTAACAATAAAGTATGTCAAATCCAAGGTCAATAAGTGGAATATTTTCGGATGGTTCCACAGTTCTTGTATTTTTCTTTTTAGGTATTGGTGTTGAATCCTTTTTCCTATTAGTTTAATGATCAACGAGTGTTTCCACAGTTGGTACATGCGATCCTTGTCTTCCTCTGTGAGTTGGATAGCCCTTATGCCTTGTGTGAGTTCTTCTGTGGGTATATCCATGTTTGCATATTTAGGGATTATGGCTCTTGGTGATTGCATATTCTCATAGATCGATGTTCATCATATATTCAGTTGAGAGTAATTTTTCCTTGAAAGAAATCTATTGGTTAGGTTCATTGTTTATACTAGTAGTATTATTTTGGATATCTGGTGGTTTAGGAGGGATTTGGTGTTGTTCTTGTTCTTCTGTTTGTAATTCTTCCATGGTTGGATGTGGTGTTAGTTGGGTGAGGTTGGCGTAGATGTTAGAGAGAAGGTAGAGCTTCTCACTCCTAACTGAGAAGTTTATTACACCCTCGTTTCAATTTAGATGAGGTAGTTTGGCTCGGCACGGAGTTTAAGAGAAAAGACAAAGACTTTTGAAACTTATGGTCTTAAAAACTTAAGGGGTAAATGTTACCCCCCATATTTTTCGTGCGTGAGAGTATGTCATAAATCAATTGATGTATGCTCAGAAATGAGATCGTCTTTGAAAGTACATAAAGTAAGTTAATCGTGTTACCTTGGAGGTTACAAATATTGAAGATCATGGATAACAAGTACCAAGAGGGTTGAAAGACTTAGAAGCTAAACAAATTGAAGAAAATAAGTTTTGTCGAATGTCGACAAATTGAGAATGTTATAAGATATACTGTTGGGGTGATACTAGGGTTCTCAATATGATAAGGAGGTTATGTTATGAGTTATTTTAGTCATATGATATTTATGTATTACGTTTTCAAGTCAAGCGGGTTGTGAAACAAAAGTTGGGAAAGGTCATCACAAGTTACATTCATAAATATGCTGAAAATTAGGTCAAATGTAGCTGAACTTTTCTCCCAATATATTTGGAATAACGGGATGATCCACCAACAAAATTGAAGATCTATGAATTTAGTTGCGTTAGTCAATACGACATCGGTGTAGAGAGATATTCGTGTTTTGCGAGACTGCGCAGGAAGCCCCTATGGGACCCACATGGTCGGTGGCCAACTTTTACTTGTTTTATCTCATTTTTGGGATGAGCTTTGCTCTTTTTTCGACCTCCTTCCATCCTCACACTCTCCAAAACCTCCCAAACAGTCCCCCAAGACTCCAAATAAATTTCTAAAAAGTACACCATAATACAACATCAAAGTTAGCCAAAGGTAAAGAATAACCCCTCTATGGTGTTGTGATGTGAATAAGGATGATGGTGCGCTAAGTAAAGCTTAGGTCTCAAATTTTATCTACTGTCTAAGGTATATTTAACATCTTTTTGATGGTTTTTAAGGTTTATTATATGTTGGTTGTGATATTGGAGTGAAAGATTACAAGAAAACACTTGAAAGGGGAAGAGATGTTGTTATCTTTTGTTGGGTTGTTTTAAGGCTATATATATATATATATATATATATATATATATATATATATATATATATATATATATATATGGCTGAAAAATGGGGATAATAACTTGATTATGATATGGTTTCTTTTTTTTATGCATGTCTATATATTTATCAAGTGAATTTGTGAAATAAACATATGAAACTTGAGATTGGAAGCGAAGATTAGCTTAAGTCACTTCTATGGTGTTGTATTGCCATTTAGGGTTGTTGTAAGCTAAATATAACTTGGATTTAGATTTGAAGCTATTGTAGGAGGTATGTATATTGTGTTATTGCATGTGTTTAAGGTTATCTTGATGTTGATTAAGTTATATGGATGGACTAGACATGAACTAGAAAATAAAGTTGCTAACTGATGATAGTTGGAGTTGTGAATTGTTTCCTTTGTTATTAATATATGGGATAAGGATGGAATCATTGATGAATGAATTCAGTACCATGACGATATTGTTAAGTTAAAGTAAGGAGTCTATAAGGGGTGATATGGGGTATATGAATTCCAATCGGAGCTTCCGCTAGTCATAAAGTAGTTGTAACTTGTTGTTGTTATGTGGTGTCATGTTATTGATATTTATATGTTGCTGGATTTCTCTGGTCGTTGTTTTTGTTGATATATGGTACTGGAGGAGGCACTTGTTACAAGGGAGATGCTGCCCAAATTTACATAAAAGAGCTACTAGTTTAAGTTGCGGACTTAGCCTTTACTCAGCATTGATTTTGAATCTCCTTATGCTATGATAAACTGAGTTGAGTTGTTTAAAGAATTTCTTGGAAGGTATTAAGGACTCAACGGAGTTAAGGTATGTTAAGGCTATCCTTTCTTCCCTTTTGGCATGATCCATATGATACAAACAAAATGAGCAAACGCGAAACTTTTACAAATGACTCTATTCTTAGAAGTACTAGTGGTGCATATGTTCGTGATTCCCAATGTGCCCTATTTTTATATCGTATGTTCTTGGGTCTTAGAAAATACGTAAGTTTATAAAATTATTTCATGATATTAATCGAACGCATCTTGATCTTATGACATCCCGAGAAATCTTATTAACTTACTTCTTATGCATTGCATTCATTTATATATGTACATTGACAGATGGCATTATTATAAGTGTATATTATATGTATATGGGTTATGGAGAAAGGTTATGGCGTTATATACGCACCACCACCTGATCAGCTGGTATACGTTGATAATTTTGCCCACAGAGGCCGAGATAATATGATGGGATTCCTTCAGAGGCTTGATGATGTTATGTATGAATATACCTATACATGGTACGACATTTATACACATATGCGTGACACTATAATTGTTTCATGATTCATATAGCTATTCAAACTTACAGGTTGAGTCCTTACTCCATCTTTCTTTCATGTCTTTTAAATACTACTTTATATTCCTTACATACTCGGTATTTATTTGTATTAACGTCCCTTTTGTCTGAGGATATTGTGTTTCATGCCTGCAGGTCCCGATAGACTGGTTGACAGTCCTCCTAGTAGGCTATCAGCTCAGCGGAAGGTGTTGGTGCACTCCACTTGTTTCGAAGTTACCTATTTGGTCAGTATTATTTGGACATGTGTTGATTAGTATGGCGGGACCGTGTCCCGACCTTTATAATATGTAGGTATTCTTAGAGGCTTGTAGGCATATATCATGTATACAGATACTTGTATGGCTTGCCGGCCTATGTTTTGAGTGTACAAATGATCATGTCGACCTTATAGGCCTATATGTCACATGTATAAGTTTCTAGTATTCCCTTATGTTTTATTCTGGTTATCTTATGACAACCCTTCTGACCCATTTACCCATGATGGTGTAATAAGAAAGTTATGTTATATTGTTATTCGGTTGAGTAAGGCACCAGGTGCCCGTCGCGGCTCTCTAATTTGGGTCGTGACAAAAGTGGTATTAGAGTAGTTTTATCCTAGGGAGTCTACAAGCCGTATTTAGTAGAGTCTTGTTTATGGGTGTGTTGTGCACCACACTTATAAGTAGGAGGCTACAAGGCATTTAGGATTGTCACTCTTTTTTCTTACTCTAGATCGTGTGGTAGAGCTCAGTTGTAAGAATTCAAACTCCTAAATTCTATTTTATTTGTAATACAATGAAACCTACATCCATAAAGAAGATGGTTGGTAAGTGATTGAATGTGGCTGCGGAAGAGTTGAGTTAGAGGAACTTGATTTTGCATTAAGCTTATGATGAGCAAATATGAGATCTTCAGTAGATCACGTGTGCACTAAGACATGTAAGCTTCTTGATAAGGAACCCTAAGGCATGAGTATCTATCCACCCGTATGGTTTAAAGCAATGAAAGAATCAGAAGGTTGATACAAGTTTCAACAAGTAAAATAAGCAAGGTAAAGAAGGATACGAGGTACCCAGATAGTGAAGATTATCAATATTTATAAGTCAAGCAAGAAATATAAACATTTTGAATTACTTTTAACAGTAATAGAGATATATGCAATTGACCACACCCATCTCAATTATGCCCTATGAGAGCTAACATATATAGTTTAAGAAAATGATATGATATCATGATCCAGCTGGGTTAGAGTAACCCAAAATTGTAGATGGATTGCTATCATTAGCTAACATTTCTGAAGAATAGTGCAAAACACGGTAATAGTTCTCCTTGTGAGATACCTAGATGGTGCACTTTAGAATAGTACAGTTAGATATGAATACTAGAATGTTTAGAAATTTCAGAAGATATGTAGTGGAATCCTAAAATGGATAAATATTTAACTTAGAATGACTCGCCCCTAGGAAAAATAGAATGTTAGGCGACCCAAAGAGCTAGTGAGATGAAGCAAAGGGAGATAAATGTGAAAGAATGTTTTGTTGAAGTTTTCAGAATAAATTGATAGACAGAAATATTAGCAGGAGAATAAGAAGAGAGTAAATTTAGCATTATGAGTAAGATGTGATAAATGAGTGAAAATGGTAAATCAAAATATAACACGATGACAATGTCTATAGTCAAATAAAGGAAAAGACAAGAGGTGACAGGTCTTGAGACAATAAAATAGTATAGGCCAAAGGTCATATCCTCATTTCGAGAAATGAGTTGGTGACTCCAACGTAATTACCAGAAGACTAAGTTATAGTAAGAGAAATTAGTATGGTTTAGTGTACAAGATATACTGAACATGAATTAGGGACCTGAAGATTTGCTAATAGACGACATCGTGAGAATTTCAGAGACCACGTTCCGACAATAATATAATGGACGATAGAAGACAACAACAACAACAACAACCTAGTGAAATCCCACTAGTGGGGTCTGAGGAGGGTAGTATGTACGCAGACCTTACCCCTACCCCAAAAGAGTATAGAGGTTGTTTCCGAAAGACCCTCGGCTCAAGAAGACAATGGACGATAGAAGGATAACCTTTAAACGTCATTTAGTAGGACGCCTTCCTTTAACAAGCATTGTGAGCAAAGTTAAGCTTAAGGGACTAAGTGTGCCAGTTAAACTAGGTGCCCCACTCGTGCATAAGAAATTCAGTTATCCCTGGTACAGAAAGGTTACTGCAAGGCGAGTAAGGGTCATTGAAAATATGGAAAGACGCCGACGATGAAGAGGTAATACATCTTCATGTAAACTTTAGAGCATTAAATGCTATTACTCCCCTAAAGGGGGAATGATGGTGTGATATGGTATTAAGTCGGAGTTAAGTGGTTCAAGTAACTATGAAATGGTAAAGGAAGAATGCAGTAAAAAGACGGAAGGGATGAGATTACATTTACTGGGATCCTACAGGTATGTTATGACTGCAGAATGATATATAAGGACTGTCACACCTCCTTTTTCCGCCCCCGCCCCGAAGGGTAAGAGCGCGAGGGAGTTTTTCCAATTTAAGTGACAATATTCGAAATAGGATTATTTATTTAATTCAGAGTCGCCACTTGGGAAAGGTTTGGCTTTTGGTGTCCCAAGTCACCGGTTTGTCTTGAATCCCAAATCGAGGAAAATATTTGACTTTCCAAATGAAGTCTGCGAACCAGAAATTCTAAGTAAGGAATTCTGTTGACCCGAGGGAAGGTGTTAGGCACCCTCGAATCCCGTGGTTTTAGCACGGTCGCTTAAATTGTTATAATGGCTAAATATCTAATTTAATACATGTTATTACTTATGTACTTTCATTAAGTTTAAACCGCTTTTATTATTATTTATTTTTTATGGAATTGCAACGTCGTGAAAAATGTATTTCGAACCACGTCACAATCAATGCGCCCGTGGTTGTTAATACATTCCGACTCCGTTGAGATTTGGATTTGGGTCATATAAATGCGCACCCGAATTTAAGAAGGTAAGATTATTAAAATGCACGCCTGAAGCAATTATCGTATTATTATTTCTGGGTAAGGCCGTGGAATTTTGCTAAACGGCTCATCCCGAAGTCTAAGTAATTTTAATTAAACATTTATCGAGGGCCCCACAATTTGTGCGTTTTATTTGGCAAGGCTCATCTCATTTATTTTTATCAGGATAATCCTAAAGTGCCTACATTTTCTATTAAAATTGTCTCTACAAAATGAAAGAGAAAAGGTCTTAATTTATTTACATGCTTGAGTTGTTATAGTTAAGTTTCGAATATGATTCGTAAATTATGAAAATGATACAAGCAAGGCAATCCGTTGCCAATACGGGCCCAGGCCCAACGTATATGGCATTAAACTAAACCTGGGCTTCACGTATTACTACCTAGTTACATTATACTAGGCATGTTCTCAGTTTGTCAAATTAAAAAAAAAACTTAGCAATCTAATTTTAATCCTAAACCAATTACATGCTGGAATTAACCAATATTATTTAACTAAACAATATTCTTACAAGTTCTGAAATGGTCTATTCGTTTGATTTTTAACTTAGACGGAGTTACTACACCATTTATTTATTTTTAAGCAATATATATATATAGTTCAATCGTTAAGCTATCGTCGGATGTTCCACTATATATACATTAAATAGCTACACGATTCCGATTTTTGTAAGCTAAATAATTTATATATACAAATAAAATTCAAAATATAATTCAAAATAAATTTAGAACTTCAATTCTTCATTTTTCGTATTCATGCTTCCTGTTTCAGTTTACAATAATCAGCGTGTCAGTTGTGTACCTGATATTGGAAGCAAAAGAAAAGTGAGAGATCAGCAGAAATTCAGTAGCATACAACAACAGCAACCCCAACAACTAGTAACAACCAGCGATGAGAAACTTAGTGACAGATTTTAAAATCAAGACAAAATCCAGAAACAACAACAACAACCAATGGACAAAAACAAAGGGAATCTTTTCAGATTTTTGAAAGACTAATTAGTGTTTAACCCTTAATTTCTCAATTCGTATATCAGAATACTTGGATTGTATATCAGGTGTATATTCTTCTTCTTTTGAATTTCCAGAATGTTTTTCTTTTTATTTTTCTAAAGTCTTAGTATTTTTTTTCTTTTCGGAATTCTCTCTTAAAATATTTCTTCGTCCTAAAATCTGATTCAAGACCTCTATATATATCCAATCCCATAAATCTTTTAATCAATTAAAATCAACCCATTTTCTCCTACCAAACCCATTATCTTCCCACTCATCCTCATTACATTAAATAAGTATATCAACCCTACCCCATTATATTTTGTCCCTCATGCCTAACATAAACAAATACAAGATTCCCCCACACTAAAATTTGTCTTGTCCCCCATTTAATTAAACAATAATATCAAAACCCACCCCATTACATTTTGTCCCCCATGCTTAACATAAAGAATTACAAAATGTTCAATTACCAAACTATCCCTTCCGACCTTATTGCAATTACCATTTTACCCCTGAACGTACTACAAATTACCAAACTACCCCATCAGCTATAACAATCAATTAATCAAACTTAACCAAAATATAGACAATATGATCAATTTCTAACAATGTTCAAACAACAAATCACATGAACATAAATTGAACAACAAAGAACAACTAAAAATTTGATTGAACAATATTTTAGCAACAAACAAACCTATTTTCAAATTTAACAACAACAACAACAAACAAGTATATTCAGATTTCTAAATTCAATAATATTGAACTTAAAATCAACTCTAACAACATTACAACAAACAATTCCTATATTAAACTTAAACAAGATTATGAGACAAATTCAAGAAATAATCATAAATGATAAACAAGAAATCAAACTATACAAATTTCGGATTCAAGATCAACCAAACAAAGTATGAACATGAATGAAAATATTCAATAACAATAACAAACAAACTTTGTTCAAACTTCGAATTAAACTTAAACAAAACAAATAAATATATTCAAATTACTAATCTTCAAATAGTCAATTAAATCCAACCAAAATTATAACAAAGATATATGATCCAAAATTTAAGAAGCAAAAACATTAACTTCACATTAAATTACTAAATTAAAAACGAACTTCAAACAAAGATGAACATGAATTAAATCTATTTTTAAACAACAAAACATGACGGATTCACATGATTTAAATAATGTTAACAATTTCTGAAAATACATAAAACACATGAAACAAATTGAAGAAACAATTAATTTAAACTTCAATTTGAATCTAACAAACATTAAACTAACAATTCCCTTTTTACAAAAAATGAATAAAATTAACATGAACAACATTTCTGCTTAGGAGGTACACAAAGTTCGAAAAAGAAAGGCACTTACCCAGAAGTTTTTATGCTTTTATTTCTGAGCTACAACTGATGTTATGCTGTTTTGTCTACTGGATTTTTGCGCTTTTGATTTGTCATTAAAAAAACTCTTTTTCTACCAAATTTCTCTTCAGAAATTTTGGGTTTTTTCTTCCTTGCGAGTTTTTGAAGCTCATTTTCTTGTTAAAAGGGTGGAAAGATCAGATCTTGGGTTTGGGGAAGTAAGAATCTTGATTTTGTTTTGAGATTTATAAAGGCATTGCAAACGGAAAGCTCATTTCCTGCTTTCTGTCCAAAGAGCAATCGTTGTGCTCTGCTTCTTTGCTTACCAGTGGTAGCGGTGATAGCTCCTTTCTGGTTTTTGGGTCGTGGTATTTTCTGTGTTTTCAGGAATTCTCGGAGTATTGGAGACAAGTTGGGCGCACGAGCACTGGCAAAGGAGAGCAACCTGGGCGAGTGTCAGCAAGGGTGGTAGGAAGTGGGCGGGAGCGTACAAATACATCGAGCACAGCAAATCAGTTATAGG
Organism: Nicotiana tabacum; assembly: GCF_000715075.1. Taxonomy (NCBI): domain Eukaryota; kingdom Viridiplantae; phylum Streptophyta; class Magnoliopsida; order Solanales; family Solanaceae; genus Nicotiana; species Nicotiana tabacum. The sequence goes on along the minus strand of NC_134085.1, from coordinate 206,082,606 downwards.
TTTTGTTATCGGGAGTTGGTACCTCCTGTTTTACTGTTTCCCTTTTGGTGTTAGCTAAATTACTGTTACTTTACTTCGCAATAGTTAAACCTTTAAACTAGGATACTAGTTACCACGTGTTTCCTTCTAGTTTGATTTGTGTACGTTGTGCACTAGCGAGTCTTCTCTAGATTGTTGTAGGTGTAGTGGCTGCAGTCTGGGATGATAGAATAAGGGCATGTCCTCGGGTGGGGCAGAGTGTGGGATGGGGTTCAGGGGGTGGGTCGGGTTGCAGGGGAGGTAGAGGGGGCAAGGGAGCCTATAGGTTGAGAATCGGGTCATGGAACATAGGTTCACTAACGAGTAAATCCATAGAGTTGGCGAAAATCCTGCAGAAGAGGAAGATTAATATAGCGTGTGTCCAGGAGACTAGGTGGGTCGGATCGAGGGCGAAAAACGTGGATGGGTATAAGTTGTGGTACTCTGGTGTCCTGAGGGATAAGAATGGAGTGAGTATCCTGGTAGATAGCCATCTTAGGGAGTCCGTGGTAGAGGTCAGACGGGTGAATGATAGGCTAATGACTATTAAGTTGGTGGTGGGTGAGGGTACTTTAAATGTCATTAGCGCGTACGCACCACAAGCAGGCTTGGATGAGGATATTAAACGGAAATTTTGGGAGGGGTTGGATGAGATTGTTTGTAGTATACCGCCTTCTGAGAGGTTATTCATAGGAGGAGATTTCAATGGTCATATAGGGTTATCTGCAGGTGGGTACACTGAGGTGCATGGCGGATTTGGTTTCGGAGAGCGGAACGTAGGGGACATTGCGCTGTTGGACTTTGCCAAGGCTTTCGATCTAGTCATTGCAAACTCGAGTTTTACGAAGCGGGATGAACATTTGGTTACTTACCAAAGTTCGGTGGCGAAGACTTAGATTGACTATCTACTCCTCAGGAGATGCGACAGAAGGTTGTGCGAGGACTGCAAGGTTATCCTAGGTGAGACCCTCTCAACGCAGCATGGGCTTTTGGTGATGGACATTTGTATTAGGATAAGGAGGAAGAAGAGGTCAGTACAAGGACGCCCCAGGATTAGGTGGGGCGCCTTAACTAAGGATAAAGCTAAAGAGTTGGAAGGAAGGTTATCGGCAATGGGAGCTTGGAGAAGTAGTGGGGACGTGAACACAATGTGATCGACGACGGCAGACTATATAAGAAAGGCGGCGAGAGAGGTGTTAGGGATATCTACGGGTCACTATGGTGGACACAAAGGAGATTGGTGGTGGAATGCAGTTGTCCAAGGTAAAGTGGAAGCAAAGAAGGCGGCTTACCTATAGGGGCATCAAATTACTAAGTCATACCATGAAAGTTTGGGAGAGAGTGGTAGAAATGAGAGTGCGAAGGACGGTGTCTATTTCAGACAACCAGTTCGGGTTCATGCTGGGACAATCTACCACAGAAGCTATCCACCTTATTAGGAGGATGGTGGAACAGTACAGAGATAAGAAGAAGGATCTCCACATGGTGTTTATTGATCTGGAGAAAGCGTACGATAAGGTTCCTAGGAAGGTCTTATGGAGCTGCTTAGAGGATAAAGGGGTCCCGAGTAACTATATTAGGGTGATTAAAGACATGTATGATGGAGCTAAGACTCGGGTTAGGATAGTAGGAGGCGACTCTGAACACTTTCCAGTTATTACGGGGTTGCACCAAAGGTCTGCGCTCAGCCCATTCCTATTTGCCCTGGTGATGGATGCACTGACTCATCATATTCAAGGGGAGGTTCCATGGTGCATGCTATTTGCTGATGACATTATTCTAATTGACGAGACAAGAGGCGGCGTCAACGAGAGGCTAGAGATTTGGAGACATGCTCTTGAGTCTAAAGATTTCAAGTTGAGTAGGACGAAGACGGAATACCTCGAGTGCAAATTTGGAGTTGAGCCGACGGAAGCGGGAGTTGAAGTGAGGCTTGACTCTCAAGTCATTCCCAAGAAAGGTAGTTTCAAGTACCTTGGATCGGTTATTCAGGGGATCGGGGAGATTGACGAGGATGTCACACACCGTATAGGGGTGGGGTGGATGAAGTGGAGGTTAGCGTCGGGAGTCTTGTGTGACAAGAAAGTGCCACCGTTACTAAAAGGAAAGTTTTATAGAGCAGTGGTTAGGCCTGCCATGTTGTATGGAACTGAATGTTGGCCGGTAAAGAACTCACACACCCAGAAGATGAAAGTAGCAGAGATGAGGATGTTGAGGTGGATGTGCGGGCATACAAGGATGGATAAGATTAGGAATGAAGATATTCGAGAGAAGGTGGGTGTGGCCCCCATGGAGGACAAGATGCGGGAAGTGAGACTCAGATGGTTCGGGCACATTCAGAGGAGGAGCACTGATGCACCGGTGAGGAGGTGTGAGCGACTGGCTGTAGTGGGCACGCGGAGAGGTAGAGGGAGACCTAAGAAGTATTGGGGAGAGGTGATCAGACATGACATGGCACGACTTAGGATTACTGAGGACATGGCCCTTGATAGGGATTTATGGAGGTCGAGCATTAGGGTTGTAGGTTAGGGGAGAGTGTGAATATTTCTACAGCACAATAGAGGGAGACTATCCAGTTAGAAGTTAGACTAGGAATGTCATTGGTCGTCTATTGATGCAGGGCTTTACCTTCTATTTGTACTATACCAGCCATCTATTTCGTATTTTCGTATTTCGTATCCTGTATTTCATATTTCATATCTCTTATATATTGTTGTTATTTTTATTACGCATTTTTATGGTACTAATATATCATCTCCTATTGCTTTTTTTGAGCCGAGGGTCTCCTGGAAACAGCCTCCCTACCCTTCGGGGTAGGGGTAAGGTCTGCGTACATATTACCCTCCCTAGACCCCACTTGTACAATTCCCTTTTTACAAAAATGAATAAAATTAACATGAAATAAACATGAAAAACAACTAATTAATTTCTCATTTAAATCTGAAAATTAAATTAACAAAACACATGAACAAACTAGAAAATTATTTCAACGACGAACAAACAAAACAAGAATCGAATCATTTAACGATTTTGGATCCGAAAAATATCAAACAAAAATATGGACAAAATAAAACTTAGAACAACTAACCGTAAATGACCAACGACGAACATCGAACGAACTCTAAATGAAACCAACGAAACTTTGACATAACGAAGAAGACGAAGCAAGAGCCGAAGCAGGAACGTGAAGCAGCAGCGCCGGCAGCAGCAACGACGACCCAGCTCCGGCGAACCAGCAACGGTGGAGGAAACAGAACCAGCTGCCACGACGAGGCAGGAGAAGCAACGGCGACGGTGGGGTTTGGACGATGAAGCAGCAGCTGCGGCGGTGGGGTTTGGACGATGAAGCAGCAGAAGTCGACACGGAATCAGCTACCATGGAAGCGAGTGGTCGACGAGGGCAATGGCGGACTGCTTGGTGGAGCTGGGCAACCATGGATGTCGAGCTCAAGCTCGAGCTTGACGAAGGACGAAGAAGATGAAGTGACGACGCAGAGACAGCTGCGTGGACAACAACAACTATGGTTCTTGGGGTCGTTTGGACATGACGAACTGTTTGTTGATGGAGTTTGGACGAGAGGGAGTGGGGTCGAGGGCAGCCATGGTTGTGCTTTGGAGTTTTGAGGAAGAAGAAGGAGAATAAGGGGGGGGGGGCGGATGGTTTAGGTATTTTTTATTCTTTTGTTTTGTGTTGTTTGTAAGATAATAGGGGTGTTGGGTTATGGACTGGGTCGACCCAGTTCGAAATGGACTGGGTCGACCCAGTTCGAAATGGACTGGGTCATAGAGAAGGTTGGGCCATTTTTTGGGCCTGTGGCTTGAAATCGAAGAAGAGGCTCAATTCCGACTTTCTTTATATTTTTTGCTCTCTTTTCTTCTTTTTTTTTTAAAAACTAAATTATAAAAAATACTTAAACTATTATTAAGTGTAAGCACGTGATTTTTGCTTCACGGACAATCGCTCCAAAAGAAAACAAAAATAGTGACCAATGACCTCGCTGTACAAATTTTCATTTTTTATGACATGTACTGCTGGTCATTTGTGGTTTGGCCCATGTTGCATTTGATCTTACCAATCAAAATACAAAGTATGTCTGTCATGGTAATCAAACCGTAATTCGGTCGTTAAAAGAAAATTCAAATATATGTGCATCGTCCGTTCTAGGTTGAGATTTAACTTGCTTAAACATTTTAATTTGGCGTGATAATGGTGTTGAAGTGTTACATTGTTGTTTGTTTTAATTTCATTTGTTTTATTATTTATTTGTTATTTTTCATTTTTTGTTTAAAAATAGAAAACAAAAGAAAAGAGTGAATGAAAATCAGTTTGGGCCCAAGAAATAAAACAAAAATAGGCCCAAACCAGCACAAGTCCAGTCCAGACTAGGCCTACCCTGACCACCTCCCGAAACGACGCCGCATCATGCGTCTGATCTGAGCCGTTCAAACACACCCATCCAACGGTCCACCTCAGCACCCGTAACCCGACTTGTTTAGCCGGTCCAACCCAACCCATCACTTAAACCCAAACGACCCCGTTTTAATGCCAAACGACCTCGTCTCACCCCTCACCATCAGATCCCAGCCGTTGAGATCAGATGATCTAACGTCCTGGATCCAATATTCTACGCCGTATATAAGCCTTCACTCACACCCCACGCCCCCTATCCGAACCCCACCCTTCACTCATCTCCTTCACCAAGCCCTAAACCCCCGAAACCCTAGCAGCCGCCCTAGTTTCCCTTTCACCAGAACCCGGCGGCATGAACGCCAGTGACCACCTCCTGAACACCCTAGGACCCCCTCACTCTCCTGAACATGGATCTATTACCCCCTAGCCTCGAATCCCCTTCCTTTATCTCGAATCTTCATTTGAAGATTCGAGTCGAACCCGGACCTATACCAAACCTCACCATCTTCATACCAGACACTCCCCTGACCCCCTCGTGACCAAACCAGGCTTGGTTTGGTCCAAATCTACCCACAACTCTTAGAATCTCAAATCTAAGAATCCAAAACCTAGAACAGGAATAGCCTTGGAAACCGGCCAGTCTTATCAGAGTTTGAGGTCTAATAGACCTTAATCAAGGTGTTCTCGTGTGAGAACACCCTGATTAAAGTTTGTTCGGCCTCAAGGGTTCAAAGTTGAGTCAGATTCGGGTCAATTTGGTTTGGACATTTTTTGGTAAGTTTTTCTTGTCCTTTTTGTTTTATTTAACTGCTAATTAAGTTGTCAGCATGTTTCGTTGTGTTTGTTTGTTATTTTTGTTATTTTTCATTCGGATTTCTTCCATCTCTGTCAAAGACCTTTTATTTGGTCAGTTGATTTCTGTGTGTTCTGAATGTATTCTGTGGTATACATGATCGTCAATTAGATTAGTCGTCAAATGAGTTAATTCATATAGGTTCCCAGTGATTGAACAAAGTTGTCTGAAGTCGTTCGGGACTCCGTACGTGTTGTTTATATGAACGATTGATTGTTATGTGTTACGATTAATATAGTCGAGTCGATGTATGTCGTCAATTAGTTTCAGTCATTAATGGTAACAACTTGATCCGTGTTGTTTATGTCTGCTGTGATCGTATTTGAATCCCATTAGGAACTGAATTGTATTGCCTATTGGTCTTGTTCAATTTGAATTAAAGAACATCTAGGGGGTAGGTTATAATGGCAGTTCAGACTTTGAGTTTAAAGGGATGCCATGTTCACTTAGTTCAGATTGTGGGCAGCATGCGTATGGTCAGTTGTTTTGGATTAAAATAGTCTGACAGCACATGCTGTCAGATTATATTCTTGCTGCCCATACTTTGGTTAAATAAACAAGAGATTAGGACACTTTAACAACAAAAAGGGAGAGGGGCTGTCAGGGATTTCATGGGAGTTTTTGTTATTTAAAATAAGTGAGTGGAAAAACAACAGGGAGGGGGGAATTTTGAGTTGTCCAACAGGCTGTAAAGTGCTGGGATTAGGCTATAAGAAGGGGGACCTTCCGTTAGAGGAAGGGGGATTCTTTTTTGGAGCCTAAAAGAGAAGGTTTTCTTAAAGAACTAAAAGAAAGAAACAAAAATTCTGAAGATATTGTAACCAAACACTGTCTGAAAACGACAGAAGAGTTCACATTGGTCAAGCTGTCTTGGCCAAGTTCTGTTGTTTGCCCTGATTGAGCTGCTTGTGATTGTTGAACTGCTGGTGTTGCTGCATTGAATACTCTGTTATTTCTGTTGGTTCATTACTCTGGTTCTGGGATTGTTTGTTTGTTGCTCGACTGCTCTTGAGCTTCATCATTGTTGTTGCTGTGTATTTGTTGTTGCTGTGTTTGTTGCATACTACTCAGCTGATCATTCCTTTCTTCCTTTGCTTTCCTTACCAGGTACACAATTACACTACCAATGTAACTCGAAAGTTTGAGCAATGAGTGTAAAAGAGAAGATCTGCAGATGTTTTTTTATATACATGGACTGTTGTGTTAAATGTCATGTAGTGTCTAATAGCTCACATTTTTGTTTGGGATACTGAAGGTAGCTTACAAGCCTAGCTGATGTCAATGTAGGGTATTGAATAATAGTTGTATATGTATGTTGTTAGATAAAGGTACACCACTAATATACTGTCAATGTAAGCTGAATTTGAAGCATGAATACAAAACAAGTTGGAAGAGTTGAAGTTATTTTGAACTAATTTTAAAATGTATTGAAAATAGGTTATTGGTATGACAATGAGCTTTATCTGATAGGACCATGTAAAATAGCTGTGGTGCAACTGCACTTTTACATATATCGTTTAGTTGGAAAATTCTATGTGGTGTTCATAGTCAAAAGAGATTAGTATCACAATAGATATTCTGTTAAGTTTACATAGTTGTCGAAGAGCATGCTAGATGGCCAAAGGTTATTTCCTTAAACATATGGCAGTTCTTTTAGTTGGTAAGGATATGGTTCGACTGAGGTAAGGTGTACACTACATGCTAGCACCCCCCCCCCCCCCCCCCGTTTTGTGTAAAAAAATGCTGAACATATATCGTATAAGTGAAATAGGCCCAGTTGGAACAAGGTTGGCTCAGGCCGAGATTAATGTTACGCACAGTGGGCCCAGGCCCATAATATACAGACGCATGCCCATGTGGGTGGCCATGCTGCCGATTTTGTGAAAGCATTCGGAATCCCGATATAAATAACCTGCAAGTATGTAATTAACTAGGGATATTTTTGCTTTCAATTCGTAGAGACAAACGCGACAAGAAATGTAGTTGCTATAGGATATCCTCTTAAAATAAGGACGAGATGAGCCTCGACAAATAAAAACGCACAAGCTACGGGGCCCTCGTTAAATGTATATATCGAAGCATTCAGTTTCCAAGGTGGGTCGTTTAGCAAATCTCACGACCCTCCCGGAATAATAACGCGATAGCCTCTTTAAGCGCGTATTTAATAATTTTGCCTTCTTAAATTCGGGTGCGCATTTATGTGACCCAAATCCAATTAAAGTGTTTAGAATTCGGGATGTGCCGTTTAACGGATTTTTACGACCTTCCCCAAAATAGCAAGACACTAGTTGCTTTAGGCGCGCCTTTAACAAATTATTTTCCTTAATTCGGGTGTACATTTATGTGACCCAAATCCAAATCTCAACCGAGTCGAGATATATCAATAACTACGGGTGCATTGATGTAACGTGGTTCGAGATATATTTTCACAACGTTGCAATTCCTTGTAGAAAATAATAATAACAATTATGAAAGCGGTAAAAAGTTAAAATTTGCACATAAGTTCATATTTGTATAAAATCAGATAATCAAGCCGAATATAACAGTTGAGCGACCGTGCTAGAACCACGGAATTCGGGAATGCCTAACACCTTCTCCCGGGTTAACAGAATTCCTTATCCGGATTTCTGGTACGCAGACTGTAATATGGAGTCATTCTTTTCCTCGATTCGGGATTAAAATTGGTGACTTGGGACACCCCAAATTTCCCAAGTGGCGACTCTGAAATTAATAAACCAATCCCGTTCCGATTGTCCTTTAATTGGAAAATACTCCCTTGCGCCCTCGCGGGTATGTAAAAAGGAGGTATGACAGCTCTGGCGACTCCACTAGGGATTAAACCCAGAACCACCGGTTCAGGGTTAGAAATTCGAGCTTAGAAAAATTGTTATATTTGGTTTTATCTGATTTTTGCATGTTTGAGCCTAATGTGCTAAATACTGCTTTTACCGCTTTGATATTATTTGAATTGTATATAAACTGTGCCGGAACCTTTCTCTTCTTACCTCCGGGGAGAAGCTCGCTGGTCGAGACTCCCTATTCTGTTAGCGTCAATACCCAAAATAAGAAAGAGGACGGATAAGTTACGAAGTCGGACGACCTTTTGGTTCCCGGTAAGTTGCCCCTCCTCGACTCGAGTTGTCCGCTCGGGTACACAGTCTAGAACATATACCCAGGTTATAAACCTAGTATAACGAAACTCCATGCCGGATCCCTAGTAGGAACGCTTATTTGCATCACGTTGCATTTGACTTAGGGGACTCAACACAGGGGTTGGGTCCGTCTAGGACTAGCAACCTGATATGAAAGGACCATCCTAACGCATCCTATTTGTTTTCCGTGCATTTATCTGTCTCGCGCCCGCATGCTGACCGGTGTTTAATGTGAAATTGGAAACAAAAAAGAAGAAGAAATAGCGGTTAAGGAGTTAATTGTTTATTTTTGAAAAAAAACCAATGCCAAAATATTGTCAAAACTCTGCCGGAATTTTAAGAAAATGAAAAAACGTCCTATTAGTTTGTTTTATTAAAAGCAAAGGAAAAAAAAAGAGAAGAAAAAGGGTCGTTGTTCTGTTTTGTTTTTCAAAAAATATATAGTTTGTCTTGTCATAAAATGAAGATGAAAAAGAGTCTTATTTCTTTTTTTTTTTTAAAAATGTTTTTTTATACAAATCCGAATAATAATAATAAAAAATAATATATATAAATATGTCTTTATTTGTTGCAAAAATATTTGTCTTGCCAAAAAGTCTTGAAAAGTTTTTAGACCCTTAATTTTCAAAAACAAATCCAAAAATATTTTCCATTATTAACTTCTTTAGAAAGTCCTTTCATAAATAAAGTTTTTTTATTTATTTTATTCACTTGGCATAATCACCCTAATAAATGTGCAGGATGAGCACGATACAAAACGAACCTTTTTCAGTAATGACCAAGATCCCTTTTGAGTTGCGGTTATGGTGGAACGACTTAGGCAAAGTAGGGCAAGACAAAGTAAGGAAATATCTGAAAGGTCTCCCAGACCTACTAAACGTTCAGCCTCGGGGTGATATTATCAGATCATTGGTCACTTGTTGGGATTCCGCACACAAAGTGTTCCATTTATCGGACTTCGAGCTCACCCCGACGTTGGAAGAAATAGCAGGGTACATCGGAAGTGACGAAGCCCCTTTAAGGTTCAAATACTTGATTGCACCTAGAGCTGTCACGGTACACCAGTTTCTGTATTTCCTAAAAATACCTCGAACGTTCCACCATCCAGATCTTGCCAAAGGATTCTGCAGTCTCCACCTTATATATGCTGGATACGGCCACGTGGGCGGGTTCAATAAGCCGGATTTCAAACTATGCAGTAGAGGCAACCGACAAAAGTGGGACGAACACAGGCTAGTGGCTTTTATGACAGCCTTCCTGGGTCTTATAGTGTTCCCTAGGAAAGATGGAAACATTGATCTAAAGGTAACCGGGGTCGTCAATACTTTGCTTACCCAAGATAAAAGTACTCTGGCGCCTATGATTATGGCTGACATTTTCCGGGCTCTCACTGCTTGTCGAGCCAGGGGCGACTTTTTCGAAGGATGTAACCTACTGTTGCAAATGTGGATGACCGATCATTTATGCCATCGCTCCTCGCTCTTGGGTTATGGTTCGCCCGAGAAAACTTGTATTGGAGAATTCTACACGAGAATCAAAGGGCTCAATTTACCTGAGGGAGTCACATCATGGACCTCATTTCTCCGAACTCTCACTGCCAGCCAAATCCAGTGGACGCTCGGATGGTCACCTATTGAGGAAATCATATACATGCCGGCAACCCGGCCTCACTTTCTGTTGATGGGACTGAAAAGTATCCAACCCTATGCACCGTATCGGGTTTTGAGGCAACTTGGGAGGTACCAAGTGGTACCGAAAGATGGAGATTTGAGTACCCAAGTGATTGAAATCAGTCCGAACGGTCATTTCCCTGAAGAAGAAGTTCGCCAAATCTGGAGTGAGTGCCAACATCTGACAGCAAACACTTGTGTGATTGATATGGCAAAAGGGGAAGTCACCCCAGGATATCACGCTTGGTTTAGAGGTAGCCTATCCTACGAAAGACCGGCTAAGAGACCGCATCTCAAAGATTTTGTAGAATCATCCCAAGGGCAATGGAACTGGTTAGCAAAAGAGAAGGGTTATCGGGCAGAGATTGGTGATTTGAAGCTACAAATGGACAGTCTGAAATTTGATAACAGCGTACAAATCGCGGCGGATCGAAGCGAAAAACATAGATTGATCCAAGAGAATGAAGAACTTAAGGCCCAAATCCAAAAATTGAGATTGTCTCTTAATGAGCAGCCCAGAAGTCGATCAGACCAGCAGTTGATAAAGGGTTTGAAAAGAGAAATCACGGAATGGCGAGACGGGTTAGAAGAATCCGAAAAGGTCATGGCAGAGTTAAAGGCACAGTGGGGAACAAGAGTAGATAAGCATCGCCGATGCTTGAACCAATTGAAACGTGACCACGAGAAGACTGTTGCCAAAATAAAGAGGGAGATGACTACACTTGAGTTTAAAGCAGTTAAGCAGGCCAGGGATTTCCAATTGGAGAGTAGATACTGTTACGACTTGTTGGCCCAAATGAAGACAGAAGTGCGGCAGCTGAAGAATCAGCATATACAGGACTCACAGGTATTCAAGACGTGCAGTGATCAGATAAGACACCTACTCATAGAGAAGAAACAAACCAGAGATAAGATCAGGGCCATTGCCCACGCCATCATCAGACGGTGTCGGCGGTGTGAGAACATGACCAGCGTTACCGTTCTCTCAGCAGTGATGGGTTATGTCAAACAGACCATGCACGAGTTGGAGCAGCTCGAAAGGGATCTCGCACCTAGAACCGCGAAAAGGCCGAATGATGCCTCGCGGGTCCTTAAGTTGGAAAATTAACCTTTGGTCGAGTCTTGTTTATTTAGGCTTTGATGTTTTCCCATATGTTGTTTTCTATTTTTCCTTCAATCAAATAGGGTCAAAGAACCGTGGAGTCTGTATTGTTGCTATTCTTTGTTTGAAGTAATTTGTAATAGCAAAATTTTAAGAATGAATTTAATGATTTCACAAGAATTTTGTATTTCTTTACTTTAAGGCAGAACTACGCCTGATCTGATTCGCGCGGGGACGTGATACGTAGGCAATCCCCATAAGATTCGACCGCTCTTAATAAAGAAAAAGAAGATACAAAAATAAAATAAAATAAAATAACAGAAAAGGGGACAAATGAGCAAACCGGGATGACGCATGTTGTTCGAAGCAAAGCATGTAGAAACAGTTAACTGCCTAGGAGCATTGCATCCCCTATGTGTTATGATCAAATCTGTTAAACTCTAACGCTAACAAAAGTTTGTTGTTGTCTGATTCAGACAAGTTAGTTGTTAAAGAACTCTGGCAACACACTCATACCAAACCAGATCCAAAGGACCGGTAGCAACAAGCATGACTACTTCAGAGAATAGTAATGAGGAAGAAAGGCCGATGAGCCAGTTGTTAAAAGAAGCAATGGAAAAGATCGAAAGGATGGGACTAGAGATGAATGCAATGCAGCTAGCCCTAGCCAAAGCACAAAAGAGCCCTGAACCACCGGGACACATGCTGGAATACCCTCACTCCGGCCCTTCCACAAGTCTCCCAAATCCCCGTTATCATCAAGAAAGAAGCCCTCATGATTCCCAAGCTCCACCACCCCATTAACCTCTCCCAACACCCAATATTCCCATTTTTGTGGGACCAATATCAGCCCCTTTGCAAAGAACGACCAGTGAGCCATTGTTTCAGGCTCACGATACACAATACTATCCCCCCGAGCCTGCGTTTCATGCCCCCGAACCACAGGCTTACAATCCGCATTTGGAAGTGCCGACAGAGATTGAAAAGCCGACTAAGGCCCCTGAACAGGATGAAGTATTGAGAAAGTTCAAAAGCTTGGAGCAGTCCTTCAGGAACCTGCACGGTTTGGGCAACCAGGTCAGCATAGCATACAAAGATCTGTGCCCTTTCCCAGACGTCCAATTCCCAGCCGGATTCAAGATGCCTAAGTTTGATTTATATGAAGGGCATGGTGATCCCATGGCACATTTGCGGGGATTCTGTAGCAAGATGAGAGGGGCAGGCGGCAAGGATGAGCTGCTGATAGCTTATTTCGGCCAGAGTTTGAGCGGATCTGCACTAGAATGGTATACCAGGCAGGATTCCAGCAGGTGGTATACTTGGGATGATCTGGCGCAGGCTTTTGCAGGTCATTTCCAGTACAATCTCGAGATAGTCCCTGACCGTCTCACATTATTAAGAACTGGGAAGAAACCCGGGGAAAGTTTCCGCGAGTTCGGATTCCGCTGGAGAGAACAAGCAGCTAGAGTCGATCCTCCCATGAGAGAGGGAGAGATGGTGGACTATTTCTTGCAAACATTGGATCCAACCTACTTTGGTCACTTGGTGACAACGGTTGGAAAATCCTTCAACGAGGTGGTCAAGATAGGGGTCATGATAGAAGAGGGTCTGAGGTCTGACAAAATCTTGAACTACTCAGCACTCAAGGCCACAACCCAGGCTATTTAGAGCGGCACGGGAGGTGCGCTGAGAAGAAAGAAAGAAGAGGTTGCCACGATCGAGGCAGGCAGTTGGTACAGGGCTGACAAGCCACACTACAACCAACCCAGACCTCACAGGTCAAACTACCCATACAACCCACCCCAAAATTTCTATCCACCTCGAGAACCACATTGTTCCGTACACCAGGCCCAAGCATACACTCAGCCTCCGGTTCGCCCGCAATGGCGCGCGCCGGCTCCCCAGAACATATATGCACCACCACAAAACACCTACCCTCTACCGAGGGCGTATAGAAACCCTCCAGGGGCAGGCTTTCGGGGAAATCTAGATGCTAGGAATGACAGGTTGCGGAAACAGAGAACTTTCACGGAGTTGGGAGAAACCTACACCGCTTTGTTCCACAAGCTGAGGCAATTGGGTCTGGTTAGTCCTGTCCAGACTCGAGAACCAAATCCCCCACCTCAGAATTTGGATCGATCAATAAGTTGTGAATACTGCTCAGGGATGCTCGGGCATGATACCGAGAAGTGTTGGAAATTGAGGCATGCCATACAGGATCTTATTGACACCAATAAGATCGAGGTCCAGACACCGGAGGTTCCTAACATCAACCAGAACCCACTGCCAGCGCACCACGAGACTCACATGATTGAGTTGGTGTATGAGGGAGGAGAGTTGAGAAAACCCTCACAAACGGTGATGATGATCCAGGCCGCCCCGAAAGAAGTCTCAACCAGTGGAGGAACGAGTGTACAGTCGCAGGGAGAAGGCGTCAAGCCGGTAGTGATATTGGGAAAGAGCCCGTCCGCCATAACAAGCAAACCCGGGCCAAACAAGCTGGTAATATCAGGGATTCCGCCCACACCTGCTGTTGTGTTAAAGGGGGCATATAGAGAACTAGTCACCATAAAGCCTATAGTCCAGCTGCCGATGATTGATAGCAAGGTTGTACCTTGGAAATATGAAAAGGCGGTGGTAATGTACAAAGGAAAACAGGTGGAAGAAGTCAGTTGTGAAGCGCAAGGGCTGACTCGATCAGGTCGTTGTTTTGCTCCGGTGGAGCTAAGAAGAACCAACCCAGTTGCAACCAAGAAACCTGTGTCCGAAGAAGAGGCTGAGGAGTTCCTGAGGAAGATGAAAGTGCAAGACTACTCCGTGGTCGAACAGCTGAGAAAAACACCAGCCCAGATCTCGCTGCTGTCATTACTGATCCATTCTGAGGAGCATCGACGGGCTTTGATGAAGATATTGAACGAAGCTCATGTACCCAACGAGATTTCTGTAAACCACCTGGAAACCATTGCCAACAAGATTTTCGAGGTGAACAGGGTAACATTCTCAGATGATGATCTGCCGGTGGAAGGTACGGAGCATAATAAAGCTCTATACCTAGCTGTCAAATGTGAAGACTCGGTGGTAACTCGAGTATTGGTGGATAACGGCTCAAGCGCCAATATTTGTCCACTATCTACCCTGAACCAGTTAAAGATCGACCACGGAAGGATCCACAAGAACAGTATCTGTGTCCGAGGGTTCGACGGAAACGGAACAGCCACTGTGGGGGATGTTGTACTTGAACTGACCATCGGTCCAGTCCTGTTTACCATGGAATTCCAGGTGTTAGACGCCACAGTATCTTACAACCTGCTGTTAGGACGACCATGGATTCATGCAGCCAAAGCGGTGCCCTCCACCCTACATCAGATGGTGAAGTTTGAGTGGGAAAGACAAGAAGTCGTGTTACACGGCGAGGATACAACGTGCACCACGGGCGGAGCCATTGTACCTTTCATAGAGACCGCTGATGACAAAGGTCCTTGGGTCTACCAGATTTTCGATACAGGGTCGGCCAACAAAATTTCTGAAGGAGAAATCATCCCGCACCCTAGGGTAGCTGCTGCGACAATCATGATGGTCTCAGAAATGCTGGGTAATGGATTCGTGCCGGGAAAGGGCCTAGGAGTCAAGCTTCAGGGGATTGTCCAACCTATCACCTTGCCTAAAAATCTGGAAACTTTCGGATTGGGGTTCAAACCAACCGCAGCAGATAGGAAGCAAGCGCGAGAAATGAAGAAGAGGGTTTGGTTTCTGCCTAAGCCGGTGCCACGTCTCTCAAGGTCTTTTGTCAAAGCAAGTGCCAAGGGGTTGCCAGTCCCGAAGATCCTAGGACCGTTGATTGGTATGGATGGGGACCTGAATCAGAGTTTTGAGAGGCTATTCGCTGATGTCAGTGTGGTAGAAGCTGGAGAAGGTTCCAGCAGAACAGAGATACAGTTTGTGGGGCCTGAGGCCAAGACCAACAATTGGACAGTTACTCCTCTTCCTGTCCGAGGGGAGTCTTGGTAGTAGGCTTTGATTTATGTTTTGTGTGTTTTGTTTTGTCCGGATTATTTCAGGGTGTAATCCAAATTTTACTTTTGTTTTGTAAAAGTGTGAACCCTTTTATCCCGCAAATTTAATAAAGTTCTCTCCTTTTGCCTATTTTAATTTTGTTTTGTTCTTTTCCTTTCTGAACAGTTCTCTTTTTACTGGTTCTAATGACATGGCATGCACAACGGATCTTCGACCTAGTCTAATAAATCAATCTGAATCTGACTCAATGATGCAAGAGGTCGTTTGTGATGATGAATCTGAATGTGATGAAGGTGAAGCCTTCGAAGAGATAAACCGAGAACTATGCCAATTTGAAGAAAAACCCAAGCCTAACCTAAATGACACTGAGGCTGTAAATCTAGGAGACGTTGATAACGTCCAAGAAACCAAAATCAGCATCCACATTGAGCCGAAGGTCAGGGAAGAATTGATCAAAACCCTCATGGAATTCAAGGATGTTTTTGCATGGTCGTATGACGATATGCCTGGATTAAGCACCAATTTAGTGGTTCACAAATTGCCCACTGACCTGGCATACCCTCCGATCAAGCAAAAATTAAGGAAATTTAAAATAGAAATGAGTGTAAAAATCAAAGAAGAGGTGATTAAGCAGTTGCAGGCAAAGGTCATTCGGGTCACTCGATATCCCGAGTGGTTGGCCAATGTGGTACCAGTCCCAAAGAAAGATGGAAAAATCAGGGTGTGCGTCGACTACCACAACCTCAACAAAGCAAGTCCCAAGGACAATTTTCCGTTACCCAACATTCACATCCTGATCGATAATTGCGCTGGCCGTGAGATCGGATCCTTTGTGGATTGCTATGTGGGTTATCATCAGATCCTAATGGACGAGGAGGATGCGGATAAGACAGCGTTTATTACGCCATGGGGAACTTACTACTATCGGGTAATGCCGTTCGGATTGAAGAACGTCGGGGCAACGTACATGCGAGCAATGACTGCTGTGTTTCATGACATGATACACAAAGAAATCGAGGTGTACGTCGATGATGTGATCATCAAATCTTGGCGTCAGGAGGACCATGTAGCAGACCTAAGGAGATTTTTCCAAAGACTCCGAAGGTATGATATCAAGCTTAACCCGGCCAAATGCGCATTCGGGGTTCCATCAAGAAAGCTGCTAGGATTCATCGTCAGTCGACGGGGGATTGAGTTAGACCCATCCAAATTTGAATCCATCCGAGATTTGCCACCGCCAAGGAACAAAACAGAGGTAATGAGTTTGCTGGGTAGACTCAATTACATCAGCAGGTTCATCGCTCAACTCACAGCAACTTGTGAGCCCATATTCCGGCTGCTGAGAAAGGATGTTGCGGTAGGTTGGACGACAGAGTGTCAGGAGGCCTTCGACCAAATCAAAGGGTATCTGTCTAATCCACCCGTATTGGTCCCGCCTAAGCCAGGGAAGCCCTTAATTCTTTATCTGACGGTCCTGGAAAATTCATTTGGTTGTGTGCTGGGGCAACATGACGACACAGGAAGGAAGGAGCAGGCCATCTACTATCTTAGCAAGAAATTCACAGTACATGAGGTCAAGTACACTCAACTCGAGAAAACATGTTGCGCCCTAACTTGGGTAGCTCAGAAGTTGAAGCACTACCTGTCTTCATATACTACTTATCTCATATCCCATTTGTACCCATTGAAGTATATCTTTCAGAAACCTATGACCACAAGAAGGTTAGCAAAATGGCAAATTCTGCTCACAGAGTTTGATATCGTCTATGTAACGAGGACAGCCATGAAAGCCCAGGCGTTGGCCGACCATTTGGCAGAGAATCCCGTTGATGAAAAGTACGAGCCCTTAAGAACGTACTTTCCCGACGAAGAGGTAATGCATACAAATGAGATGGAATTAACTGAGGAGCCGGGTTGGAAGCTTTTCTTCGATGGAGCTGCAAACGCGAAAGGGGTTGGAATAGGAGCAGTACTCATTTCTGAAACAGGATGCCATTATCCTGTTACGGCTCAACTACGCTTCTATTGCACCAATAATATGGCCGAGTATGAAGCTTGCATTCTGGGTCTGCGCTTAGCTGTGGACATGGATGTCCAAGACGTCTTGGTCTTGGGAGACTCGGACCTCTTGGTACATCAAATTCAGGGTGAATGGGAAACACGAGATCTAAAGCTCATACCATACCGACAATGCTTGCATGATCTGAGCAAGCGATTTCGATCGGTGAAGTTCAAACATATCCCGAGAGTTCACAATGAGGTTGCGGACGCCTTGGCCACCTTAGCATCAATGCTGCACCACCCTGACAAAATGTATGTTGATCCTCTGCACATCCAGGTCCGTGATCAACACGCTTATTGCAACGTCGTAGAAGAGGAACCAGATGGCGAACCCTGGTTTCATGATATCAAGGAATACCTCAGAATGGGGACATATCCAGAACAGGCCACTGGAGACCAAAAAAGAGCCCTTCGGCGTTTGTCGAATGGTTTCTTCCTCAGCGGAGGAGTGTTGTACAAAAGAACCCCGGATTTGGGATTGTTGAGATGTATAGATGCCGGTCAAGCCATGACGGTTATGACAGAGGTACATGCTGGAGTTTGTGGGCCACACATGAGCGGATATGTATTGGCAAGGAAAATCCTTCGAACAGGGTGTTATTGGCTCACCATGGAACACGACTGTATCACTTTCGTGAGGAAGTGCCATCAGTGCCAGGTACATGGAGATCTGATCCATTCCCCGCCAACAGAGTTACATACGATGTCAGCACCCTGGCCGTTTGTGGCATGGGGCATGGATGTCATTGGACCTATTGAGCCGACAGCATCCAACGGTCATAGGTTCATTCTAGTGACCATTGATTACTTCACCAAATGGGTTGAGGCTAAAACCTTCAAGTCGGTAACTAAAAAGGCAGTGGTGGATTTTGTGCATTCCCATATCATCTGCAGATTTGGGATCCCAAAAGTAATCATCACGGATAACGGTGCGAATCTTAATAGCAGCCTGATGAGAGAGGTATGCCAACAATTCAAGATTACACACCGCAATTCCACCCCATATCGTCCCAAGGCGAATGGAGCAGTCGAAGCAGCCAATAAGAATATCAAGAAGATACTGCGAAAGATGGTGGAAGGGTCCAGACAATGGCACGAGAGATTACCCTTTGCTCTGTTAGGTTACCGCACTACCGTTCGGACTTCTATAGGTACAACTCCTTATTTGTTAGTGTACGGAACCGAGGCCGTAATACCAGCAGAGGTCGAAATTCCGTCCCTCCGGATTGTCGCTAAAGCCGGGATTGATGATGAGGAATGGGTCAAAGCTCGATTGGAACAGTTGAGCCTGATAGATGAGAAAAGATTGGCAGCAGTGTGCCATGGTCAGCTGTACCAGAAGAGAATGGCAAGAATATACAATAAGAAGGTGCGCCCTAGGAAGTTTGAAGTAGGGCAGCAGGTATTGAAGAAGATCCTCCCACATCAGGTCGAGGCAAAAGGCAAATTCGCCCAAATTGACAAGGGCCTTATATCGTGACCAGAGTATTGTCCAACAGTGCTTTGTGTTTGACAGATATCGAGGGGAGATGTGTCGACATGGCTATCAATTCTGATGCAGTCAAGAGATATTATGCGTAATTTCTTTAATTATGGCAATTATTGGTTCGTTTGTTTGTATTTGGCATTTATTGGATAATGAGATGACGGAGGCAATTCTTTCTTCTATCCAAACACTTTTAACCCTTGCTTCCCCTTTTGAGCCTTAAGTTATTCTTTCATACCCCTCTTTTGGAATCACTAATGGAAAAGACATGAAAAAAAGAAAAAAAAAAGAAAAGAAAAAAAAAAAAAAGAGAAAAAAAAAGAGAAAAAGAAAAGAAAAAATCTTTAAAGGAAAAGGAAAAGAAGGAGAAAGAAAAGAAAAAAACAAAGAAAAAAGAAGATAAAATCATAAGAAATACAAAACCGTGGGAACTACGTTTGACCTGATTCCTCAAAGAGGATACGTAGGCGCCTCACGGCTCGGTCATAGTGTGCATCATAGTATATATAGGATGCATAATGTACATAGTGTGCATAATAGGCACAGTGTGCGTAACACACGTAGCTCAACACAAGTATAAAAAATAAAATTCCCCAAGCAAGAAAACTGGGGCAGAGGTTATGTTTTAAGTTCCAACAAAGGTTTGATTCCAAAAGTTGTAGCAGATCACCCATCAAATTATTTCATTTTTTGATAGCCTTTCTTTAACCCCACACCAAAACCAACATCGACGTCCAAAAGACCTCCCGATCAATATCCAAGAGATGCCAAGTCAGGCAAATAAGGCCGAGAATAATACACCGATACCCAACAAAGAAGAGGATCATAGGACTGGGAATGAATTGATGGTCAAAGGAATCTCTAGAAGAGAGGGTCGTATCGATAACACCCCGATTCCTCGATGAAAAATAAAATGAGAGAGTCTTATCGGTGAAAACCCTCACAGGCACCGAAAGGCGACGTAAGATGAAGAATAAAATGAGAGAGTCTTATCGTTGAAAACCTTCACAGGCACCGAAAGGCGACGTAAGATGAGATATATGAAATGAGAGAGTCTTATTGGTGAAAACCTTCACAGGCACCATAAGGCGCCGGGAGATGAGAGAAAAGAGAGAGTCTCATTAGTGAAAACCCCTCGAAGGGCACTATGAGGCGACAAGACAAATCAACAAAAAGCGACCACATTCGCAACGAAATGGACACTCATTTATCATCCCCAGCAAGTCAGACCATCGGGCAAATCGATTGATACGAATAGACTGGGTCGGGAATCTATGGTGCATGTCATGATCACGGAGACCAGTCATGTCCTCCAGGTAAGTTCTTCTGAATTTCTTCTCCCACCAAATATTGGTTCAGAAAGATTTTCTTCCTTTTCTATCTTTTATTTCTCTTCCTAAAGATTTGTCTTGAAAAGGATTTTTCAAAGCTTACTACCAGAGACCGAAGGGGAATTCATCCAATGCAGGATAACACAAACAGTCTTAAAGGCCGGCCCCAGGCAATGCAATGATCGTGCCTGGCAGTTTTGGAGGAAGTAAGCTCCTAAAGGGAGTGGTTTCGGGAGTAAAAAAAAAGACTCCCACAGCATGTACTGTAAAAAGAGAGAAGAAAAGGGGGATAAATGGAAAACCGTCCCCCAGCAGGCCGGAAACCCCCAGCAAGCGATTTTGTCCGCCAACCAATTATGGGGACACAGAGCAAGAAAAGGAAAGAGAAGGAAAAGCATCCACCGGAAATGCACCTCTTCCCACCATAAGTGAAACTGACTGAATTCTTTTGTCTGCTGCAGAAAATTTTCTGCCAATTGTCAAAAAATTTCAATACATTTAAGTATACCTCTTCACCAATACACCTCTTCACCAAAAACCGGGGCAGAAAATTTTCTGCCAATTGTCAAAAAATTTCTCAGAAACGGGGAAACAATTTCAATACATTTAAGTTCTAGGTCGCCCACCAGTAAAATGCGGGAATATATTTAAGTTCTAGGTCGCCCACCAGTAAAATGCGGGAATACATTTAAGTTCTAGGTCGCCCACCAGTAAAATGCGGGAATACATTCAAGTTCTAGGTCGCCCACCAGTAAAATGCGGGAATACATTTAAGTTCTAGGTCGCCCACCAGTAAAATGCGGGAATACATTTAAGTTCTAGGTCGCCCACCAGTAAAATGCGGGAATACATTCAAGTTCTAGGTCGCCCACCAGTAAAATGCGGGAATACATTTAAGTTCTAGGTCGCCCACCAGTAAAATGCGGGAATACTTTTAAAGTTCTAGGTCGCCCACCAGTATAATGCGGGAATACATTTAAGTTCTAGGTCGCCCACCAGTAAAATGCGGGAATACATTTAAGTTCTAGGTCGCCCACCAGTAAAATGCGGGAATACATTCAAGTTCTAGGTCGCCCACCAGTAAAATGCGGGAATACATTTAAGTTCTAGGTCGCCCACCAGTAAAATGCGGGAATACATTCAAGTTCTAGGTCGCCCACCAGTAAAATGCGGGAATACATTTAAGTTCTAGGTCGCCCACCAGTAAAATGCGGGAATACATTTAAGTTCTAGGTCGCCCACCAGTAAAATGCGGGAATACATTTAAGTTCTAGGTCGCCCACCAGTAAAATGCGGGAATACATTTAAGTTCTAGGTCGCCCACCAGTAAAATGCGGGAATACTTTTCAGCTCTAGATTTTGGAATCAGTAACCCCATCTGAAGGCAGAGGGTTACAACAGAGATCCCCAAGCAGGAAACAATAAAATCCCCAGCACCAAGAAGCAGAAGGCTGCAAAGGCAAGCGCGCGATTCAAAAGGAAGAAGGAACGCGTCTCAAAAGAAGCAGTTTGGGAACGCTATAGCATGCCCAACATAACCATTTTGATGAAGAAAGCCATACCACTGAAGAAACCATTGAAAGGATTAAAGAAGAGGGCCATGTTCCCAGCAGATCAAGCGAAGTGGTGAAAACTGGCATTCAGAAAAGGCGAAGGACCAGTATCATCCCCCAAGTTCACAAAATAAAGGCATCGGAGGAAAGCGTTAGCCGACAAGAAAGCAAGGCAACAAGAACAAGTTGAAGATAGATGAGATCTCATACTCTAGCTTAGCTTCTTGTTTTTCCTTTAAGAACAATGTAACAAGGAGATCAGTGAGCAGTAGCATCCTACAGTAGCATGCAACAACGCGCAACAACAGCGAGCACTACAGTCACACGGTAGTCCCAGCTACCAAAATTTCCGAACTATATTGACCTGATTCCTGTTCAGCCCAGGATATGTAGGAAACCTCTGAAGCAAAGGTTCGGTAAAATCTTTTTTCAAAAAATGCTTCACACGGAGTACTCGGACGAGCAAAAATCGCCCGCTTTATCTTTGCGCAAAAACCCTTCGTGTCTTCGTGCAAAGAGGGGCAGCTGTAAGCACGTGATTTTTGCTTCACGGACAATCGCTCCAAAAGAAAACAAAAATAGTGACCAATGACCTCGCTGTACAAATTTTCATTTTTTATGACATGTACTGCGGGTCATTTGTGGTTTGGCCTATGTTGCATTTGATCTTACCAATCAAAATACAAAGTATGTCTGTCATGGTAATCAAACCGTAATTCGGTCGTTAAAAGAAAATTCAAAATATATATGCATCGTCCGTTCTAGGTTGTGATTTAACTTGCTTAAACATTTTAATTTGGCATGATAATGGTGTTGAAGTGTTACATTGTTGTTTGTTTTAATTTCATTTGTTTTATTATTTATTTGTTATTTTTCATTTTTTGTTTAAAAATAGAAAACAAAAGAAAAGAGTGAATGAAAATCAGTTTGGGCCCAAGAAATAAAACAAAAATAGGCCCAAACCAGCACAAGTCCAGTCCAGACTAGGCCTGCCCTGACCACCTCCCGAAACGACGCCGCATCATGCGTCTGATCTGAGCCGTTCAAACACACCCATCCAACGGTCCACCTCAGCACCCGTAACCCGACCTGTTTAGCCGGTCCAACCCAACCCATCACTTAAACCCAAACGACCTCGTTTTAATACCAAACGACCTCGTCTCACCCCTCACCATCAGATCCAAGCCGTTGAGATCATCTGATCCAACGGCTCAGATCTAAACCCCTACGCCATATATAAGCCTTCCCTCACACCCCACGCCCCCTATCCGAACCCCACCTTTCCCCATCTTCTTCACCAAGCCCTGAAACCCCCCGAAACCCTAGCAGCCGCCCTAGTTTCCCTTTCACCAGAACCCGACGGCATGAACGCCGGTGACCACCTCCTGAACACCCTAGGACCCCCTCACTCTCCTGAACATGGATCTATTACCCCCTAGCCTCGAATCCCCTTCCTTCATCTCGAATCTTCATTTGAAGATTCGAGTCGAACCCGGACCTATACCAAACCTCGCCATCTTCATACCAGACACTCCCCTGACCCCCCTCGTGACCAAACCAGGCTTGGTTTGGTCCAAATCTACCCACAACTCTTAGAATCTCAAATCTAAGAATCCAAAACCTAGAACAGGAATAGCCTTGGAAACCGGCCAGTCTTATCAGAGTTTGAGGTCTAATAGACCTTAATCAAGGTGTTCTCGTGTGAGAACACCCTGATTAAAGTTTGTTCGGCCTCAAGGGTTCAAAGTTGAGTCAGATTCGGGTCAATTTGGTTTGGACATTTTTTGGTAAGTTTTTCTTGTCCTTTTTGTTTTATTTAACTGCTAATTAAGTTGTCAGCATGTTTCGTTGTGTTTGTTTGTTATTTTTGTTATTTTTCATTCGGATTTCTTCCATCTCTGTCAAAGACCTTTTATTTGGTCAGTTGATTTCTGTGTGTTCTGAATGTATTCTGTGGTATACATGATCGTCAATTAGATTAGTCGTCAAATGAGTTAATTCATATAGGTTCCCAGTGATTGAACAAAGTTGTCTGAAGTCGTTCGGGACTCCGTACGTGTTGTTTATATGAACGATTGATTGTTATGTGTTACGATTAATATAGTCGAGTCGATGTATGTCGTCAATTAGTTTCAGTCATTAATGGTAACAACTTGATCCGTGTTGTTTATGTCTGCTGTGATCGTATTTGAATCCCATTAGGAACTGAATTGTATTGCCTATTGGTCTTGTTCAATTTGAATTAAAGAACATCTAGGGGGTAGGTTATAATGGCAGTTCAGACTTTGAGTTTAAAGGGATGCCATGTTCACTTAGTTCAGATTGTGGGCAGCATGCGTATGGTCAGTTGTTTTGGATTAAAATAGTCTGACAGCACATGCTGTCAGATTATATTCTTGCTGCCCATACTTTGGTTAAATAAACAAGAGATTAGGACACTTTAACAACAAAAAGGGAGAGGGGCTGTCAGGGATTTCATGGGAGTTTTTGTTATTTAAAATAAGTGAGTGGAAAAACAACAGGGAGGGGGAATTTTGAGTTGTCCAGCAGGCTGTAAAGTGCTGGGATTAGGCTATAAGAAGGGGGGGACCTTCTGTTAGAGGAAGGGGGATTCTTTTTTGGAGCCTAAAAGAGAAGGTTTTCTTAAAGAACTAAAAGAAAGAAACATAAATTCTGAAGATATTGTAACCAAACACTGTCTGAAAACGACAGAAGAGTTCACATTGGTCAAGCTGTCTTGGCCAAGTTCTGTTGTTTGTGATTGAGCTGCTTGTGATTGTTGAACTGCTGGTGTTGCTGCATTGAATACTCTGTTATTTCTGTTGGTTCATTACTCTGGTTCTGGGATTGTTTGTTTGTTGCTCGACTGCTCTAGAGCTTCATCATTGTTGTTGTTGTGTATCTGCTGTTGCTGTGTTTGTTGCATACTACTCAGCTGATCATTCCTTTCTTCCTTTGCTTTCCTTACCAGGTACACAATTACACTACCAATGTAACTCGAAAGTTTGAGCAATGAGTGTAAAAGAGAAGATCTGCAGATGTTTTTTTTATATACATGGACTGTTGTGTTAAATGTCATGTAGTGTCTAATAGCTCACATTTTTGTTTGGGATACTGAAGGTAGCTTACAAGCCTAGCTGATGTCAATGTAGGGTATTGAATGATAGTTGTATATGTATGCTGTTAGATAAAGGTACACCTCTAATATACTGTCAATGTAAGCTGAATTTGAAGCATGAATACAAAGCAAGTTGGAAGAGTTGAAGTTATTTTGAACTAATTTTAAAATGTATTGAAAATAGGTTATTGGTATGACAATGAGCTTTATCTGATAGGACCATGTAAAATAGTTGTGGTGCAACTGCACTTTTACATATATCGTTTAGTTGGAAAATTCTATGTGGTGTTCATAGTCAAAAGAGATTAGTATCACATTAGATATTCTGTTAAGTTTACATAGTTGTCGAAGAGCATGCTAGATGGCCAAAGGTTATTTCCTTAAACATATGGCAGTTCTTTTAGTTGGTAGGGATATGGTTCGACTGAGGTAAGGTGTACACTGCATGCTAGCACCTACCCCCCCCCCCCCGTTTTGTGTAAAAAAATGCTGAACATATATCGTATAAGTGAAATAGGCCCAGTTGGAACAAGGTTGGCTCAGGCCGAGATTAATGTTACGCACAGTGGGCCCAGGCCCATAATATACAAACGCATGCCCATGTGGGTGGCCATGTTGCCGATTTTGTAAAAGCATTCGGAATCCCGATATAAATAACCTGCAAGCATGTAATTAACTAGGGATATTTCTGCTTTCAATTCGTAGAGATAAAACGCGACAAGAAACGTAGTTGCTATAGGATATCCTCTTAAAATAAGGATGAGATGAGCCTCGACAAATAAAAATGCACAAGCTGCGGGGCCCTCGTTAAATGTATATATCGAAGCATTCAGTTTCCAAGGCGGGTCGTTTAGCAAATCTCACGACCCTCCCGGAATAATAACACGATAGCCTCTTTAAGCGCGTATTTAATAATTTTACCTTCTTAAATTCGGGTGTGCATTTATGTGACCCAAATCCAAATCTCGACGGATTCGAGATGTGTTTTTAATCACGGGTACATTGATTGTGACGTGGTTCGAGATGCATGTCCATGACGTCGCAAATTCCTTTTTTTAAAAGTAAGAATGAGACGAGCCTCGACAAACAAAAATGTACAAAGCTGCGGGGCCCTCTAAATGTATGTATATATTAAAGTGTTTAGAATTCGGGATGTGCCGTTTAACGGATTTTTACGACCTTCCCCAAAATAGCAAGACGCTAGTTGCTTTAGGCGCGCCTTTAACAAATTATTTTCCTTAATTCGGGTGTACATTTATGTGACTCAAATCCAAATCTCAACCGAGTCGAGATATATCGATAACTACGGGTGCATTGATGTAACGTGGTTCGAGATATGTTTTCACAACGTTGCAGTTCTCGTAAAATAATAATAATGACAAAAGCGGTTAAAAGTTAAATTTTGCACATAGGTTCAACAGGTATTAAATCAGATGATCAAGCCGAATATAACAGTTGAGCGACCGTGCTAGAACCACGGAACTCGGGAATGCCTAACACCTTCTCCCGGGTTAACAGAATTCCTTATCCGGATTTCTGGTACGCAGACTGTAATATGGAGTCATTCTTTTCCTCGATTCGGGATTAAAATTGGTGACTTGGGACACCCCAAATTTCCCAAGTGGTGACTCTGAAATTAATAAACCAATTCCGTTCCGATTGTCCTTTAATTGGAAAATACTCCCTTGCGCCCTCGCGGGTATGTAAAAAGGAGGTGTGACATTAAGAACTAAATTAAGTTATAAAAGCGCAAATTAACTCCAAATAACAATTAACACACAATTAAGTAATAATTAAGCATAAAATCGTATATTTGGACATTAAATGCTAAAAATGTAAACGATGCCTATTTTTGTAATTTTTATTTTTTTTTGTAAAACAAACTTAGTTACTAACAATTGTATAATTAATCCTATATGCGAAATGCGATATATTTTGTATTTTTAATAATTTAACAAATAAACATGCATAGACAAACATACAAATAGTTACACAAAATATCACAAAAATTGCACATCTAGAAAAATTATTTTATTTTTGAATTTTTTTTGGGAGTAATTCTCATATTGGACAAAAATCACGTGCTTACAGCTGCCCCTCTTTGCCCGAAGACACGAAGGGTTTTTGTGCAAAGATAAAGCGAGCGATTTTTGCCCATCCGAGTACTTCGTGTGAAGCATTTTTTTGAAAATGATTTAACCGAACCTTTGCTTCAAAGGTTTCCTACATATCCTGGGCTAAACAGGAATCAGGTCAATGTAGTTCGGGAAATTTTGGTAGCGGAGACTACCATGGGATTGCAATACTTGTTGTTAGTGCTGTTGTTGTTGCTACTTTACTGACATCCTTATTACAACCAAAGGAAATTGAAACTGAACTAACTACTTATGCCTGTCAACCGCTAGTTACAAGATTCCTATCTATAATTCTTTTGCAACTTGATCTTGGGTCTTAGCTGATTCTGCTTGTAGACTTCGATCCAAATCTTGATGCTTGCAAGTTGTAGGCGCTTGTTTATTTCTGCAGTATTGAATGAAACGGGATTGGCGGAGCTCGGGAATTTGATCTAATTTTTTGAGTGACCTGCCCTTTGTTTGTTCCAATATGTGGGAACATCTTTTTTTTTATTCTGGATTGAGACTCATCCCGTAGGTCGTCTCGATCCATGCACCTCAGGGTCAGACCTGCTGAGACAACAAAACAAACGAACGAAATTTTCTGCCCCAGTTTCTCTAGGAAAATTTCGTGAGTTAATTGTCATGAAAATTTACAGCACTGATGAGGGGATTGGAAAAAACCCTAGTCTACAAAGCGCAACTCAAGGATTGGAGCCCTAATGTCGCAAAAGGTAAAAGTGCACAACTCAAGGATTGAAGCCCTAATGTTGGCTAAATAGAAACTTGCTCAACTTAAGGATCGGAGCCCTAAATTGGGAGGATTGCCAGGTTATGCTGGACACTGTTCGGGTTATGTCGGAAAGATTCGTTGGGTTATGCCAGAAAAAAGGGAAAGAGTTCTCGGGTTATGCCGGTAGGTCATTGGGTTATGTCGGAAAGATTCATCGGGTCATGCCGGGAATATTCATCGGGTTATGCCGGGGAAGTCATCGGGTTATGCCGGAAAGATTCATCGGGTTATACCAGAAAGATTCATCGGGTTATGCCAGAAAAGGTCCACGGGTTATGCCGGGAAGAGTCATCGGGTCATGCCGGGAAGATTCATTGGGTTATGCCGGGGAAGTCATCGGGTTATGTCGGAAAGATTCATCGGGTTATACAGGAAAGATTCATCGGGTTATACCGAAAAAGGTCCACGAGTTATGCCGGGAAGATTCATCGGGTTATGCCGGGAAAAGGTAAGAGTCCTCGGGTTATGCCGGGGAAGTCATCGGATCATGCCGGGAAGATTCATCGGGTCATGCCGGGAAGATTCATCGGGTCATGCCGGAAAGATTCATCGGATCATGCCGGGAAGATTCATCGGGTTATGCCGGGAAGATTTATCGGGTTATGCAGAAAAAGGTCCACGGGTTATGCCGGGAAGATTCATCGGGTTGTGCCGGGAAAAGGTAAGAGTCCTCGGGTTATGCCGGGGAAGTCATCGGATCATGCCGGGAAGATTCATCGGGTCATGCCGGGAAGATTCATCGGGTCATGCCGGGAAGATTCATCGGATCGTGCCGGGAAGATTCATCGGGTTATGCCAGGAAGATTTATCGGGTTGTGCCGGGAGATTCATCGGGTTATGCCGAAAAAATTCATCGGGTTATGCCGAAAAGATTCATCGGGTTATGCCGGAAAAGGTCCACGGGTTATGCCGGGAAGATTCATCGGGTTATGCCGGGAAGATTCATCGGGTTATGCCGCGAAAAGGTAAGAGTCCTCGGGTTATGCCGGGGAAGTCATCGGATCATGCCGGGAAGATTTATCGGGTCATGTCGGGAAGATTCATCGGGTCATGCCGGGAAGATTCATCGGATCATGCCGGGAAGATTCATCGGGTTATGCCGGGAAGATTTATCGGGTTATGCCGGGAGATTTATCGGGTTATGCCGGAAAGATTCATCGGGTTATGCCAGAAAAAGGTAAGAGTCCTCGGGTTATGCCGGGGATTTGGATAGAAAAAGCTCCTTGGGTAATGCCAGGGAGATCCGTGGTTTATACCGGGATAGTTGAGGAATGAGGTTCTATGTTACCATGATTTTTTTTCTTCTGGGGATTTTCATTTTCCTTTCTTGTCTTTATTTTTTTTATTTATTTTTTATTTTTTTTTATTTTAAAAAAAATGCATGAAAGAATTCCGGGGAAACTTACTTTTGGTCGTTTTCCTGCTGCAAAGCTGTTTCGACGTTCGCACGCTTCATTTCTTTTGGGCTAACCTGCTTCTTGCATGGTTGCTTTGGATTGCACCTGTCTCAATTTTCCTAAGCAAAGAAAAATTGTCAGTTTGAAAACGGTGGTTGATTCGGTGGCCTTGGTCTTGGACTAATTCCTGTTGAGAAACTTTTCCATTGATTGGATTCACAGGCGACCCGTTTTAAACTGACCAGACTCGCATTTCCGGATTTGTGATGATTTGTTCGTGTAAGGCTTTGGTTCTTTCATCCCATTCTGCTTGGGGATTCCTTACGAGGCCAACTCAGTGGGGATTTTTTATTGGGGAAACTCTGTGGGGATTTGTACAAGGCAGACTTGTTGGGGATTTGCTGGGCAGACTCTTTGGGGGATTTTTACAAGGGAGACTGGGATTTTTACAAAGGGAGACCCTGTGGGGATTTATCGGTTGTGTCAGGGATTTTGATCCTCAAACCTAAACTGCAGTGGCTAACCGCGTGGGACTTAACCTTTCCAACTTTATTTTGCCTTTGTAGGCTTTTCTTTTCTTTCGAAGTCTTTACTTTGGAAGCAAATCAACTACCATGGTCAGTCGGGATGGGACTGACGCACCACTGAGGCCGCGTATTTTCTTTGACTCTTGCCAGGCAGGGCCCTGTGAAACCGGTCCTGCCACCTTTTCTTTGTAATTGTTGTGGAATCAGAGTTAGATCGAAAGAGATTCAAAGAAAACTATGCAAAAGGAAAGCATATGAGTTTAAAGAGAAGCGTCCCTTTCGGGGGAAAAGGACTTATCTGGAGTGCATGCTGGCTTCAAACTGACATGACATGCCTTTTGGACTAGATGTCCGATCCGTATCAAACTCCAGCTTCTCATGAACCTATTGATCTGGGTTTCTAAACCGGAGAACCTTTCCAGGACTTTCAGTGATGAAGTATCCTTTTTCCGGTCGACCACGCCCTTTACGGGTTTTCGCTAATCGACCTCTCTCATTTTTGATTTCTCTACTCTCATCGCCTCATGGTGCCCGGAGGTTTTCACCGATAAGACTTTCTCACTTTATTCTTCTCGATTTGATTTCTAACAGATTCCAACAATGATGTTTTCCACTTTCTTGTCTTTGCCGATTGATCAGAAGGACTTGGACAAGGTTTGGGGTAAAAAGAATCGGGATTGAACTACAACTTTGGAACCTTTTGGGCGGGATCGTTGCCGAACCATTATAACTTCTGCCCCAGTTTTACTTTTGGGGGACTTCTTGGATTTTTATTTTGGTGTGACTGAACCCCAGGGAGAGGTTGCCTACGTATCCTTTCGGAATCAAGTCAGACGTAGTTCAGGCCACTTTTGTTTTTGGAATTTCTTTTTGTTTTTCTGCTTTACTTTGTTTTTCACTTCCTTTTCCTTTTCTCATTTTCATTGTATCTTTTCTTTTTATTTTTATTTTTTTTATATATATTTATATATATATATATTAATTCTTTATTCTTCCTTTTTTTTAATTGTCTATTTCATTTCAATTTCTCTTTTTCTTTCATTTTATTTTTAATAATA
The DNA here is from genome assembly GCF_000715075.1 of Nicotiana tabacum. Taxonomy (NCBI): domain Eukaryota; kingdom Viridiplantae; phylum Streptophyta; class Magnoliopsida; order Solanales; family Solanaceae; genus Nicotiana; species Nicotiana tabacum. The sequence continues at coordinate 206,051,948 of NC_134085.1, read as the reverse complement.
CTTTCAGGTTCCAAAGAGGGTAATCAAAGAAGAGTAACCGGCTCAAATGGGTTTGCAAAGGGTTGATAGTGTTTGGGTAGCGAGAATGAAAGCCTTCGTCATCTCAAACTGTGCGAAGACATCGCCGGAGCGATTTAGGCATAGTACTGCATCTGCTTTCAAAGCGGGGTCGGCGTCATTTCTTTCGACGTCGCCTAGATACAAATGCTCCTCTTGGCAATATTTTCCAATGACGTATGGACCCTTCTTTGTCGGTACAATTGCTCGTGACAAACCGCAGTCATTAAGGTTAACATTCCGTACGGGTCTAAACCCATTTACTGTCCTCAAACTCTGCTTTAGTGACGGACATTTTTCAATCCATGAACCAATTTTCTTTAGTTGTCCCTATTTTCTCAAATTCTTTATATTTCAAATTTTGACTCATTATTTGAAATCTGACGGAGTTCTCGGGATCTGGGCATGAAGTCCGCAGGCATGTCATGTTATTTAAAGCTGCATCATCAGAATTGAAGAGAACAAAATAAAATAAAATATAGCAGATCTCTTGAAAAAGAAAGTGAGCGATGAAACATGATTTCATTTCTTGGAATTTTGGGAAGATAAAAACAAAGTTGACATTCAGGAAATTAAAAACAGGAATCTAAAGAAAACATCTGAGTCACACCCTGGGGTAGCTCGTGATGCAGAGAAAGTGGCAGGACAGGTCTATTAGGACTTCCGTTTGATCAGGAATGGCGTAGCCTTCCAGTTTTGAAGCTTGGCGCTTGGTCCCATGTACGATACCTCAGCGGTGCTAGTGTCCTCTCCTGGCTGGACCATGTGTGTTTCGCATAACTTATTCCTCATCGCCTCACATGTTCCCTCACTCTCTTCGAGCGTGAACACCTTATCATCTTCCTCTTTACTGTACTTTGGCTTCTGTGGTATGCGTCCAATAACCACTGGCTCATTCAGCCGAGGTGGTTTGATCGTCCCCCATACCATATAGGCCTGCTTGGATACATCAATTTTCTTTTTCGGTTCAGTCTCGGTGATTTTACTCTTCTTTTCCCCTTTCTCTTGCTTCGAGGTTGCCTTGGGCTTCCTTTCTATTTTAGCAATAGCAATTATGGCCTTAAGCGCTGGATCAAATTCCTTGTCTTCACAAATCATCCCAATTATCGGCCCGTTGTTGTGGGTGGGCAGCGGATTATTGGTCACATTTGGGACATCCTCGTCTTTCAACACAATTTTCCCTTGCTCTAACAAATTCTCTACCGCTTGTTTCAATGTCCAACAGTTGTTTGTATCATGCCCTTCTACCCCTGAATGGTATGTATACCTGACACCCCGCTGATATGATGGTGATTCCGGGTTTTGCCCGTTTGGTAGTATGGGCTGCAACAAATTCATCCGGACAAGCTTAGGGAATAAGGTGGAGTAGGGTTCACCGATTGGTGTATAGTTGGGTCTCCTGGGTGGTTCTCGAGGATGGAAGTTATTTTGGGAAGGCCGAGGATTGTAGCGGTTTCGGTAAGGAGGCTGACTTCTAGGAGGTGGAGCTTGATTTCTGTTAGCCTGTGGTTGCGGTCGGCTGAAAGGTTGAGCATTCATAACCGCATAAAGTGGTGGAGCATAGACCATATCAGAATGAGGATAGTAGTGTTGAGGGGTTATTTCAGAGAACACAGGTCTAGGGGCCCGGTATCTTCTTCCCCATGATGCTGCCATGGTTGTTTCTTCTCTTGTCCTATTCTTTGCCATTCCTCCGGACCCGCCTTGGATGGCTTGGGAGGTTGCTCTAATGGATGCCTGACTTAAAATCCTACCTGTTTTCAAACCGTGTTCCACCATGTCACCAATTTTGATGGCCTCTGCAAAAGGTTTTCCCATGGCCGACATCATGTTCTGAAAGTAATCGGGCTCTTGGGCTTGCAGGAAGACAGTGACCATTTCTATCTCATCCATTGGAGGTTTCACTCTTGAAGCTTGTTCGCGCCACTTAACTGCATATTCTCTGAAATTTTCTGAGGGTTTCTTCTTTAGATTTGTCAGAGAGTTCCTATTTGGAGCAATATCGACGTTGTACTGGAACTGCCTGACGAAATCTCTAGCAAGATCATCCCAGATGTACCAGCGAGACATATCCTGGTCCATGTACCACTCAGATGCGATGCCAACCAGACTTTCTCCGAAATAGGCCATGAGTAGTTCTTCCTTTCCACCGGCTCCCCGCAGCTGATTGTAATATCTTTTGAGATGAGCAATAGGATCACCATGCCCATCGTACTTCTCGAATTTTGGGGTTTTGAATCCCAATGGCAGGTGCACATGAGGGAACATGCATAAATCGGCATAGGATACACTTTTCTGTCCGCTCAAGCCTAGTATGCTTTTGAGACTCTGTTCCATACTCCTCATCTTCCTCACAATCTCTTCTCGCTTATGAGTTTTGGTGGTCTTTTCTTGTCCCGCAGTGAACTCAAATTGGAGTGGTTGAGGGTAAGTGCTGGTGGTAAACCGAGTTGGTTCCAGTGAGAAGGATGGTGCTTGAAATGTGAATGAGGACGAGTCAGAATTAGGCCTGTGTGTAGCGGGTTGTGCCACGATTGGACAGGGCGGTGCCGCGAATGTACCTGTAGCTACATCTGTTGTTGACCTCTGGGGATAAGAATCAGAGGGTGATCCAGCAGAGTGGGCTGAAATGGTAGGGTACCCGAATGGGATAGTTGGATAACTTATGGGGATGTTGGAAGTCCCAATTGTCCTGGAGAACAACTCAGGGAACCCAGGGATTATACTTGGTGGCTCTTTTCCGTTATTCCAGTCATCCAACATTTCCAACATGCGGAGCCGCAGGATTCTGTTTTCCTCAGCAGTTGCTGACTCGGGCGTCAGGACGGCCGAGATTGAACTCTCCTCAGAGACAGGAATTGTCGGCAAAGGAATTTCTGAAGACATCTCTATGCTTCTCTTTGATCTTGTGAAGTAAGTGTGAATACTCCCTCTCGACTTAACAACGGGTAACTGAACACTCCCTTTCGACCTCGTGAAGTAGGAATGTGAGGTTAGACTTCCACCAAACCAACCACCTTTTTTTTTTCTAAAAACCTGAAGTACTCAGCAGCAAACAAACGGTTAGTTCGAAACAAATAACAGATAGGTAACCTCACGTTGGGACATGATGAACCTATACAGTTAAGTGAATTTCTACATGTTTGCAACAAAGACATATGTCATTCCGGCTTCTCTTAAGGCTTCCCTTTATTTATCGTTTTTTATTATATTTTTTTTATTTTTTTATTTCCTATTATTATTGTTTTCATTATTTGCAGTTAAAAATGTGACCGGATCCGATGAGGATTGCCTACGTATCACGATGCCGCGTGAATCAGATCTTGCGTAGTTCGGGAATCGAAAATGGAGTAACTAAACTAACCTTTTTTTTTTGAATTTTTGAAAGAAATGCTTTAAAAGAAAAAAGAATTTTTTTTTATTTTGATTTTTGTTTTATTTTTTAAAGAAAGACTTCTAAAAATTTATTTGCTTTTGACTTGAACTTTGGGATTTTTTTTTTGTTTTTTTAAACAAAAAAAAACGTGTTTGGTTGATTTTTTTTTTCATTTGTTTCACCTTTTTCTACGGAAGAAAGAATATATATTTTTTGATTTATGATGTTGCCTCTTAAATTTTTGAAAGAGGGACTTTTAAGAAAATGATGTGGAATTTCTGAATTTTTATTTATTTACAAAAGCACTTCTAAAGAAAAGCCATAATATTTTTGGAATTCAATTTTTCAAATATTTTTTTTATGGACATTTACAAAAGAAAGACTAAAAAGAAAAGAGTATTTTTTGGATTTTTGTTGCTGATTTTAATTCTTATTTCATTTTTTTTTCGTATGAAAGACTTCAGAAAGAAGGAAACTTTTTTTTTATTTGAGTTTTAAAAAAAACTTCTATATTATTATTATTATTATTTTTTTTTGGATTTTTGAAAATTGGGGTCGGAACTGATGAGGTTTGCCTACGTATCTCACATCCGGTGAGAATCAGACCCGCGTAGTTCGGTCGATCGGGCGTAGAGGAAATAAACTAACCCTTTTTCTGAATAAAATACTTACACGGAAAAGGAGAAAATATTTTTGGATTTCGTTTTTTTTTTGTTTTTTTTATTATCTTTTGAAAAGAGACGATGACTAAAGAAACATTTTGTCTTTGAATCTTAACTTCTTTTCACTCTTTTTTTTTTTTGAAATTTCGAAAAATCTTTTAAGGAAGTATTTGGACTATTAGTTTGAATTTATAAAAAAGATACTACAAAAGAAACAACATTTTTTTGAATTTTGAATTTTCCCTTTTTTTTTTACTTTTATATATATTTTTTGGATTTTGAATGTGATTAAAAGGAATTTTTTTATATATGTTTTTTTTAATAAATCAAACTAAAAGACAAATTTTGTTTTCATTTTTTTCTTTTTTTTTTTTAAAGAAAATTCCGGCGGGGTTTTGACACTACTTGGACATTGGTTTTATTTTTCCAAAAATAAGTAATTATCTCCCTACGCTGTTATTTTTTTTTTAGAAACCGGTCAGCATGCAGAACTGAAGCAAATAAATGCGCAAAACAAACGGGATGCAGCAGGATGGTCTTTTCATTTCAGGTTGCCTGTCCTAGACGGACCCAACCCTTGTGTTGAGTCCCCTATGTCAAATGCAACATGATGCAAATAAGCGTTCCTACTAGGGATCCGGCATGAGGTTTTGTTATACTAGGTTTATAACCTGGGTATATGTTCTAGACTGTGTACCCGAGCGGACAACTCGAGTCGAGGAGGGGGCTACGTACCGGGGACCCGCGAGATCGTCCGGCTTTGTAACTTGTCCGGCCTCTTTCTTATTTCAGGTATTGACACTAACAGAATAGGGAGTCTCGACCAGCGAGCTTCTCCCCGGAGGTAAGAAGAGAAGGGTTTCGGTACAGTTTATATACAGTTCAGATAATATCAAAGCGGTAAAAGACAACATTTAGCACGTTATGCCAAAACATGTAATAAAGATCAGATAATAAAGCCAAATATAACAATTATTCTAAGCTCGAATTCTTGAACCCTGAACCAAAGGTTCTGGGTTAATCCCCAGCAGAGTCGCCAAAGCTGTCACATCTCATTTTTCCGCGCCCGCCCCGAAGTGTAAGAGCGCGAGGGAGTTTTTCCAATTTAAGTGACAATATTCAAAATGAGATTATTTATTTAATTCAGAGTCTCCACTTGGGAAAGGTTTGGATTTTGGTGTCCCAAGTCACCGGTTTGTCTTGAATCCCAAATCGAGGAAAATATTTGACTTTCCAAATGAAGTCTACGAACCAGAAATTCTAAGTAAGGAATTCTGTTGACCCGAGGGAAGGTGTTAGGCACCCTCGAATCCCGTGGTTTTAGCACGGTCGCTTAAATTGTTATAATGTCTAAATATCTGATTTAAATACATGTTGTGACTTATGTGCTTTTATTAAGTTTAAACCGCTTTTATTATTATCATTTATTTTTTATGAAATTGCAACGTCGTGAAAAATGCATTTCGAACCACATCACAATCAATGCGCCTGTGGTTGTTAATACATTCCGACTCCGTTGAGATTTGGATTTGGGTCACATAAATGCGCACCCGAATTTAAGAAGGTAAGATTATTAAAATGCACGCCTGAAGTAATTATCATATTATTATTTCTGGGTAAGGCCGTAGAATTTTGCTAAACGGCTCATCCCGAAGTCTAAGTAATTTTAATTAAACATTTATCGAGGGCCTCGCAATTTGTGCGTTTTATTTGGCGAGGCTCATCTCATTTATTTTTATCAGGATAATCCTAAAGTGCCTACATTTTCTATTAAAATTGTCTATACAAAATGAAAGAGAAAAGGTCTTAATTTATTTACATGCTTGAGTTGTTATAGTTGAGTTTCGAATATGATTCGTAAATTCTGAAAATGATACAAGCAAGACAGTCCGTTGCCAATACGGGCCCAGGCCCAACGTATATGGCATTAAACTAAACCTGGGCTTCACGTATTACTACCTAGTTACATTATACTAGGCATGTTCTCAGTTTGTCAAATTAAAAAAAAACTTAGCAATCTAATTTTAATCCTAAACCAATTACATGCTGGAATTAACCAATATTATTTAACTAAACAATATTCTTACAAGTTCCGAAATGGTCTATTCGTTTGATTTTTAACTTAGACGGAGTTACTACACCATTTATTTATTTATTTTTAAGCAATATATATAGATAGTTCAATCGTTAAGCTATCGTCGGATGTTCCACTATATATACATTAAATAGCTACACGATTCCGATTTTTGTAAGCTAAATAATTTATATATACAAATAAAATTCAGAATATAATTCAAAATAAATTTAGAACTTCAATTCTTCATTTTTCTTATTCATGCTTCCTGTTTCAGTTTACAATAATCAGCGTGTCAGTTGTGTACCTGATATTGGAAGCAAAAGAAAAGTGAGAGATCAGCAGAAATTCAGTAGCATACAACAACAGCAACCCCAGCAACTAGTAATAACCAGCGATGAGAAACTTAGTGACAGATTTAAAATCAAGACAAAATCCAGAAACAACAACAACAACCAATGGACAAAAACAAAGGGAATCTTTTCAGATTTTTGAAAGACTAATTAGTGTTTAACCCTTAATTTCTCAATTCGTATATCAGAATATTTGGATTGTATATCAGGTGTATATTCTTCTTCTTTTGAATTTCCAGAATGTTTTTCTTTTTATTTTTCTAAAGTCTTAGTATTTTTTTTTTCGGAATTCTCTCTTAAAATTTTTCTTCGTCCTAAAATCTGATTCAAGACCTCTATATATATCCCATCCCATAAATCTTTTAATCAATTAAAATCAACCCATTTTCTCCTACCAAACCCATTATCTTCCCACTCATCCCCATTACATTAAATAAGTATATCAACCCTACCCCATTATATTTTGTCCCTCATGTCTAACATAAACAAATACAAGATTCCCCCACACTAAAATTTGTCTTGTCCCCATTTAATTAAACAATAATATCAAATCCCACCCATTACATTTTGTCCCCCATGCTTAACATAAAGAATTACAAAATGTTCAATTACCAAACTAACCCTTCCGACCTTAATGCAATTACCATTTTACCCCTGAACGTACTACAAATTACCAAACTACCCCATCAGCTATAACAATCAATTAATCAAACTTAACCAAAATATAGACAATATGATCAATTTCTAACAATGTTCAAACAACAAATCACATGAACATGATTTCTTCAATATTTCAACAACAAATCACATGAACATGATTTCTTCAACATTTCAAACAACAAATCACATGAACATAAATTGAACAACAAAGAACAACTAAAAATTTGATTGAACAATATTTTAGCAACAAACAAACCTATTTTCAAATTTAACAACAACAACAACAAACAAGTATATTCAGATTTCTAAATTCAATAATATTGAACTTAAAATCAACTCTAACAACATTACAACAAACAATTCCTATATTAAACTTAAACAAGATTATGAGACAAATTCAAGAAATAATCATAAATGATAAACAAGAAATCAAACTATACAAATTTCGGATTCAAGATCAACCAAACAAAGTATGAACATGAATGAAAATATTCAATAACAATAACAAACAAACTTTGTTCAAACTTCGAATTAAACTTAAACAAAACAAATAAATATATTCAAATTACTAATCTTCAAATAGTCAATTAAATCCAACCAAAATTATAACAAAGATATATGATCCAAAATTTAAGAAGCAAAAACATTAACTTCACATTAAATTACTAAATTAAAAACGAACTTCAAACAAAGATGAACATGAATTAAATCTATTTTTAAACAACAAAACATGACGGATTCACATGATTTAAACAATGTTAACAATTTCTGAAAATACATAAAACACATGAAACAAATTGAAGAAACAATTAATTTAAACTTCAATTTGAATCTAACAAACATTAAACTAACAATTCCCTTTTTACAAAAAATGAATAAAATTAACATGAAATAAACATGAAAAATAACTAATTAATTTCTCATTTAAATCTGAAAATTAAATTAACAAAACACATGAACAAACTAGAAAATTATTTCAACGACGAACAAACAAAACAAGAATCGAATCATTTAACAATTTTGGATCCGAAAAATATCAAACAAAAATATGGACAAAATAAAACTTAGAACAACTAACCGTAAATGACCAACGACGAACATCGAACGAACTCTAAATGAAACCAACGAAACTTTGACATAACGAAGAAGACGAAGCAAGAGCCGAAGCAGGAACGTGAAGCAGCAGCGCCGGCAGCAGCAACAGCGACCCAGCTCCGGCGAACCAGCACGATGGAGGAAACAGAACCAGCTGCCACGACGAGGCAGCAACGCCGGCAGCAGCAACCCAGCAACGGTAGCAGTAGCTGCACCGGTGGGGTTTGGACGATGAAGCAGCAGAAGTCGACGCGGAATCAGCTGCCATGGAAGCGAGTGGTCGACGAGGGCAATGGCGGACTGCTTGGTGGAGCTGGGCAGCCATGGATGTCGAGCTCAAGCTCGAGCTTGACGAAGGACGAAGAAGATGAAGTGACGACGCAGAGACAACTGCGTGGACAGCAGCAGCTATGGTTTTTGGGGTCGTTTGGACATGACGAACTGTTTGTTGATGGCGTTTGGACGAGAGGGAGTGGGGTCGAGGGCAGCTATGGTTGTGCTTTGGAGTTTTGAGGAAGAAGAAGGAGAATAAGGGGGGGGGGGATGGTTTAGGTATTTTTTAGGGTTTTTTTTCTTTATGTTGCTTGTAAGATAATAGGGGTGTTGGGTTATGGACTGGTTCGACCCAGTTCGAAATGGACTGGGTCATAGGGAAGGTTGGGCCATTTTTTGGGCCTGTGGCTTGAAATCGAAGAAGAGGCCCAATTCCGACTTTCTTTATATTTTTTGCTCTCTCTCTTTTTTTTTTAAAACTAAATTATAAAAAATACTTAAACTATTATTAAGAACTAAATTAAGTTATAAAAGCGCAAATTAACTCCAAATAACAATTAACGCATAATTAAGTAATAATTAAGCATAAAATCGTATATTTGGACATTAAATGCTAAAAATGCAAACGATGCCTATTTTTGTAATTTTTATTTTTTTTGTAAAACAAACTTAGTTACTAACAATTGTATAATTAAATCCTACATGCGAAATGTGACATATTTTGTATTTTTAATAATTTAACAAATAAACATGCATAGACAAACATACAAATAGTTACACAAAATATCACAAAATATCACAAAAATTGCACATCAAGAAAAATTATTTTATTTTTGAATTTTTTTTGGGAGTAATTCTCATATTGGGCAAAAATCACGTGCTTACAAGGACGATGCTGAGAATAGGTAGTAAGGTTTCCTTTCCAGGATTTTAATTAGTAAATAAGTGTGATGGACACTTGATACATTAGGAGCTAGTGTGAAAGGTAAGTTAAGACAAAAGACATAACCCAAGAGAGATTACACAGAATATAGATATGAGCATGGACTGACGACCAGTTAGTAGTTGATTCAGGAAGAGCCTAGTTATGGCTAGATAAGAAGATATAGCCAAATCAGCAGATTGTGCAAGATAAACGCAGTGAACCCCAACATAGTAAATTCAGTCTCGCAGATATGACGTCATAATCTTTGAGAAATATTCAGATAGAAGTTGGGGTAATTAAAAGAACCGTATAAGTGTTAAATAAAAGAGAGTGCTACTGGGAAGACAGTAAAATTTTAGTTCAGAAGCAATCCTACGAGCACAAGGGCGCAGAGGTAATTAACTAGGGATAATTATAGGCGAGCAAGAACATCAAAAATTCCGTCGGGTATATGATGTAATAAGCTCGAAGCTTTACAAAAGTCAGAGGGTCTCCCATAATTACTACAACGAAAGACTAGCTGGGATAATAAGGAAGAAGGCTTCAACCTAGCAATAGTGACCTAAAGAGGAAATGATCTTGTAACAACAGTCTCACTACAATATTGTATGCACTCCATAAAAAAGTGGCACCTATTGTGGCTAATTAATGGGAAGTAAAAATCAAAAGTGATATTTGAGATCTTATGAGTTACAGGAAATTTCAGTATTTGTGGGCAATAAAATAAGCCAAGTATTCATGTAACAAGTGACATAACGGCCAGAAAAAGTAATTGCTTACATTTAAAGACAACTGAGAAGGCACGAAAGGAAATTTATGGTTCTAGAAAGTTAAAGGAACGTTTCGAGTAGTATGAATAAATATGTGTAGGTCGCAAGCTAAAGTATCGTAGAGCGACAAGGTTTTAGGTAGATATGCGTAAGGATAATGAGAAGGTGACGAAAATAGGTAAGTCCTGGGGATTAAACCCATCAAAACAAGAGAGTTGATGGTTTCTGTAAATTATAGAAATCTCGATACAGTCTGAATGAACTCAGAGGACTCTAAGACTAGGAGCAATTAGAAGAGATGAAATGTTTCCCTGGTAGTAGAATAAGGGTGTAATGGTGATAGATAAGAGGATAATGTTTAGGCCTTTGATTGAGTAATGATTTAACGAGAAAGGGATTTCATGAATTGCACGGGATTAGAATACCCCCATAAGATGAATCGCGTTGGGATGCTATGAAATACGGTTATTGAAGTATAGTATCATCCCGAGGTAGATCAAGCAAATAACTTTAAATGTTCCCCAATACGACGTGAGCCCTAGTGACAACGTATTACCTAAGAGGTTTCAAGTTATCAGTGGTAGATTATGGATCAACATTAAGGTGAATCAATAATGGATAGATAAAATTTACGAAATATAAGATGAGATTAGGTCATCATTCTTAAGACGAACAACAATGAGTATGAACTAAAGGAATTAGACTTATACATATAGGATAAATAGCAAGAGAGTAACCTGGAAGTAGGTAACAGACCTCGGTAATAATAAATCAGAGTAAGAGTTATGGTATAGTATGACCTACCTAGTTATAGTAAAGCCATAAGTATAGATAACCAATGCTATGAAACAAGATATATCAATAGTCATAAGTTTGACAAATTACCGATCGAAGAACTTCAGTACACCTATAGATTTTCAAAGGGACGACTTGTCAAAGTTCTGTATATGTTAACAAAGTGACGCCTAGAGATTGGCTAAAACCTGGAAGAAAAAAGAGAGAAGAGTCGCACAGGCGTACATACAAGGTCAAAGTCGTACAGGCTACAAGACAAAAGGTAGCAGAAGTTATGAGATTGGAAGAATTCAATCACAAGTAGTGGTGTGAGAAAGAGGCCTAAAGGGGAGAATGTCCCGGCATTTGGATTTATTCACAGAACAGTTGCCTAGATGGAAAGGACAATATTAAAGTATTCGTAAGAGCTATAGGTTATGAGACTGATAAGCACATCATTCAACATTCGAGGATGAATGTTCCAAAGGGGAGAATGATGTTACACCCCATATTTTCGTATGTCAGAGTACGTCGTAAGTCAATTAATGTAAGCTCAGAAATGAGATAGTCTTTGAAAGTACATAAAGTAAGTTAATCGTGTCTCCTTGGAGGTTATAAATATTGAATATAATGGATAACAAGTACCAAGAGGGTTGAAAGGCTTAGAACTTAAACAAATTGAAGAAAATAAGTTTTGTCGAACGTCGACAAATTGGGAATGTTATAACATGTACTTTTGTGGTGATGGTTCTTAACATGATAAGGAGTTTATGTTATGAGTTATTTTAGTCATATGATAGTCGTGTATTAAGTTTTCAAGTCAAGCGAGTTGTGGAACAAAAGTTGGTAAAGGTCATCACAAGTTACATTCATAAATATGTTGAAAATTAGGTCAAATGTAGTTGAGCTTTTCTCCCAATATATTTAGAATAACAGGATGATCCACCTACCAAATTGAAGATCTATGAGTCTAGTCGCGTTCATCAATACGACATCGGTATAGAGAGATATTCGTGTTTTTACGAGACTGCGAAGGAAGCCCCTATGGGACCCACTTAGTCGGTGGCCGACCTTCACTTGTTTTTATCTCGTTTTTGGGATGAGATTTGCTCATTTTTTGATCTCCTTCCATCCCCACACTCTCCAAACCCTTCCAAACAGTTCCCCCAAGTCCCCAAATAAATTTCAAAAAAAATACACCATAATACAACATCAAAGTTAGCCAAAGGTGGAGAATAACCCCTCTATGGTATTGTGATGTGAATAAGGATGATGGCGAGCTAAGTTAAGCTTAGGGTTCTAATTTTATCTACTTCCTAAGATGTGTTTAACATATTTTTTATGGTGTTTAAGGTTAATTATATGTTGGTTGTGGTATTAGAGTGAAAGATTATAAGATAACACTTGAAAGGGGAAGAGATATTGGTTGGGTTGTTTTAAGGCTATATATATGTTGTTATGGCTAGAAAATAGGGATAATAACTTCATTATGATATGGTTTATTTTTTTTAATGTATGTCTATATGTTTATCAAGTGAATTGGTGAAAGAAACATATGAAATTTGAGATTGGAAGCGGAGATTAGTTTAAGTCACTTCTATGGTGTTGTATTGCCATTGAGGGTTGTTGTAAGCTAAATGTAATTTGGATTTCGACTTGAAGCTACTGTAGGAGGTATGTATATTATGTTCTTGCATGTAATTAAGGTTATCTTGATGTTGATTAAGTTAAATTGATGGACTAGACATGAACTAGTGAATAAAGTTGCTAATTGAGGATAGTTGGAGTTATGAATTGTTTCTTTTGTTATTAATATATGGTATAAGGCTGGAATCATTGATGAATGACTTCATTATCATGTTATCGATACTGTTAAGTTAAACTATGGAGTCTATAAGTGTGATATGGGGTATATGTATTCCAATCGGAGCTTTCGCTTATCATGAAGTAGTTGTGACTTGTTGTTGTTATATTGTGTCATATTATTGATATTTATATGTTGCTGGATTTCTCTGGTTGTTGTTGTTGTTGATATATGGTACTAGAGGAGACACTTGTTACAAGGGAGATGCTGCCCAAATTTATATAAAAGAGCTACTAGTTTAAATTGCGAACTTAATCTTTACTCAGCATTGATTTTGAATCTCCTTATGCTATGATAGATTGAGTTGAGTTGTTTGATGAATTGCTTGGAAGGTATTAAGGACTCAACGGAGTTAAGGTATGTTAAGGCTATCCCTTCTTCCCTTTTGGCGTGATCTATATGATACAAACAAAATGAGCAAACACGAAACTTTCACAAATGACTCTATTCTTAGAAGTACTAGGGGTACCTATATTCTTGATTCCCCATGTGTCCTATTATTATATTGTCTATTCTTGGGTCTCAGAAAATACATAAGTTTATAAAATTATTTCATGATATAACCGAAGGCATATTAATCTTATGACATCCCGAGAAATCTTATTGACTTATTTCGTATGCATTGCATTCATTTATATATGTACAACGACCCATGACTAGATATCGTTATATACGTGTATATTATATATATATGGGGTATGGAGAAAGGTTATGGCGTTATATACATATCACCACCTGATCAACTAGTATACGTTGATGATTTTGCCCACAGAGAAGATCGAGATGATATGATGGGATTCCTTCAGAGGCTTGATGATGTTATGTATGCATATACCTATACATGGTACGATATTTATACACATATGTGTGACACTACAAATGTTTCATGATTCATATAGCTATTCAGACTTACAGGTTGAGTCCTTACTCCATCTTTCTTTCATGTCTTTTATATACTACTTTTCATTCCCTACATACTCGGTACTTTATTTGTACTAACGTCCTTTTTGCCTGGGGACGTTGCGTTTCATGCTCGTAGGGCTCGATAGACAGGTCGACAGTCCTCCTAGTAGGCTATCAGCTCAGCGGAAGGTGTTGGTGCACTCCACTTGCTTCGGAGTTGCCTATTTGGTTAGTATGATTTAGACATGTATTGATTGGTATGACGGACCTTTATGACATTTATGTACTCTTAGAGGCTTGTAGAGAGATGTCATGCATATGGATACTTGTATGGCCTTGACGGCCTTTGTTTTGAGTGTACAAATGATCATGTCGGCCTTATAGGCCCATATGTCACATGTATAAGTTTCTAGTATTCTCTTATCTTTTATTCTGGTTATCTCATGACGACCCTTCTGGCACATTTACCCATAATGGTGTGATAAGAAAGTTACGTCACGTTGGTACTCGGTTGAGTACGGTACCGGGTGCCTGTCGCGGCTCTCCGATTTGGGTCATGACAGTAAAAGCTTTGTGGGGCTATGACATTTGTGTGGTTATAAAAGTATCTCATTAAGGGTAAAATGGATAAAATAAAAAGTTTAAAGTTGAATTATTTTCAATTATAAAAATGCGTCATTCTTTTTAGAACGGACTAATAAGGAAAGTGTGTCATTTATATTGAAACAGAGGGAGTAGCTTATTAAACTATGCTATTAAGTACTAGCTTTAAGTTTTAACTAACCTATTTTGTAAAATTTCTCAAGTTTGCTTATTTGAAAAAGTACTCTTTCATAATAACAATTTGTATTTCACTAAGTCATTTGAGAAGCATGTTTGGTAGAAGGTGTTTGACCAATTTTTTCAGTTATGAAAAAAAAAACATGTAAATATTCATTTTGCAATTTTGTTAGACTTAAAGTTGATCTTTACCATCAAGTTATGCAGCAAAATTGATGTGATATATTAGCCAAGGTCTTGAGTTCTAGTCTTGAAATTTTTTTTGAAAAAAAAAAAAAAACCTCTAATCGTTTAAGACCAGCTCCTTCACTTAAGAGTGTCAAATATAAACTAATGAACCGGTACTCCGGTAGTTATTGAATTTATTTATCCAAGTTCAAGTAAAACAACTAATCTAAACACCCAAACTCTTTTGATGCCTAGGCTGTACACATCAAATATAAACTACTCCACAAAAGATCAAATGTTTTAACATGGAATCTTTTGCTTCCAATAAAAATTACACACACTCTGCAACCTTGCACTCATCTACAGGCAGAAACGCTGTCCAGAACACAATCTTTTTGTGTTCTTTTTCACTCTCTGATGATTAACACTTAATTCTTCTAATCCTCTTCTTTCTTTTTCATTTTTGGAGCAACAAAACAAAAAAATTCTTTTACAAGATGGACTTATTTACTCTACTAGATGTTTGTCACCAATTTGGGATCTGGTCAGAAAAATTCAGGGAGTGGCCTGCCTTCAAGAAATGACCTGAACAGCACAAGTGATCTCTCAGGTTGTGAGAATGGAGCTTCATGAGAAGCACCTCTAATAGTAGCAAAGGAGAGGATATTATCATATACATGTGTCCATCCACCAACCTAATAACACAACAAAAAAAGAAAAAGAAAATGAACTTTTGCTGGAAAAGTGGTCTTAAAATAATATAGTTGGCTTTTTTTCACAGAAGGGACATAAGGAAAAATATTACTACCTGCTGCCCTGCAAACCAAACTCTATAGGGGACAGTTGTGTTCAGCTGCATTCGCCTTGCTAGTTGATGAACAGTGGCGCGACTTCCAATTAGTGGAATGACAGAATCTTGATCCCCACTGTTAAAGATTTTAAGCATTGGTGTTAGATGTTGAACAAATTGCCGAGCTCATACAAGTGTATGAAGAAAAATTGAATGTGGCTGCATGTATACCTGTATATTAATACTGGAATTCTTTCCTTGACAAGCATTCCTATAATGGAGATGGTTGGTATCTCTATGTCAAGCAGTTGATAGTCCAGAATACTGTGGCATCAGTAAGAGGTGTTTTATTGATTCATCATAATATAAGAGGTTGCCCCCTCAAAGAAGCAGCACAGAAATATAAAGCTTTGACATAAACTTCCTAACAGAGTATATATTTTTTGAATGAATGTATTGATTCTACTGGCATTAGCGCGCTGTGTAAAGAACCATTTTCATTTGTCTGGTTTTTGTAGGTGCACTGAGAAGCGTATGTTCTTTAGGGAGAGTTGCAAACTTGCATATTATTGTACAAGAGGCCAGTGGCGGAGTCGGGAATTTGACCGAGGGGCGTCAAAATATAAAGAAGTAAACACGAAAAAACTAAGGAGATTCAACATATAATATGTATACATGAAAATAAATTTTTGACCTAGCTACACAGTGTAATTTTCTGGTGGCGAAGGATTTGTAAATAACTAAATATTACTCATGAAACTCAAGAGACTAGCCCATGGTGCTTATTAATGTTTCTGATAAGTTGAAGTCTATGGAATGATACACAACATATTGTACTATTCAGCTATGAGTTTAACGTCTATAGATAGTAACCTAGAAAATAAGGTAGGTTAACGGCTACAACAGGTTAAAATACATTTATAGTGTAAATAATTTCTATATACTGAAGTTAAATTCATTCCGCTATTGGCCCTTTTAGCAAGGAAAGAAAGCTTACTTGCTGCAAACAGCCCATCTACGTACTCCGACAAGCTCAGCATGAAGGGCCCTTCTCACATCTTTCCGGTTCAAGTAATTGATAATTTCATCTTCCACGCATACATCCAACTTCTCGACATTTTCCTGCTAATTAGTAGTTGTATTAGTTTAGATAGTCAATATAGTGTGATAAGAAAATAAGAGAAACCTATCAAATGAAGGGGAAAACTTACTTGAGGACTTATAATCTTGGATTGGGAGAGCACCGATGAAATACAAACATCAAGAGTAACACCGTACTTGTCCACGAACTTACTTGTTTCCCTACTTACTAGGCTCATGACTCTTGAACAGATTGGCGATACTGAGCCCCTGTAGTACTCGCTGACATATCGCGAATAATTGCAAGCAGAACTAAACATTCTGTATGTTGGATCTGATATTAGACCATGTGACCAGAAGTACTCTGCCCTTGAATTGAAGTCAGTAGCAAATTCCAGAACGGGGTTACCTAGCTGCAATGAAACAGGAAAAACAAGTGATTAAAACCAACAACTTTTCCTTTAAGTAAGTGGCTGATCCAAAATTTCGACATCGCGGATTCTGAGTTGAGAGAGCGGGTTCTAAAATGTATATTTAACTCATTTTTGTAATACATACATACATGCACATACATATATATGGTCAGGGGTGGATGCAGTGTGACGCAGAGTAAAAATTTATAGGTAATATTCGTTAAAATTGCAAAATTAGTAGATATGAATACATAACTTTAAAAATACCATAAGTTCAATGCTAAAAACCTTAAAAGCTGAACCCATAGAGTTTAAATACTAGATCCGCCTCTGTATATGGTTTGACACTGAAATGTTAAGTCTGCATGACATGTTATACAAACACAATGCATATTATCAAAGATAAACAACTTAGGATCTGCAACTTTTTATAAAACTTTTGGATTGTAAAAGTGAATTCATTAGGTAAACTTACTGCAACTCCTTTTAGATTGAAAATCTGCTGCTTCTTGTTAAATACCATCATGAGCTTTGCAAGCTGAGGTACATAATGTCCTGTAACGAAACAAGCCAAAAATGTGATTAACCAAGAATAAAGGAAATAAAAATAATAAATAAATTCCCAGCTACTGCACTAAAGGAATAAACTTACCTGCATAACTTTCACCAGTTAAAAACAAATTGCTTTTTCTATACTGTGGGAATTTTTGGAACCAACGTAGCAAGAATACAAGATTGTCCCTGGCTATAAGAATACAAAAAGGAAATGACTTTAGAATGCAAAGAGACATAAAGCAAGTAATTTAAAATTCAGAAAGGCAACGCTCAATTAAGTCATATAAATATCATAAAGAATCATAAAAATTCCAGAATCCTTATTAACGTTAAAGCAAAAAGATCAGCAATCACATGCTCATCATAAAAGACAGAAAGAAGAGATGAAAAGGAACAAGCTTTTGGAAATGAACCAAAAGTTGGAATTACAAAGTCTCAACCTGAAATGCATGTTAATAATAATACAAATAACATACCTGTTACTTCATCATTTACTGTCTCATAGGAAGAAGTATTATTTGAATAAGAGAAGCCAACTCCAATTGGACTCTCCAAATATAACATGTTTGCCTCTGCAATATATTTCAAGAAAAAACAATCATTTTCTACTTCTCAAGAACTATGCAATTCCATAGGAAATAAATGGAAAATTTTCTTGAATAAAATGTGATTCCACCTTTGTTCCAGCTGTATTCATTCCTAACAAGAACTTGTCCCCTTGGTCTAAATGGTCCATTTTCAGAAAATGCACCAACCCCCACTGAAGAACATCCAGGTCCTACACAAAACAAATGCAAATACTCAAAAAGTTTGAAAGGGAAGAGCCGGACCACAAAGGTCTATTATTCGCAGTCTTAATTTGCAATTTCTGCGGGAGGTTATTTCCACGGCTTGAACCAGTAACTCCCGGTCACACGGAGGCAACTATACCAGCACCAAGAATGCTTTGAAATAAAAAATATTTGTTTACAAATTTGTGTACCTCCATTTAACCACAAAACTAGAGGCTTTGAAGCTGGATTTGTTTCTGCTTCAACAAAGTAGTAAAAGAGAGATTTTTGTTTCTTATCATCAACAGTAACATATCCTGAAAATTGTTGAAACCCCACTTGAGGTTGTCCTGGCAATTGTATGATCTTGTCTGGATGAGGCAATGCAGCCACAATTCCTAAAGAAACACAAAAAAGAAAGAGAAAAATAGCCATAGCCATTGTTTTTGAAGTCTGCAAATTCATTCTTGATAATATGAGAGGGAAAGTTGTTAAGAGATGAGATATATAATGTAGCTTAGTGGAGAGCAGAGAGTCATGAAATGAATAAAGTGTGTGTGGGTGGGGGGGGGGGGGATGAAAGAAATAGCATGCTTACTCTAACATGTCAATATCATAATAAAATTCTAAATATCAATTCTTGTCTGTAGACTGTTGGCATGGAAATATTGATCAGAGAGAGACATGTATTAGAGACCAAAATGACCAGAGAGGAAATTCTTAACTGGTCCCCACTTTGCCTATATGAGCTTTATGTCAGTACTCATCAATGATGGTTTGGTTTTTTAACCCTCCTTGGCGAAAATTCTGATTTACTTCTAGTCTTGATTATTTCCTCTCATCTATTTTTATTTTAATGAGTTTTACGCGGCACAAACAAATTAATCATGTCCCAAATATAAATATTAAATATTGAATGAGAAATCAAAAGAAACACAATATTTTTAGTCTACTCTTTAGAATTTTTTTAATTTCTTATTTTAATTTAATGATATATTCTTGTAATCATAAAAATAAGATAACAAGTTGTACACTCCTATAATATGAGTTTTAGTTTACCAAGACAATGAGTACAAAGTGAAAAACCAGCACATGCTATGTCACATTTTTGGGCAGGTAGCTAAAACAGGAAAGGCATGTTTCTTTCTTGAAGCTTGAAAGTGGCTTTACAAGAATACTTTCCATGTCTCACTAAATGTGTGAAAATGACCAAAGAAAAAAAAAATCCTTTTAGCTTCATCTTCAAGTAAAGAGCATGACAGAATCATAGTTTTCTTGCAAGAACTTATAAGAGTCTTTTCTTTTAGAAATTAAATTATGTAAACTATAGTAGATATGTTACTGAAGGAGAGCCGTGACGTAACCGGTAAAGTTGTTGTCATGTGATCAAAATATTACGGGTTTGAGTCGTAGAAATAACCTCTTGCAAAAATGTATGGTAAAGTTACATACAGTAGACTAGTGGCGAAGCACATGAGTTGACCACCCTTCATCGAAAAATTGCATTGTGTACATAGGTAAAATATTACGTTTAGAGGTATATAACACATTGAATATCTTTTATCGCAAATTTTTTTTCACTTCTTTCAAATTTGAATACCTTTGGAAAAATTTCTAGCTTCTCCAGTGCAGTAAACCCTTTGGTCCGGCCATTCCCCAGGCGCATAGCAGAAGCTTAGTGCACCGAGCTACCTTTTAGTATATAAGTTACTGAAAATGGGAGCAAATATGCAGCACCTCATAAACATTAAACATGGGAAAATGAGATGTGGTCCACTAAGATCAATTAGAATCTTTATAATAAATACTAAAAGTACATAATGGCATATACTTCAAATCAAATACAGCAGCAAGTGTAAAAACATTTTCTTTATGTACCTATTAGGTTGAAGGTATTATGAGTCTTTGGACTCCACAAGAAAAAGGGTATGCTACTGTGTTATAATAATGAAGAATCATGATTTGTCAATTTCACTTTTCACACACATTCACAAGAACCCCATTATAGCTTCTATGTAAGCAGAAGGAACCTTTACAAAAGTTGAACCTTACTTAAATCATTCTTTTTTCCCACTTGCATTTGCATATATAACTGCCAAAAGCAGACAGATAGACGTTTAAGCTTCTATCCTTTATCTATCACAGCCTTATCATATGGTCCAACCTTTGTTCAGCGACAAGCAAGAAACTTTAGAAAATTTTAGTGGGCGTTTGGACACAAGAATTGTAAAACTCAGGAAAAAGTGGATTTTTTTTCAAGTGAAAAATGATAGTATTTGAAAACTAGAGTTGTGTTTGGACATGAATATAATTTTGAGTTGTTTTTAAAATTTTGTGAGTGATCTGAGTGAAAAATTTAAAAAACAACTTTTTGGAGTTTTTCAAATTTTCGAAAAATTCCAAAATTCATCTTCAAAGTGAAAAATTAAAATTTTATGACCAAATACTGATTTCGAAAAAAAATAAAATATTCTCATGGCCAAACGGGCTCAGTAAATCTGAACCATTTCACAGAGTTTAAGGATAAATTAAATTTGAACCTTTTTCCTCGTTAGAAAGGCTCAAATGTTGAAAAATTAGTGCCAGTTATTCACTAAGGGAAAATCTAGCCTATTTTTGTAACACAGTTACTAACGAATGACAAATTTGAATCATTTCATAGAGCGCATAAGCAAATTTGAAGCTTTTTTTGAAAATTTTCGGCATAAAATACATGCAATATAATTTTTCGACAAAAAAATTCAATTGAGCCTTCAGACTATGCAGTTCTACCCCTGCCTATCGCCAAGATCAAAACTATCTACACAACCCTTTCAGAATAAAAAGAACAATTTGAAAAATTTGAGACCACGAAGATTTGCTCGGAGATATTGTTTTCTTTTGAGCTAAATACTAGGAGTAGCTTTCCAATAAATTAATGTATCACTTTAGTGCCCATTTGGAAATTAGCTGTTAAGTGTTAACACTTAAACACAAGTCAAAGACACCTTTTGGCATTTTTCAAACTCTAACCTTCTCTAACTAACCTAAGAAATCTAGTGCACCTAATTCGTTGACTTATTTAAAGTCAATGCATCTTTTTTGGACGGTTGTTTTACACCATCAAATCAATTAAAAGACAATTATAATTAACGATCTATAACAAGTGAGATTAGCTATATTATAAACAAAATAGATGATCTGCTATGACGGGTTAAATTAAAATAGCAGTGCCAATATTTTTACAATATCATCGTATATAATATAAATCTCATTCATTAACCTACCTTGTGAAGAAAAAGTTAGTATTCTTAATTATGCGGTGTGAATTTAAATTAGTTGAACCCGAACCATATCAATGGCGAACAAATAAAAGTTGGTGTGCTTAGAAACTCCGTCTAGATGATATATATGACAAATGATTTGCCCAATAATGTGTACTTTATGCATACAAGTATTTCCTAGTACACTAGTACTCCCTCCGGTCCACAATAGGTGATCAATTTGTTTTTGGCATGCTCATTAAAAAAATACTAAATTCAGGGGCGGCCCAAGAAGATTGGTGGCCTAAAGCCAATTTTTAATCTTGGGCCTATCAGAAGGGAAAAAAATTCATCTATATTTTTAATGGAAGTCTATTTTTCTATTTTTTTAAGATGTAAAGTTGTTAATAGTTTCTTTTATAAATAATTTAATCTCTCCTAAGATATTATTGATCTTAGATAATTGAACTAGATTCAAGAAGTTTATAACTTGATATCAAAATAATTTTTGATGTTCTAATATACTTGTTGAAATGCTTGAAACCTGAGGGGGCAAAAAGGAAAAAAAAAAAAAGAATGCGCAATATAATTTTATTCAACAGTACTCTTCAACTCTTGTTTTTTATAGAAAAAATAAAACTCTTTTTTTCTACAGAGAACAATATAACTTATCGAGAACTTAATTTTTTTTGTAGAAATCAAGAAGAAAATATAAAAATGTAGTACCGGTTTTTCGATGAGAAAGATAAAAAATAAGACTTGGACTATTGAATTGCGCGTTTTTAGTGAGAAATGTAAAAGGAGAATAATAATATAGGTACCTCACTAATGATGTCAATCGTCAAATTTAAATAATGAAAAGTTTTATATTCACGACGACAATTTAGGGAGAGTGATTCTCTTTCTCCAATTTTTACTTAAACAGTTACATCAATACTAAATTAAAAGTTATATTTACTTTTTTTATTTTTTTTTAATTTTAACATATCCAATATATTTAGACCATACCTCTAAAGATTGTTGTGAGATGTATATGATCCAACTTACCTTATATTGGGTTCGAGTCATGTGGTTGAAATAAATCCTGTTAAAACGTGTTCTCTCTTTTACTAGGCCTTATGCGATACGAATCTGGATTAGTCGAGGGCTCAATACAAATACGAGTAGAAAACAAAAAGAAAAATTTGGGGGCCTAAAGCCTTTACTTTAGTGGCTTGACCCTTGGGCCGCCTCGGACTAAATTCTATACAATACCTATTATGACTAAATTATCCTTAATTAAATATTTGATGTGAGGAGTAAGAAAACTTTTTAGGAATATGTATATAAGGGTAATTTTGTAAAAACAAATTAAATTCTTTCTTGATTATATAAATAAACATTTATTTTGAATCAAAATTTAAAAATAAATTGGCCACTTATTGTAGACTAGAGGAAGTAATTAATTAAATTGTACAATGTAACTACCGCTTATAGCGCCTATAACTACGCAAGAAGATTGACTACTCTATAATGTCACTTGCATTCATATGTAGCGTGAAAGACACACGTAAGATTGCAGTTTCCAGAAAGACATACTTATATGTTTTGCACGCTCAAAGATGAAAAGATGATGCTCTTTTTTATGAATTTCATGCCATCAATAATAATGTTTCACAGTTTTGTTCAGTCCACGTATTTGAGTTACTCGAGAATTTTCCCACCTACACTTGCTTTTAGCTTGCATTCTTCCTTCTGCCAAAATTTATCATGGCGTGTAACGATTCAATTCTTCCCTGTTTTCTCTGTCCAACATTTCGTTGGTGATATCGAGGGCAATGGATGAAGCATAGTCCAGTTGGATATTATTGAAGACAGGCAGAGAACGATGGGGACATAAGTCGTGACGAACAGTGTTCTACGTATATGGTTACATCTCTCACCTAATTTCAGATGTATTTTTGACGTTATGTGTTACTTATGTAAAATTATTTGATTTAATAAAGTAACATTAACATTACAACTCAAATATACAGACGATATCACTTATGCATCACTCAATTGATTATACAAACAACTAATTACAATTTATCTGCTCTCACATCCTCAAGCTCTACCATTTCAAAATTCCAGGAAAACAAACCAAAAGAATAAATCAAAGGATGAGGAAGAAATAATATCTATAGAACTGTAAACTGAAAAAGAAAAATAACAGAGGAAGAAAAAGGTATCATCTCTAAAAGAATAGATATTAAACAACTAAATTGTCGATGCCTCTGACTCTGCAGTCATTTTGCTATTAGTAACGGAAGGTTACTTGACACTTAGTCATGTCGAGGGAAAGGGTAAATCAAATTTCACTACTAGAGGTTTTTTGGGGTTTCTCTTACGAAGCCGAAACCTATGCCAAAAGCGATGTGCCAATACAATATTGCAAGTAGAGGTTTTTCGGTGTGTCGCTTGCGAGGGCCTATGCAAGAGTGATGTGCTAATACAATATCGCATGAGAGGTATTTTGAGGCATCGCGGTTCGAGGCCAAGGCACAAGCCAAGAGTGATGTGCCAATGCTACGTCGCAAGTAGAGGTTTTTCGAGGGGTCGCTTGAGAGGACAAGGCCTATTCCAAGGGCGATGTGCCAATACAATGTCGCAAGAAGAGGTTTTTTGGTGTGTCGCTTGCGAGGCCGAGGCCTATGTCAATGGCCCGAGGTCGGGCATGACAGGCTGCCATGGCACATGGCAGGCCGTGGCCATGGGGCGTCGCCGGGCATGGCAGGCCGTGGCCATGACACGAGTCAGGGGTGTCGTAGGGCATGGCAGGGCGTGGCCATGGCACAACACAGGGTGTTGCAGGGCATGGTCATGGCACGAGTCAGGGCGTCGCAGGGCATGGCCATGGCACGACGAAGGGCGTCACAGGGAGTGGCCATGTCACGGTGCAGGGCGTCGCAGGGCATGGCAGGGCGTGGCCATGGCACGGTGCAGGGCGTCGCAAGGCATGGCAGGGCGTGCTATGGGGCGTCACAGGGCGTTGCCGGGCATGGCAGGGCATGACAGGGCATGGCAGGGCGTGACCATGGCACGTCACAGGGCGTCGTAGGGCATGGCAGGGCAAGGCAATGGCACGAGTCAGGGCATTGCAGGGCGTGGCAATGGCACGACACAGGACATGGCAGGACGTGGCCATGGCACGACGCAGGACATGGCAGGGCGTAGCCATGGCACGACGCAAGACATGGCAGGATATGGCATGGCGTGGCCATGGCACGACGCAGTACATGGCAGAGCATGGTCATGGCACGATGCAGGACATGGCAGAGCGTGACACAGGACATGGTAAGACATAGCAGGGCGTGGCCATGGCACAACGCAGGACATGGCAGGGCATGGCCATGGCACGACGCAAGATATAGCAGGACATGGCCATGGCCCAACGTCGCACCAAGTCGTACCACGTCGCTCCACGTCACACCATGTATAGTGCTAGCCAATGCTTAGCAATATGTCAAGCGCAATGATGTTGGTGGTTGGTAGTCGTGGGTGAAAAGTTACGGTGGTTCGAGCGGCAGTGACCGGCGACGGTTGGATAATTGAAACGGGATTATTTTATTTAATTCAGAATCGCCACTTGAAATAATTTATGGTGTCCCAAGTTACCGGTTTAAAATCCCGAATCGAGGAAATTTGACTCTTATTTATGGTCTGCGAACACAGAAATCCGGGTAAGGAATTCTGTTAAACCGGGAGAAGGTGTTAGGCATTCCCGGGTTCCGTGGTTCTAGCACGGTCGCTTAAACTATTAATAATTGGCCAATTATCTGATTTACTATGTGTTTTAAACCTATCGTGCATTTTTAACTTTCAACCGCTTTTAGTGTTTATGGAATTATTTTCTGGAACAAGGCACGATTGTCGTACACTTGTTTGTTTTTATACATCTTGTGAATTGTGTCACGGGAACCGTACCCACGATCTACAACACATGTATTTTATTAATTATTTGAAATTGCGATTGGGTCACATGAAATGCACACACGAATTGAGATTTACGTATCGTGACCATGCTATGGGAACCGTACCCATAGTCACGATAATTTATTATTGATCGAGCCTAAAACAAGCTACGATGTTTATGAGTATTAATGGCCTAAGTATGCTACTAGCGGAAATGTCAAACAAAAATATTAATCCAATGAACAAATTGACATGGTAGAACAATAATCCAAAACTTAACCCCGTTAAAAGCTACGTACGTATAAAGCATAAATGACAGCCAAACATTCACATTGATTTAATTTCTTCAATCCAAACCCAATTACTGTTAAGATATCCTATTATTAATTTTAATTACTATCCTAACCAACTATTTTGCTAAGCCTCATTCACTTCTTAAACAATTTTTGTTCTTAGCATATATTGGCATTTGCATAACAATTTCTTATGATTAAATTTTAAAACAAAGAACTACTCAAGCAAATATAAAACTAAGAATGCAAATCAATCACATGACAATGACTAGAATACGGTAGTAACAAACACAAAACATCTATATGAGAAACGATAAATGAGGAAAAGTTTAGAATTGGACCTCAATTATACTAACAAGAACTCGGTTATAGCAAACTTCGACAAACTAAATTTGACCGAAAAACGAAATAGTAGTAAGAGCTTGGATCGCGAACCACGGAATTAACCTCGAACAACAGCAATCGAAGCCACAATTGAGCGATCTTCAGTCAGAAGATTCAAATACCAACGATGCTTATGGTTTTCCAGTTAATTAACGTAGGAAATTAATTTTTTGAAATGGGTAACAATTATAGTTTCACTTCCACAACAAGAAAAGAAGATGTAACTGCAAAAATATCAGCAGAAATTCCTAATTTCCCTTTTCCGCAATTGCTTTCTCTTCTATCTCCAAATCCAAATTATCACTACTCATACTGACACCACCACTGTGCAGTGACCGGTTAAAATGGGTCGTGTACGAGAGGAGGCGGCTCTCAAGATGATCGCTGCTTTTTGATTTTTTGTTGAAGCTTCTGTTCTTTTCTTTTTGTTTTTTATGTGTGCGTGTGTATTTTTGCTGGGGAATGCTGTAGCGCAACTTTTTTTTTTTTTTTGTGTGTAGGAATCCTTTTTCTTAGCTAGGTCTAGGTCTCTATCTATGGGAAGGGGTCTAGGGTTAAGGATGGGGTAATGGGCTAAGGTTATTTGGGCTAAGGGTAATTGAGTTTGGATTTAGGGAATAGAGTTGGACCATGTCTTTTTGGGTTTAAATTTAGGCTAAGAAGACCAAATAATACAATGTATCTATAAAAATGTAAAAATCACTCTAAATTAAAATAAACTAATATAAAACTAAATACTACGAGTGAAACTAATTTTTTTTTTTTGTATTTTCAAATGTCATAATGCTATATATATTAATTAACTTTAACCTAAAGATGAAAATATTTATTTTATTTTTTGTGATAAAATAAAGTAAAAGAGTCAAAACTATTTAAAATAACGATATTAAATCTAAACTAAATATTTTATGCTAAAAATGTGTAAAATCTTGGGGAGGGTCAAAAATCACATGTCTACAGCTGCCCCTCTTTAACTGAAAACGCGAAGAGTTTTCAGACAAAGAATGACTAGACAGGTTTTTTGACCCGACCCTTATTTGGAGAGACCAAAAACTAAAAGAAAGGAGAATGTGACCGAGCCCTTGTTCTCCAGGTGGGTGCCCGCTACTGACTTGAAACTTGAAATGACTTTGAAATGAATTCACTTGTTCTCCGGGTGAGCGCCTGATACTACAACAAAACAGACAACAAAAGAAACTTTTCTGCCCCAGTTTGCACTAGGAAGAATTGTGAGTTGTTAGCAAAACTATAAATCACCTATGCTGCTGATGAATGATGCAATGATGAGAGTAAAATTAATGACTCGACTAGGATGTGTGTCTCCTAAACGTGATTGAACTTGTGAAAAACTATAAACTAAGCTTGACTAAAGTAAAGACTGACCCTATTCTCCGGGCGGGACCCCTGATTTCAAGATTGATAACTTAAGAAAACTAAAAATTGACCCCTCTTTTTTTTTCAAATTCAGACTTCCCTTTTTTTAAAAAATTATTATCCTAGGAGAAAATTCATCGGACTAGGTTTTCTATCTTAGGAGAAAAATTCATCAGACTAAGATTTTGATCCTATGAGAAAGTTCATCAGACTAGGTCTCTTTTCTACTTCTTTCTGATATCTTAGGTGAAAGATTCATCAGACTAAGATTTCTATCCTAGGAGAAAGTTCATCAGACTGGGTCTTCTATCTTAGGAGAAAAATTCATCAGACTAAGATTGCGATCCTAGGAGAAGATTCGTCAGACTAAGTCTCTTTTCTACTTCTTTTTGTTATCTTAGGAGAAAGATTCATCAGACTAAGTTTTGATCCTAGGAGAAAATTCATCAAACTAGGTTTTCTATCTTAGGAGAAAAATTCATCAGACTAAGATTTTGATCTTAGGAGAAAGTTCATCAGACTAGGTTCCCTTTTTTGTTATCTTAGGAAAAAGATTCATCAAACTAAGATTTTGATCCTAGGAGAAAATTCATCAGACTAGGTCTTCCATCTTAGGAGAAAAATTTATCAGACTATGACGTTTATCCTAGGAGAAAATTCATCAGACTAGGTTCCCTTTTTTTGTTATCTTAGTAGAAAGATTCATCAGACTAAGATTTTGATCCTAAGAGAAAATTCATCGGACTAGGTCTTCTACCTTAGGAGAAAAATTCATCAGACTAAGACGTTTATTCTAGGAGAAAGTTCATCAGACTAGGTCCCTTTTTTTACATATCTTAGGAGAAAGATTCATCAGACTAAGATTTTAATTGAGGAGAAAATCCACCAGACTAGGATTTTTTATCCTAGGAGGAACAAAATGTGAAGATCAATGGCAAGATTTAATGCACAATAGCAAGACAAATAAAGGTAAAGATTTGAGAAACTTCCCTTTGTTGGATCTTCTTTTTTTTTCTTTTTCTTCTCTTTTTTTTTTGAATCACTTTCCTTGTACTGCTTTGTTCCAGTTTCATACAAAGAAAAATTTGTCAGTTTTGAAAATGGTGGTCGGTTTGTGGCCTTGAGTCTTGAGCAGCTTGGCTTTTGCTCAATCAGCTTGAGTCGGTTTCAAGAAACTTTTGCTCTGCATCAACCCTAATTGTTTCACACCCAGTACCATTTGTTTTTGTGGCTCAATTAGCCTTATTCCAACTGGATACCTTTGCTTAGGTGACCTTTTCTGATATCTTGAATGACTTCCTACTTTTTGAGCAATTTTTCTGTCAGAGAGAATCACCAATTATCTTTGTTTGCACCAATTAGGCTGACAAAAGTTTTTTGGGGAAGCCTGTGCATGAATCCTCAAGGTATGTTGTCAGTAACAATTGAGTGTGCTTGCCAAATTTACTTTGTGCAACTGAAAAGCTGGTAGCAGATTATAAAATCTATTCTTGCTTATTTTGAGAAGGACTGACTCAGAGTGAAGGGCACAATGACGCAAAGAAACAATATTAATAAGAAATGCCCCTGTCGGAAGGACAGAAGGAAGAGTTTTTTTTTTCAACAACTAGCCTTAATGATCATGACATGCATTTTGGACTCAACGGCCTGATCTATCAAACTGATCTAATCTTTCCTTTTACCATTCTTAACCTTTGAAGTCGGGCTTGTTTGTGCCAATTCTTTGCATTAACTTCACGACTCACTTTCGACTAGTGGTGCCCCGAGGGGTTTTCACCAATAAGTCTCTCTTATTTATTTTTCTCTACTTACCGTCACCATACATTGCCCGTGAAGGTTTTCACTAGTAAGACTCTCTCATTTTTTATTTTTTATTTTTCTTTCACTTTTCTTGTGCGAGCATCTTGACAGTGTTCTATGTCGCGTGACAACCGTTGCTCATTGCATACTTCTCTTGGCATTCTTGAAGGCATATCGAGAGGTCTTTATTTGGAAGGAATTTGGATAGGATTGGAAAGAAAGGACGTCATGAAGGCTCAAAATAGACTCAAAGTAAAGGGGGTTGTAGACTTACAACTCTTGGAATCGACTCTTTCAAAAGTGAAATAAAATCTTTACCCCAGTTTCAACTATTGGGGATTTTTTGGGATTTTTCTTTTTTGTTTTTGTTTTTTGTTTTTTTGAATTCTTATTTGGTTGGACCGAACCGTGAGGCTGCCTACGTATCCTTTTTTTTAAAAGGAATCAAGTCTAACGTAGTTCAAACATCTGACCTAACTAATTTTTTTCATCTTTCTTTTTCTTTGTCGTTTTTTGTTGTTTTCAAAACAAGCTTCCCCAGTTTCTATTTTCTGGGGGCATGGACCTTTGCCAGTTCTTTTCTTTTTCATTTTTTTTCACTTGAACTTTCTAAGAATTGCCTCAGTTTGTACTCTTGGGACATGAACTTTTATTTTCTTTTTCTTTTCTTTTTTTTTTACCATTTTTTGACTCTTGACTCTAAATTTGATTCCAAAAGAGGGTGGTCAAAGAAAATAACACAGGCTCAAAGGGGTGACAAAGGGTATAAAGTATTTGGGTAGCAGAAAAAGGACCTCCCAACCTCGAGAACGCCAAACATAGTATCTTTTCGTCATCACAGCATTGACGAACATGGCTGTTTTCGTGGTGTGCCGTGGTCACAAGGC
The DNA here is from genome assembly GCF_000715075.1 of Nicotiana tabacum. NCBI lineage: Eukaryota > Viridiplantae > Streptophyta > Magnoliopsida > Solanales > Solanaceae > Nicotiana > Nicotiana tabacum. The sequence continues at coordinate 206,021,693 of NC_134085.1, read as the reverse complement.
ACTTTTCATCCCTTAATGTCAAACTTTCCAACAAACTTCAATTGATTAAACATCCTCAAGCCCGATCTTCACAATGATTTGAAGGTGAATTTTACTCGGCCTTAGGTACAAAGTACTTCAACCTTTATTCATCCTCAAAAGTGTTTTTTTCCAGTTATCCAATTCCAGATTAAATCAGTTTCTAAGATCTGACCAAAATTTCCGCATGCATGTCATGTTATTAGAACTAGCGAGAAAAGAAATAGAAATAGAATGACACGAAAGGACAAACTGTATTTTATTGAATAAGTATGGAAGGGTTTGGCAACTAAACAAGCAACGTAAAATTCGAGTTACAACCCTAAAATAACCCGGATAATGAAAATAGCAACAAAAACAGACAGACATGACTCATACAAACATAATAGAACGATAGAAGGGTTTGACTTAATAAAACAAATAAAATCTGGATCACAACCTTGAAATAACCCAGATAACAGAAAAAACATCAAAACAAACTACCAAGATTCCTTCCTAGTGAGGAGGGAATGACTTTTTAATTGCTAAGTTTGACACTTAGCCACAAATTTGCTCATCAGAATCACCATGGCCTTCTCCAATATCAGCCGGCAAGTTCCCGAGAGGATTCTCATACTCCATGTTGCCAGGCATCATCCCTACAAAGTGTGCATCATCATGTGCAGGTAAAGGATTCTGCGTGATATTCCTGGTGTCATTGTCTTGGATCACAATCAATTTTTCCTGGATCATCCTTTCTATTTCTCTTTTCAAATACCGACAACTTTCAATACTGTGCCCCTGGGCATTGGAATGGTATTCGCACCTTTTAGAATGGTCAAAGCTTCTTGCACATAGGTCCACATGATTTGTAGGAATATGTGCAATCATGCCATAATGCTTTAATTTCTCAAACAAGCTTGCATATGATTCTCCTATTAGTGTAAAATTATCTTTCAACCTTTGTTCCGCTCTATACCCCTGGCTTGGATGTGGGTTATAGGGCACTTGAAAATTTTGTGGAGGTTGGAGGAGATTTTATGATGCTCGTGCTCGCCTTCTGGGGTGTTTTGGTGGCTGGACAACATACTGAGGTGGAACGACAAAGTATTGTGGGTTCTGAGGGGGATAGTAATGCTCAGGGGAGTTATCGAAAAACAGACGAGGCTGGTCATACCTTTGAGACATTCTCCTAGGACCTCTTCTCGACCCTGATGTCATCATGATTTCTTTATCCATCTCATTCGTGCCACTAAAATTATCAGATACAATCTGGACAGCCTGAGTTGTGGCTTTGAGAACTGCTTGACTTATAATTTTGCCTGTCTTAAGGCCATTCTCAACCATTTCCCCCATTTTGATTGCTTCTAAGAAGGATTTACCCACTGCAGACATCATGTTTTGAAAGTAATTAGGCTCTTGAGCCTGAAGGAAGACAGTGATTAACTCGTGGTCATCCATGGGTGGCTTAACTCTAGCCGCTTGCTCTCTCCATGTGACGACCCGGCCAGTCGTCGCATGAATTACCGCTCCGTTTCCCCCATTTATGCTTCATTATGCTTCGTTATCCGTATTTTATGTAAGCGAGCTGGGTAGTTTGCGTTCGGACTGGATTAGGTAAGAAATGAGACACTTAGTCTCTTTTAAGAAGGTTTATGTTGGAAAAGTCAACCGGGTGTTGACTTATGCGTTAGAGGGCTCGTATGTGAGTTTCGATGGTTTGGTTAGCTCAGGAGGTGATTTATGACATAGGAGTGTGATCGGGATTGATTTTGGAGGTCCGGTGTAGAATTAGGTTTGAATTGGCGAAGTTAGTATTTTGGCGATTTCCGATTGATAGGCGAGATTTTCATCCGAGAGCTGGAATGGAATTTCAAGAGTTGTTGTAGCTTCGTTATATCATTTGTGATGTGTTTACAAAATTTCAGGTCATTCGAACGTGGTTTGGTTGGGTTTTTGATCGAAAGTGTATTTCGGAAGTTTTTAGAAAACTTAGGCTTGAATTCGATGAGAATTGATCTATTTGGTGTTGTTTGAGGTGTTTTGCTGATTGGAGCAAGTTTGAATGAGGTTTTAGGATGTGTCGGTGCTTTTGGTTGAGGTCCCGGGGGCCTTGGGTGAGTTTCGGGTGGCTAATCGGGCTAGTTTTGGTGTTGGATATTGCAGAAACTGTTCAGTTGTTGCAGACGAAATTGGCCTTCGAGATCGCGTGGGGCGAGTCGCGATCGTGTAGAAGGATTTTGGGGTGGTTTGCGTTTGGCCTTCGCGTTTGAGGTCTCGCGTTCGCGGAAGGTGGGAGGCTGGTGCTTCGTGTTCGCGTTCGCATAGTGGAGTTGGCACGTGAAGGGTCCAGAAGCTGTTGCTCTTTGCGTTCGCGTAAGTGGGACCGCGTTCGCGTAGGTTAAGGAGTCTAAAGCATCGAGTTCGCGAGCCCTTGGTCGTGATCGCGTAGAACGAAATCTGGTCAAGTTAAATTTGTGCATCGCGAACGCGAGTGTTTGACCGCGTTCGCGAAGAAGGAATATTATAACTGGGCAAAAAGTTTATAAGATATTTTATCCGCGATTTTGAGCCATGTTTCCTCCGTAGCTGAGTATTTTGAGAGCTTTCTGAAGGTGATTGAAGAGGGATTCAAGGAGAATTGATTGGAGGTAAGATTTTTGAACTAAAAACTCGAATCTATTGTGAAATTAACCTAGAAATTCTTAGAACTTAAGCTAAAAATGGGAAGAACTAGGGCTTGAGATTTTGAACTTTTGAATTGGGATTTGAAGGACCATTTGAGGTCGGAATTGAGAACTTTTGGTATGTGTGAACTCGTGGAGCGATAAGGAATATAATGATGTAAAAATTTCTGAGTTTCGAGAAGTGGGCCCCGGGCTCGGGTTTTGCTAATTTCTGCATTTTCGATATTTTTCAATTGTTTTCGCTTGGGTTTTGTTCCCTTAGCATATTGTGATGTATGCATTCTGATTTTGGATAGATTTGACGCGCGTGGAGGCCGATTCTAGGGGCAAAGGCATCGCGAGCTAGAGTTGTAGCTAGTTCGAGGTGAGTAATGATTGCAAATGATGTCCTGAGGGTTTGAAACCCCGGATTACACATCGTAGTGCTATATTGAGGTGAGACACGCGCTTGATGATGAGCGTGGGGTCATTTACTATTGGAGATTGTGACTTGGTCCGTCCCGATTGATGATTTTACTGTGTATTTGACTGAAATTGCTTGTTATCATCATAATTTGGGCTTCGTGCCATATTTGGGCTTCGTTCCAACTATTTGAACCCTCCAGGGATTTTTATCACTATTTCCTCACCGTATTGATTTATCACTTGAACTCAGTCCTGTTGATATTTACTGTTTTACAAACTCAGCCACTTTTACTCATATTTGAAACTTAAATGATATTTCTAAAAGATGTTTTGGGCTGAGAACTACTGATTTACTAATGCCCGAGAGGCTTGTGATGATTTTCGGATTGAGTGAGGCCGAGGGCCATATGTGAGGATATGCTGAGCGATATGAGGCCGAGGGCCTGAGATACTTTTATACGCCACGAGGTGGCTTGAGGGATGTGAGGCCGAGTGCCGAGTGATGTGAGGCCGAGTGCCGAGAGATTATGCCACGAGGTGGCTTGACATAGCGCTTGGGCCGTAAGGGGCCCCTTCGGAGTCTGCACATCCACAGTGAGCGCGGGTACCCATTATGATTTTAGAGTGAGCCCGAGGGGCTGATATTGTAATGAGAGTGAGCCCGAAGAGGCTGATACTGTACTGTGAGTGAGCCCGAGGGGCTGATACTATTTTGAGTGATTGTTACTGTGCCCGAGGGGCGTATTTCTACTTGTTATCTACCCGCTAAATTACCTGTTTTACTTGGTTTAAAGGAATTTCATTTGACTTTCTCACTCATTTACTGCTTTAAGTGATTTTTACTGCTTGATATAGAATTGCTTTGTGCCTTTACGTGTTTTCTTGCTTTCAGCCATTATTTATGATTATTACTCACTGAGTCGGAGTTCTCACATTACTCCCTGCACCGTGTGTGCAGATTCAGGCATCGCAGAGTCCGCTTCTGAGTGTTGATCCTCCCAGTCTAGGTAGTATTTTCGGAGACTACGAGGTAGCTGTTGGCGTCCGCAGCCCCCGTGCCTCCCTTATCTTACTATTTTCATGTCCTTGAACTTCTGTATCGAATTTCGTATCTAGTAGACTCGTATCCGAATTTATTAGTTGCTCATGACTTGTGACACCCCGGTTTAGGCTGTGTCGGGATGGTTTCTACTATTATTATCGTTATTTTCGCAAATTATGGTTATTATATCATGTTTTAGAACTATTTATGGTATTTAACTGTTTAAATGAGGTGTTCTGTTTTGGTCTGGATGGTCTTTTCTTCACGAGAGGTGCCATCACAACCAGGTTCGGGGTTAGGGTCGTGACACTCCATTTAATGGCATATTCCTTGAAACTTTCAATTGTTTTTTTTTCAAGTATGAAAGGGAATTGCAGTCTAGAGCGATGTCGATGTTGTATTGGAACTGTTTGACAAAGGCCTGTGCCATGTCATCCCAGACGTACCAGTGAGATGTGTCTTGATCCAAAAACCATTCGGATGATACTCCCGTAAGGCTTTCACCAAAATAAGATATTAGCAATTCTTCATTTCTTCCCGCACCTCTTAGTTGATTGCAATACATTTTCAGGTGGGCTATAAGGTCTCCATGTTTATCATACTTTTCGAATTTGGGAGTCTTGAAACCAGGCGACAAGTGGACTTTGGAAATATACATAGATCCTTGAAGGCAATACTCTTCTGACCTGCCAACCCTTGCATATTTTTCAACCGTCGTTCTAAGCTTTTCACTCTTTGGGTCATTTCTTCCTATGCCATCTTTTGGGCAGGCTTCTCGGTCTTTGCAGGAAAATCAAATAGGTACGAGTGGTACTCAGGAGAGTGGTACTGCTCTTGCCGAATAGCAAATTGTGACTCATGACAAGGTTGTCCTTGGCTATTGGCACATTTTGGTCATTTGCTGTTTCAGTATTCTATTTTCCTCAACCACAGTAGACTCATGTTGAAACCTCTGACCCTGAGTCTCTTGAGCACTTGCAACAGCTTCGATGCCAGTTATCATTTTTCCTTGGATCTTGTGTTGGCCACTTACCACAAACCAACCACCTCAAACTTTCTTCACAATTCAAAACAAAAGACACGTTAGAATGGACTCAGTCAGTCCTTATTGTTATCATCATTTTTTCACTTTTGTTTTTTTCATTTTTTTTCATTTTTCTTTTTAATGGTTGATCGACCTGATGTGGGTTGCCTACGTATCATGTGGGAACATGAATCAGATCTTGTGTAGTTCAGGAAGATCAAGAATAAAGCAAATAAACTAACTCTTTTTTTGGATTTTGAAATTTGTTTTTTTTAAAGAAATACTTACAAAGAAAAAAGAAAATATTTTTGGATTTCGATTTATTTGTTTTTTTTAAAAAGAATTTTTTAAAAGAAAGACGTCTAAAGAAGAGAAAAAATATTTTTTTGAATTTTAACTTCTTTTTCTTTTTTCTTTTTTTTTTTTGTAAATTTCGAAAGAAAAACTTCTAAAGAAGAAAGGAAATATTTTTGGATTTTTAGACTTTTATTTTGGGATTTATGAAAGAAACCTTTCTAAAGAAAAAAAAAGAAAATATTTTTGAATCTTAAATTTTCTTTTCAATTTTCGAAAGAAGAATGAAAATATTTTTGGATTTTGAGAGAGATTAAAAGAAAATATTTTGTATTTTTATTTAAAATCATGGTCTAAAAGAAAGACTTTCTAAAGAATGAACTAAAGGAAAATGTTTTTGGATTTTTTAAAAATTGTGGTCTTAAAGAAAGATTTTTCTAAAGAAGGACGTAATGAAAATATTTTTGGATTTTTGAAAATTGGGGTCTTAAAAAACGACTTTTCTAAAAAAGGAAGTAATGCAAATATTTTTGGATTTTTGAAAATTGGAGTCTCAAAGAAAGACTTTTCTAAAAAAGGAAGTGAAGGAAAATATTTTTGGAGTTTTGAAAATTGGGCCGGAACCGATGAGGTTTGCCTACGTATCTTACATCCAGTGAGAATCCGACCCGCGTAGTTCGCCAGTTTTGACGGAACAGAGGAAACATGACTTATTTTGAAATGACTTTTCTTTTTTCTACTTTTCTCTTCTTCGTTTTTCCCAAAATTTCTGCAGAGTTTCGGGATTTTTGAATACCAGGATTTTCAGAACCGGGTGTTTTTCTATCCTACCTCACTCTTTTTTTTTCTTCCCTTTTTTTTATTTTTTTTATTTTCTTTCCCTATTCTAGAAGCCAGTCAACATGCAAGCCGAAATAGGCAGATACACAAGTAGCACGTAAGATGCATCAGGATGGTCTTTTAATTTGTGTATACCTGTACTACACGGACCCAACCTCTGTGTTGAGTCCCAAAAGTCAAATGCATGTGATGCAAACAAGCGTTCCTACTAGGGATCCGGCATGAGACTATGTTATTCTAGGTTTAAAATCTGGGTGTATTGTTCTAGGCCTGGCTTACCCGAGCGGACAACTCGAGCCGAAGAGGGGCAACGTACCGGTAACTAAAAGGACATCTGGCTTTGTAACTGATCCAAACCTCATTCTAAATTAGGGTATGACACTAACAGAAAAGAGGTCACACCAATGTGCACTTCCCAGGAGATTAGAAGAAAGGGGTTTCACAGTAGTTTATATACAGTTCAAATAATATCAAAGTGGTAAAAAGTGACAATTAGAACATTAGTCCCAAACATGTAAAAAATCAGTTAATAAATAAAGCCAAGTATAACAGTTATTCTATGCTCGAATTCTGAACACTAAACCAGAAGTTCTGGGTTCTTGTCCCCAGCAGAGTCGCCAGAGCTGTCACACCTCCTTTTTTACTACCCCCGTAAGGGGTATAAGGGAGTTTTTTTCAATTAAAGTGACATAATCAAAACGGAATTATTTTATTTAATTCAGAGTCACAACTTGGAATAATTTATGGTGTCCCAAGTCACCGGTTTAAAATCCCGAATCGAGGAAATTTGAATCTTATTTATGGTCTACGAACACAGAAATCCAGGTAAGAAATTCTGTTAACCCGGGAGAAGGTGTTAGGCATTCACGGGTTCCGTGGTACTAGCACGGTCGCTTAAACTATTAATAATTGGCCAATTATCTGATTTATTATGCATTTTAAACCTATTGTGCATTTTTAACTTTCAAATGTTTTTAGTGTATATGGAATTATTTTCTGGAACAAGGCACGAATGTCTTACACTTGTTTGTTTTTGTACATGTTGTGAATCGTGTCACGGGACCGTACCCACGATCTACAACACGTGTATTTTATTAATTATTTGAAATTGTGGTCGGGTCACATGAAATACACACCCGAATTGAGATTTGTGTATCGTGACCATGCCAAGGGAAACGTACCCATGGCCACGATCATTTATTATTGATCTCGCCTAAAACAAGCTACGATGTTTATGAGTATTAACGACCTAAGTATGCTACTAGCGGAAATGTCAAACAAAAATATTAATCCAATAAACAAATTGGCATGGTAGAACAATAATTCAAAACTTAACCCCGTTAAAAGCTACGTACGTATAAAGCATAAATGTCAGCCAAACATTCACATTGATTTAATTTCTTCAATCCAAACCCAATTACTGTTAAGAGGTCCTACTATTAATTTTAATCACTATCCTAACCAACTAATTTGCTAAGCCTCATTAACATCTTAAATAATTTTTGTTCTCAACACATATTGACATTTGGATAACAATTTCTTATGATTAAAAATTTTAAAACAAAGAACTACTCAAGCAAATATAAAACTAAGAATGCAAATCAATCACATGACAATGACTAGAATACGGTAGTAACAAACACAAAACATCCATATAAGAAATGATAAATGAGGAAGAGTTTAGAATTGGACCTCAATTATACTAACATGAACTCGGTTATAGCAAACTCCGGCAAACTAAATTTGACCGGAAAACGAAATAGTAGTAAGAGCTTGAATCGCGAACCACAAAATTAACCTCGAACAACAGCAATCGAAGCCACAATTGAGCGATCTTCAGTGAGAAGATTCAAAGACCAACGATACCTATGGTTTTCCAATAAGTTAACATAGGAAATTAATTTCTTGAAATGAGTAACAATGATAGTTTCACTTCCACAACAAGAAAAGAAGATGTAACAGCAAAAATATCAGCAGAAATTCTTAATTTCCCTTTTTCGCGATTGCTTTTTCTTCTATCTCCAAATCCAAATTATCACTACTCAAACTGACACCACCATTGTACGGTGATCAGTTAAAATGGGTAGTGTACGAGAGGAGGCAGCTCTCAAGATGATCGCTGCTTTTTGATTTTTTGTTGAAGCTTCCGTTCTTTTCTTTTTATTTTCTATGTGTGCGTGTGTATTTTTGCTGGGGAATGCTGTAGCGTAGCTTCTTCCTTTTTTTTTTGTGTAGGAAGCCTTTTTCTTAGCTAGGTCTAGGTCTCCATATATGGGAAGGGGTATAGGGTTAAGGATGGAGTAATGGGATAAGGTTATTTGGGCTAAGGGTAATTGGGTTTAGATTTAGGGAATAGAGTTGGACCATGTCTTTTTGGGATAAAATTTAGGCTAAGAAGATCAATAATACAATGTATCTATAAAAATGTAAAATCACTCTAAATTAAAATAAACTAAATACTACGAGTGAAACTATTTTTTTTTGTATTTTCAAATGTCATAATACTATATATATATATATATATATATATATATATATATATATATATATATATATATATATATATACACTAATTGACTTTAACCTAAAGATGAAAATATTTTTTTTTTTGTGATAAAATAAAGTAAAGGAGTCAAAACTATTTAAAATAACGATATTAAATCTAAACTAAATATTTTACGCTAAAAATGTATAAAATCTTGGGGAGGATCAAAAATCACATGTCTACAGTCGTGGGTGTCGGTGGTGGAAAGTTGAGGTGGTTCGAGCTGTAGTGACCGACGATGGTTGGTCGATGCTTGGTGGTTAGAAATCGGAATTACTTATGGTGGTTGTGACAATGGAGGTGCCTCATGTTATTGGTGGTTGGTCATCTATATGATTTTATAATTACATTATGTATTTTGCCTAGTTTTTATTGATCTTTATTAATTTTTATGCATTTTTTATAATTTTAAATAGTTTTTATGTTACTTTTTATAAAAAAATTTACTCTTTTATGTGTTATATTATTACTAGATATATTGGAAATTTTCACCATTATTTTTTCTATATTTATAATAATTTTTATATTTTTTAGTATTTTATTATGAATTTTTCGTTTTATAATAAAAATATTTCAAAAAAATATTATTTTTTGTAAAAAATATTATTTACAATGTTTAAAAGTCATTTGTCAATGTATTAGCTAAGTTTTACTTTGGTTTGTGTAATTTGGTGTTGTACATGTCTATTATGATTCTCTGGCCAACACATGTCTACTCCTGTTACTTGGTTTTTCTAAGACATATATAAGGGTAGAGGTGTTGAAGGCACCTCAAGGTGCTTGCTTCCAGGTTGAGGCAGGAATGCCTGGGGGACGCTGGCATGCGGCGTGGGCATGCACGGCTTGGTCGTGCTACGTCGCCGATGTCCATAAAGCGTGCCGACAAGTACTCATGTGTGCTTGTAGTATGTCCGGTGGTGGCACCCCTCGTGGCAGCAAATGGCTTTTGGCAATAGAATGGAAGAGCTTCGTGCAAGTAGCGCCGCAAAGTGCCATGCACAAGGGGTGAATCTTAGTACATGTCGAATGCCATCGGTTGTTGTGGGCAACATCGGGAGGCGACATCACTCGTGGTAGCAACTGGTTTTTTGCACGGAATGGCAGAGCATCGTGCAAGTAGTGCCGCAAGGTACCATACGCATGGGGCAAAGCTCAGTACATGTCGAATGTCGTGCGGTTGTTGCGGGTTGTGTTTGGCATCGCTTGTGATAGCTTATGGATTTTGGCAATGGAACGACAGAGCATTGTGCAAGTAGCGCCGCAAGGTGCCATGCGCATTGGGCGAAGCTTAGTACATGCCGAATGCTATCGGTTGTTGTGGGCAACATCGGGTGGCGGCATCGCTCTTAGTAGCTGATGGCTTTTGGCAATGGAATGGTGGAGCGTCGTGCAAGTAGCGCCGCAAGGTGCCATGCGCATGGGGCGAAGCTCAATACACACCGATTGCCATCGGTTGTTGTGGGTTGTGCCCGATTGTTGCATTGCTCGTGGTAGCTTCTGGCTTTTGGCAACGAAATGGCGAAGCATCATGAAAGTAGCACCGCAAGGTTCTATGCGCATGGGGCTGAGCTTAGTATATATTGAAGGTTGTGCAGTTGTTGTGGGTTGTGCTTGGTGCTGGCATTGCTCGTGGAAGCTATTGGCATTTGGCAACGGGATGACTTAACGTCGTGCGCGTGGGGCTAAGCTCAGTACATGTCGAATGTCGTGTGATTGTTGTAGGCTGTGTCGGTGCCTTTAACTTGTGGCGCCTTCTTCGTTTATACACTCAACCCCCCG